>NC_090438.1:468570123-468891998 GCF_031143425.1 Pleurodeles waltl
TGTGAGTTTATATAAATTACAATATGTTGTCTACCCAAACACAGAATGAGCATAAGCACATATCGATCACAAAACAACGTTTACCAATGGTGACAGGAAGATAATAGCAGAAGGAGTGTTTGTGAGGTTCAACCAGATGCAGTATTCATTTTTTTATTGGTTTATAAAACACCCGCTTTTGACAGGGATTCACTTTGTAGCGCTAATATGATGTGAGGGAAACATCTAATGTGAGGTTGGTTTAGATACAAGAATCATCATGCCAAGCCGGCCAGGGCAGTATCAGCCACCGCTGTAATTAGAGTGCCATAATAGGACAATCACACTGTATGAATTAGAGATAAATATGGTAGTAATACTAGTACAAAAAACATAATGTTCTCCCAGATTCTACATGGGCTAAAGTGCAGAACATTCCACATCAAAGGTTCCCCATATTCCTGATAAAAGGCAAGTCATAACCCTCACTGTCAGGTCCATTAAGAAAATCTGGGTTATAGGATTCACTGAGACCAGTGTAGTGACCCTGGTGGAAGTTAGTGTTACAAGACTGTCGTCCCATTTCTAGGGGGTGCTGTAATGGGGACTGTTGGAAGCCTGGCAACCACCTTCAACACTTATTTAGAGTACCTTGCTGACTCCTGTTTGTTTCTCTTTTCGCCATGGTATACTTTTGTAGTATTACATTTGCTTCCTGGGACTGCAAATCCCATAATGCACAGCCAGGTAGTCAGTAGTGTTTTCTATGGGAGAAGTCCAGTTGCTCCTTTTCACTGGATCCTCTCCTCCAGGACTTACAAGTATCTGAAACTACACACACCTGATACCTCTCTTGTGCAGCCCAGTCATGTGATTCCACCTGGGGTTTTCTGCAGCTTTGAACTGCTTATAAGCAGCCATTTCCTCAAGATCCCTGTTGTGCATTGGAGTTTGATTCCTTTGTGTTACAGACCCCTTATTGGATGGTGTTCCAGTTTTGTTCCTGTTCTGTTCCAGCTTGAACCTGTTTCCTGTTTCTCTGCCCTGCTCCTGATTGTTCCAGCCAGTGTCTGCTCCCTATCTCTTAGCCTTGTACCTGTTTGTTTCTTTCAGAGCCTGCTCCCTGTTTCTCTGTCCTGCTCCTGCCTTGTTTCAGCCTGAAATTGCTCTCTGTTTCCCAGTCCTGTTTACTGCTAATTCCTACTCTCTGTAATCCAGCCCTGTCTTTGCTTGTTCCAGCCAGAGCCTGCTCTCTGTTTCCCAGTCCTGTCTCTGTTTGTTCCAGCCAGAGGTTTGCGCCCTGGTTTCCAGTCCTAGTCCTGCCTTTACTTCAGCCTGAGCCTGTTCCCAGTTCCTGCCTCTGTCTCTTACTTTGTCCCTTCTGTTTCTGTTTCCTCTCGGTATTTGTGTCTGGTAAGTGTTCTATCAGTCTTCAACAGTGTATAAGTGTTTTCCTTTGTACTGGGGTTGGCTCCTGGTTTCCAGGAGGTAATTCCAGCCCCCATCCTTGTTTAGTGTTATACATTGTCTTGCGTGCCTAACTGTTTTTCCAGGAATTGCCACTGTGTTTCCAGCTGGGCCCACAAGAGCTTGTCTTGTGTATGCAAGTACTATCCTTGTTTGTGCTCTAGGGTCCAGAGGCAGAATCACTTCTGCTGCCTCCTTTCTATAGGGCTGGCAGGGTGACTATCTGTAAGTGCAAACAGCACAGAGGCATTGACATTCCCTGTCACTGTGGGAGGTTCTGCACCCTACTCTGTGTACAACCCCAGCGTGTTTGTCCATTAGTAATCCGTTTCCTGTTTGTTCACACAAGAGTTGCTCTGCTTTTACTTTCCTGTCTCCTGTACCTGTCCATAGCTGTCCCTTCCGTGTATGCCTTTAGCTGCTCTTCTGCCCCAGTACACTACCTCTTTAGGATATTCGGTGTCCTCGAGGGGTGTCCCAACCAGAGTCCTGATCAGACCCACCCGAAACCATGACAGTTAGTACATGCTATGTGGGGATAACACATACCTAAGTCCATGTCACCATGACTATTTCTCAGAGTCCCCTTCCTCTGTGGTCTCATACTCTCCATCCAACTCATCACTAAATCTGATAAATTACCTCCAGCCATTGACTATTCTTACTTTTAGAGCTACATTTACAAGTCCTATAGATTTTGCATATTTGCCTTGGAAGCAAAGGTGTTAGGCATAGGGAATTATCTATATTCATATAATAAATTAAGATGGGGACAAAGGAAGTGGGGGTATCAGGTGTTGCTTTTCTAGGGAGTTGAGATGAGATTCATACTGTGGGCTATGGTTTCTTGGTTACTAAACAATATATTCTACCTTTGCTTCTGTTGAAGTGCTTGCAGCTTAATAATCCTTACAGTGACTACGTACTTTAATGCATGCCCCACTTCCTTAGATTTTCATATGTATTAAAAGATCCTTGACTTTGAGGGGCAGTTTGCTCTTCATGAGAAGTGATGTTTGGTGAGGTAAAGGTCCTGAAATGAAGGTGTATTCACACAGACAATAGTATTTTGTGGTGGGATGGGTGCTTTCGATGGCTTGCTAAAACTATGGTTTAGAAATGGCCTTCATAATAAGGTCAAACTAGCCTAAAGTGTGGAGGTAAGGTTCATGTGTGTATTTCATTTAGTCTTCTGTGAAAAAGGTTGGGTTTTAAGAATTGCTTCATGATGGATGCTTGTTCAATAGATGTTCCCAGTTAGATGTGGTTTGGTCTGAAGGGTTATGATGTGCTTTCTAAGGATTCAGAGGGTCTTCTTAGTGTGTTTCCAATTGGTGTATAGATAATGGTAAAAAATCAGTGAGCAAATGTAAATGACTAATGAGGTAATTTAGAGTGTGGTGAAGTGGAGTACCAATGTAAATTGGTGGTGCTACTGCCCACCAAATTCATGATTCTACATGTCTATATAAAAGCACTGGATCCACAAGTGTATGTCTATGACCTTGTGACCTGTCTTTCACAGTTTCATCAGGTCAATGTAATGCACCCAAATCAGGCCCAGAGAGGAAAAACAATAAATGCCCCCCATTCAGGAAAAAAGCTCCTTGCAAGTCTGGGACATTGTTTGTTTGCTATAAAAAACAAACATCAATGTTTAAAATAGAAAAACTTTTCTGGGTGGGCGAAACAAACCTGGCACCAGCTCACCGAAGTTCATTGACTTTGGTGAAGCACATCATATGCATATTTACATACAAAATCTCTTTAATCTGTGGTATACATCTCACTGCAGTACTGGTTGAAAACGTCCACATGTATAGCACATAAACACTGTTATGTATTCATTTGAAGAGTAATTCAGTTACAAAGGGTACACAGTTGGCCACTTTAAACACGACTTTATCCAGTTGTTAAACAAATTATGAGTTACTAGTACATTAACTCCATTAATTGAAAGATGTTCAAGTTGAAGAGAAATAAGCCACATGAGTCTGAGACTGAATTGAAAGAGATTACAGGGACTGGGCCTACATAATATTGTTTACAGGCACATTTGTGAACACCGGTGCAGACATAACCCCTTATGTGTACATTTTGCTCTCTAATGACCAATCAGTAATAGTATACATGGCAACAGCAGTGGATAATATTTTTCTTAAATTAAGCCTTTGATATAGGAGTAACAGGAAGGTTATGGAGAAACATGAGGGATGACAGTAGCACATGCCAAGTACACGGTCAGTCATAAAAAACGAATGTGATGCAAAGGTAGCATATGTAAGGTATGAATAGTATGGGTTGACTAGGCTGATGGAGAGTCATGGAGGAACATGGAGAGACAACTGAGCTGATACTGCAACCATGACGGTTATTGAGGTGACATGGATGTTGTGACAGGGAATCATGACTGAGTTATGAGGTATGTAAACTGTTTCCTTTTAAATTATGAGTAGGGAATTACAGGATATGTGATGTCAATACCACATGTCACTACATTTAATAAGTCCTACCACAGGCTTTTCTAATCCTACCAAAAAGAGAAACTTCTTCATTGTATGTATTTATGTATTAAAGGTATCTATAGTGCATGCACAGCCAGGTAATAAGAAAGCAACAACAAGCTGACCAATGGGTGAGGCCCATGGGTTTGATTCAGGATTGTTTAGAGACATCCAGTGTTGGACTTTGTCTGCAGGGTCACTCCCAAACATTTCACCTGCACCCTTCCTGTTTTTTGTTTGTGTTTGCGTCAGGACTCTGTGCACTTTATTACTGCTAGCCAGTGCTAAAGTGCTTCTGCTCTCTCCTTTAAGCATGGTAAAATTGGCTTGCATCCAATTGCACATTTAGTTTACTTATAAGTCCATACAAAAGTGGTACTTAATGTACCCAGGGCCTATAAATTACTGCAACTAGTGGGTCTGCAACACTTATTGTTCCACTCACTTATGTAGCCCTTTTAAACATGTGTTAACCCTTCCATTGCAGCCTGTGTGCAGATCGCTGTATTTGCCAATTAGAGCTGGGAAACTAAAACTTTTGCCAGGTCTAAAACTCCCTTTTTAATGCATATAGGTCACCCCAAAGGTTGGCCCTAAACAGTCATAGGGCTGGGTGCAGTGTACTGAAAAACGTAGGGTGTGTAGTTTAAAATTGTGCATGTTCTGGTAATCGAAAACTCTTTGTTTTTCACTACTGTGAGGCCTACCACTCACATAGGATAAAATTGAGTTACCTTATTACAATTATTAAGCGGTAACTTTTGTGTGGCAACAGGTAGAAATTTCATGTTTTGTCTCTAAGGAATTGCAATTGTAAAACATGTTTAAAGATAAAGTCACATGTTAAGTCACAATTCTGAAAATGCTACTTTTAGTAATTTGGCATGTTCTTTTCTTGACCATTTGGTGCCATAAGCCTGTGCCCTGGATCAGATGACTGTGAATAGTTGGCAGTTGGCCTTTGTGTAATCCTCTCAGACAGTGATACTAAGGGACACTCGGTATTGGCAGGATGAGAGGGCGGGAGCTGTTCCGTGACCTACATATTTTTCAAAGGAGCAGCCTAAGCACATTCCCAAAGACCCTAGACCTCTTGGAGCCTGGGGAGGGAAGAAGGAAATTCCAGAACTATCTTTGGGGAGAAACGTCTAGAAGTTTCTTCCACTTCAAAGCTGACACCCTGAATAAAAATAGGATCCCCAGGCCAACTCTTTGGGTCACTCCTGGATCTGCAGAGGTCACTCAGAAGGCCTGCCCAGTACTTCAGAGGACCGCCCTGCTGCTCCCATAGAACTGCCCTGCTGCTAGAAGCCTGCCTTTAAACGTCAGTTGGCTGCCCTGCTGCTTGGAGACTGCCTTGCTTCTTGACCCCAAGGCTTCCAGAGTGACTCCAATGGATAGTTGGCTGGACTCCTTTTCTGAGCTACCAAGAAGCAAAAAGCTCCAGCAACTTGAACCCTGCAGCCTTAACCCTGCCTAAAGTGAGCCCTGCCCTGGAAGTGGTGCCAACCCAGTACTGGTCCCTTGGAAGTGTCATTAAAGGTGCCCTAACAGCCACAAACCAAAACTTGGGAATTTATAAACCAAAAAGTGTTGTGAGAAAGAACAGGAGACTGGGATTTACCAGCACCCCAATTTACCCAAGGTGCATCGCCGGTCGGCCTGACTTCGCAGTTGCTCCTGCTATGTTCTTCTCCACAGCAGCATATCCTGTTTCCATAGCTTCTTGCAGAAAGAGTATCTGGGCTGTGGACCCCTCTTTGGCTACAGTCTACAGCCTACAGCTTCGTCCCGCTGGAGACTTTCAACTTACAATAACGTGACAATTCCGGGATGTAGAAATCTTCACTGTGACTTCCTCCAGCGGCACCCCGACAAACATGCCTTCCCCTCTAACCCTGTCAGCTACCTTGATGCACTGAACTTTATCTTCACATTTTTCCTCTAAATTTCTTCTAAGCCTAAAGGTAAGACAAGACTGGGCTCACGCCACTTCATGTATACGAACCATGCTCCAATGTGGTCAGCAATAACTTTTGACTTTGCCTCGGTCTTGCGAGACTAGAAGCCCACAGTTGGCACCTTGATCTTTTAGGCACTAGTTTTCACTAAAAAGTTTAAACATTCATAACTTTTGATTTTTTCCTTTTTGGTGTCAAATATTTTATTAAATTGTTCTCTACTTTTCTAAATTGGTGTGGGAATTTTTTTTGTGTTGTGGTTTCTCTTTATTACTGTTTGAGTGCTGTATAAATATTTTACACATTGCCTTTTAGTTAAACCTGGCTGATTTTGTGCTAAGCTACCAGAGGGTAGAGCACTGGTTAATTTAGTGACTTTTTTTAGGTTACCACTGACAAGGATTGTGGTTGTTGCTTGAGAAAGGTTAACATCCCCCTCAACCAAAACTCCAATTTCTAACACCCATGTAATACGTGCATTGCTACTGTGTAGGTAATAAAGTTAGTTGAAGAGGTGAGTCTGCAGAATGGTTGGGGCTGTTTTTATACCAATGGCTATGCTGTGCCATATTGTGGGAGGGTAGACAAAGACAACCTGCCTTCTGGCTTTTTCTTTCATGCACATATTCATTTCAAGTTTGACAGTGTCATGGCTACTGGTATGGCACTGTCCATCTAAAGTGGTTAGTATGTTGGACAGATATGCCAGGTTATGGGTTCCTCTGATCTTGTATATGATGCAGCTGGTCTTGAAAATTATGCGTGCTTGAAGTGGGAGCTACTGTATTGTAAAATTCTTAAGACACTTCTGATAGTCACATGTTTTCATGCTTTTGGTCTGACCATCAGTAGCATGTAGGATGCTTTTGATGTTGGCCAAATTGTAGGCCATGGTTCAGTACTTTTGTTTTTAAGTGGGTTTATGGGAGGAAAGGTTTCACATTTTTGAGGAGGGAAAGCTGATATAAAGCTGTCTTCATTTTCTTGACGATATGTTAAATGAGCATCAGCTATGTGTCAAGAATTAATCCATGAGATCTTTCATTAACTGTCAGCCTAGCGGTGAAGCCATCAAGGTTTCTATCAGAGAGACAGGTATGGATTGGTGTTTTTTTCGACCTGATAATGAACAGGAAGAACTGCATCTTAGTTTGATTAAGCTTCAGGTAGGTATTTGACATTTAATTCTGGAATTGTTTGGAACCAGATTTAAGGTTTTGAACGTAGTCTGTACAGGAGACTTTAAGGCAAATTTGTGTATCATTGTTGTATTAGTGATTCTTGATGTGGATGACAGTGACTAAGTCCTGAGGGGTTCTATGAAGAGGCTGAAGGTAATGGTTGAGAGGATGGAACCTGAGGGTGCTCCTCAGACACCAGAGATTTTTAAGTTGTAGTTCATATCCATACATATTGTTGGCTCACACTCACATTTCAAAGAGCGGTGGCCTGCCCTCACACAAAGGATCCACAGGGATCCGGAGAGACAGGACTGGATTGAAAGGAGAAATTGTGCTCTTCAAAACCACTCTTTGAAATTTCCCCCACTTCAAATACATTTTTGGGTATATAAATTGGGTCTCTGACCCCACCAAATCTGACACTTCCTGACCTACACCTACACTCTGTCAGAGGAACTGCCTTGCTGCTCAACAGACTCATCTGGACTGCTTTACTGAGAAGGACTGCTGCCCTGCTTGTTGCCCTGCTGCCCTGCTGGCCTCTGACTCTGCTGGAAGGACTCTGCCTTCCTCCTGAAGGGCTCTTCAAGAGTTTGGATTGAGCGTGCCTCCAGTTCCTGAAGTCTCAGGGCCAACAAAGACTTCCACTCTTCAAGAAAATCCTTGTGCGTCAGAAATTCATGCAGCGCTTGCAGAAATTGACGCAATGCCTGCATCGTGGCTGGAAAATCGCTGCACCACCAACCGGAACGACACAGCACTGACTTCCTGACTGGAAATTTGATGCAGCACCTGCCTTGCAATGGAAAATTCACCTACCGAATCGACGCAGCGCCTGCTCCTTCTATCAATCTCTGGGCATCAAAATAACCCCACATCGCAGTGAGGACCTAAGACTGCACACCTGAAAAACAAAGCCCCCCCTTGCAGCGTGGAAAGAAACAATGCATAGTCTGCCGCAGTAGAAAATCTGACGCAACACCTAATTTTTCCACGAATCTCCTCCTCTGCGGTCTCCGTGCGTCGTTATTTTTGATGCATACCAGGTACTGTTTGCTGCAAAGAAACAACTATTTATTTCTAAGGATTGATACTTTTTAAAACCTTTTAAAAGTGATATTTCAATTTGTACTTATTGGATCTTTGTTGTTTTAGCCTTATTTTATAGAGATAAACATTATCTATTTTTCTAAACTTGTGTGGTGTATTTTTATGGTGTTTTCACTGTGTTACCGTATGATTTATTGCACAAATACTTTCCACATTGCCTTCTAAGTTAAGCCTGACTGCTCAGTTCCAAGCTACCAGAGGGTGGGCATAGGATCATTTGAATTGTGTTGTGTCTTACCCTGACTAGAATTGTGGTCCATTCTGGGACAAGGGTGTATACCTCTGCCAACTAGAGACCCCATTTCTAACACACAGTTTCTGCTATTTAATTGCAACAGAGGGGCCCAGGCTATAACACACACAATAACCTTGTAAATAAAGAGATTTGAGGCATTGTGTAATATGTTTAGTTGCCCAACAATAGCTAATTTAGTAAAATGGAGAAGTGAAGATTAGCACTGAGGATACTGCTGGTTTCATAACTAAAGTTTACACACTATTAGTTCAACCAAAAATGTAATTTCACCAGATTTGTCTAAATGCAAATGAAAGTCAGGGCATTGGATTCCTCCGGCCTGCAGGGGTGGCTCCTCCGCAATGGCAGAGGAGCATCGCCCCACTGGCTAGGAGCCATCAGCAGAAAAATAAAACGATTTTTTAATATTGTTTATTTGTCTGCTGCTGGCCCAGCCAACAGGTGCAAGGAGGGATGGGGCTGGGCCTCAGGAGGTGGAACGGGGGAGAGGATTTGTGTGTACTAAGTGCACATGTGTGTTTGGATGGCCTAAGATGGCCGGGCTGGAGGAAGTGCACAGCCACTGCCGCTCAGACTAATCCTGACACTGCTTATATGCTATGTTTAGCATGCAAACAGTGCCAAAATTGCTGAGGAGCCTCTTCTGGTGTCCCAGCGAATGCTGGGACACCAGAACAGGAAAGGAGGACAAACGAGGTGGCAGGAGGGGACGCTGGTGGCAACGAACATTATTATATATATATTTTTTATTTATTCCCCGTCCTGCCACCCTCCTCCCCTTGATATCTGCAGCAGCCGCCGCCGCCAACCTGTTGGAGGCCACGCATTGTGCACAGATCTACATATCTAAAGTAAACCACTGGCAGCAGAATGGGTTGTTTTCTAAAGGTTGGGGGTGCATTCCTTTCTTCCTAGCCAAGCAACAACACCTCTGTCACAGCCCCCACAGCTCACTGTGTGTGCTCACTGTGTGTGCCTGTACTGATGGCCTCAAAAGAAAAGCGTGTTTTTAGCAGAGCAGTGTAAGTATTTCAAGTAGCCACTCATTTGTGAAAAGTATTGCAGATAACCATGAGACCATGACAGGCTTTCTGCAACGCGTTCTGGTGAGTGCTGCTTGACACTGGTACTGGGTTAGTCCATGAGAACACGGTGTGCTCAGCACTGTGTCATGCTTGCATTGCGATGGTGCTTCAATAAAATTGATCAAATGTACCTTCCTCATGTAAAGCACCATTTTCGCTCAAATGTATTACTGTAGTTTCCTGTACGTGACGTAGGAGGACGTGGCACCAATAATCATCAAATTATGCTTTTTGTCATAGAACGCCCCGCATGACACATTCCATCATATTTACTATCACAAAATTCTTGCAAATAATGCACTTGTAACTTGCAGATATCCACAGAAGGGGTTTCACAAAAAAATTATGAGTTTTTCACCTCTTTCAGGTTGTGGAAAGAAACAAATCCAGGTTCAGACTCAGTGGTGGCTGCCACTGAACAGGGGTGGTGAGGCAGAACAGCAGGTGTTTTAAAAAATATATATATATATATTTTTTAAAGCACTTACCTTTGAGGGGTGGTGCGTTTGTCTCCCCACTGTCCTCTTCCCGGCTGCACAGGCTCCCAGCCAATCACAATGTTGCTGACAGCAACGTCGTGACTGGTCTGAGCGGTCTGCATCGCCGCTCAAACTGGTAATTGGAGCCTGGGCATGTTCTCTACCTGGGCTGTGCTATACAGCCGGATAGAGAACATTCAAAGTGCGCATGTCTTTTTGGCCAGCCCAATACGGCTGACCAAACAGACATGCACACTTTGTGTGCACATAGCCCATCTCCGGTCCCCTCCCTCTATCCCAGCCTCGCCCCGCACTACAAGGAAAAATAAAATGAAATTAGCATAATGTGCGTTATTATCATTTTATTTTTTGCTTTTTGGAAAAACTAGTGGGACGACGCTTCTCCACCTAAGCGGAGGAGCCACCCTTGTTCAGACCTAAGGGGAAACCTTGGAGAGGTAACTCTCCAGAATTGGGCATTTTTTAACTGCTCTGTAGGAACTGGGGCCTCCCTGACCCTTCCCTGTGAACACTTACGGACAGGGACAGACACAACATGCTTTGGCTATTTTCATTTATAAATATAAAAAACGAAACACCAAACACAGAAGACTCACATGATTTATTCTCCCCAAGGCCTAGTGACGGGACTGCTGCTTTGGCACACACATGAACCCAGTAGCTAGTGTAAACTAAAAGAAAGCTACTGGACCATCATGCCCAAACTCACCTATCTGAAAATAATCAATAGGAGTTTCTGGATGAAAGTGAAGGAGGCAGAGTTCTCTATCACACCCACTCCTACAGCGTCTTGCCAGATCGCTGCCTCCATTAATAAAAAATTGGAACCTCATAGTGTTTTTCTTTAACAGAGCTTGCCAAGAGAGACTAGAATCCAGTAGGATCCCTAAATATGAAAAGTGATCCACCCTAGTAATGGGCTGGCCCTTGTTTGAAAAACTTTTAGATCTGGTATTTCTTGGGCCCAACACCATAACATGAGAGTTGGAGTAATTGGTGTTAAAATAAAGGCCATCCATATACATGACAAAAAGGATGAGGAGGCGCTGTAAACCCTTTGACATGTGACACACAAGAAGAGCGTCATCTGCATATAAAAGAATGGGCAGACGACAACAGTCTGCATTCTGGAAGTCCACTTCTGAGTCCATTAGAGACGCACTCTGACTATTAATATAAAGAGTGAAGAGAAAGGGGGACAATATGCACCACTGTCACACCCATCTCTTCAGCTTCAGGGGCAAGGTGCAGTCCCCATCCGGCCCGTATCTTACAGAGGTGGATAGACCCTCATGCAAAGTGTATAAGAAGGACAGCAGGGCAAGTTCAACCCCTATGGTCCCAAGTGTGGCCCAGAGCTTAGCTCTATTAACTCTGTCAAAGGCTGAGCTTAGGTCCATGAAGGCCAAGTGGACCGCCCCCTCCTTCGCCCTGGTTTACTTCGCGATGAGCATGTAAAGGTTCAAGGTCTGATCAATGGTATCCAGTCCGGCCCTAATTCCATATTGGGCTTCTAACAGAACTTTCTTATCTTTAGCCCAAATAGAAAGGTGGTCCAACAAAACCCAGCACCTTAGCCTCTCTATCCACCAGTGAAATGTGGCAGTAACAAGCGGGGTCAGCCCTGTTATTTTTCTTGAAAATCGGGCTAATATTTGAATTCTTCCAACTAGGGGGGAACACCCCGGTGGCCATGTTAAAATGTTGAGTCAATAAGGGGGCCCATAAATTTACCTCAGATTTAAATAAATCCCCGGGGATTCCATCTGGGCTCGGGCCTTGTCTTCTGGAAGGGACATGATGGCTTTCCTGACCTCCACCCACTGAAAACAAAGGTCAGTTGACACCCACTCACCAGGGAAGAATACTTAACCGAAATCAAGATCATAAATGGCCCGAAATGGTCCCGCCACGCCAAGGGGGGGATTGTCAATGCCTGTGCCCTCTTTCGATCAGTAGGATGATTCACAACCCTCCAGAAATCTGCACTGTCACTCAGTGCACAAGCCTCCGACAACTTTACCCATAGCTCCATCTTAAGACACTTCTTCCTCTTCGAGCAAGCCATACGATAGCAAGCCCTGGCCCCCCTAACTGCCTCCCTGTTCCGAGGCTGACTGTTCAGGGCAGCCATTAGTGTTGTATGAGCCTTAAAGCATGTTTTGTCAAACCATCTACTAGACGGGGCCACATGGCCTGCATTGGAGGCAGTAAGGGATGACTTAATGTGTTCTGCAAGGTTGGCAAAAGCAAGCAAGATGTTGGAATCAGAGGCCCTATCATCTAAACCTGTACTGAAATCCTGAAAACTGGAGGAGAGGAGAGAAGAATGAAAATCCGCTGTGCCACCTTGGTCCATTTGAGTCTTCAGCTCTGAGGTATGGGTAGAACCGGTTCCAGAGAAAGGTCATGGAGCCCAACCACGGTCAATGGCTACCTGAAGGTGCCAAAAGGGGGTTATCATCACTCAACAGGTGTCAAACTGCCTTAAAGTCAATTAAAGAATCAAATAAATAGTTGGAAATAGAGATACAGTCAATAATGGAACTGGTGCCTGCTCCCTTAAAGGTTGGGGTCAGCAGTTCATTGTGAGTACCCATTGATTAAAAAGATTAACAAGAGAGTGATTTACAAACAGAATATTAAAGAGATCTCCTAAGGGGGTATATTTTAAATCTGCTTGATCCTAAACCGCTGGGGCACCATCTTGGGGTGAATCCCCATACAAATAACTGTCAGCACAAGGATGTAAATTGAAGCCTCCCATCAAAATGAGCACTGTAAACCTAGATGAACAGGCAACAATGTTGCTGAGGAGCTGACCCAGGGGTGAGTAATAAACATTAACAACCAAGACCCTCAGCTGGTTTGTGAAGGTGAGGAGCGTCCGCAGCATAAAATGTGTGTGTAAATCAACTTTTTTCATTTTACATTTTAAACTTACTTTAATGACGGTGGCTATCCTTCCCTTAGTTCTATCATGAGCTGAAGGCAAGGCTGGTGAAATAAACAAGGTGTAGCCATCTAAGAAAAGTGAACCCCCAGTGTGCCACTTCTCTTGTAAGCAGATGATATCAGCGAGACGTAAAAAATCTGTACACTCTTTTTCCTCCAGCTTCCCTCTAGTTCCTGCTATATTCCAGCTCAGGGCCTTGATGGTGTTGGTGGGTGGCAGGAAAATATAGGATGGATGCGAAAGGATGTGAGACGAGGAGTCATTCACCCCAGAACCTAGACTATCCTGTGAATCCATCTCAGACAAAGGCTCTAAGAGATTACTCAAAGTTAAACTACGGGCCTAAGTAGGCGGAGGAGCACAATGGGCCCAGGACCCCTATACCATAGAACTAGGCTACCCTCTCCTACCATGCCTCCACTCAATGAAAAAAGGGAGGGGTTTATAAAAATAAGCCAAGGGGAGCAAAAGGATAGTCCCATATTGGGCAGGTCCACACGAGAGAGGTCTAAAATACTGCCCAGTGGCGGTAGGTAGGGTCATGATGCCGCCCGCGGCACAATAGTGGCTGCCGGGCTGGAGATTGTTATCTCCAGCCCGGCGGCTGCTACCGCCATGGCGGTTGGAGTGGTACATTGGCAGGTTGTCTTCAGGCAACCCGCCAATATCATATTGTGGCGGTAAGTACCGCCAGCCTGTTGGTCGTACTACTGCCACATTGTCTCTGTTCGCTGGGGTCATAATGACCCCGTATATCTGTATAAAAAAGGCAACCCTTATAAATATAGAGAAGCTGGGAGATGATAGTCAATAGTAAGTAAGAGGGGCACAAACCCTCTGTAATGTAACTTGTCCTCAGTTAACAACGGGGCAAAAAATAATGTCTCAATGTCTCCAAAAAATAAAGTAACCCAGAGAAATCTCTCAGCAGAAAAAAACGCAGGCACCCAAAGGCAGAAGGAGCCAGGTGACCAAAAGTTCACATACCTTTCTCCCTCAGTTGGTCCACCACCAGGAATGGCAAATGGGGTCTGGGGAAATCTAACACAAAAGCAAGGGGTGGCTCTGCCCCACCTGTTGCTGGTGATGATGCACGAAGGATGGGCCTGCACTTGGGCCAGGCTTTGCCCCGGCACAGTCCGCATGCGTCCTGCACAGCGGGTGCCCATGATGCATGGGAATAGTCCTAAAAAGGGGTGTGACCGTTCTAGCCGCCTGGTCTCTCATTGCTGCCTCCTGGAGCTATAGGTGATGGGACACAGAGTCCAGCCAGAAAAAATGATGCAGGAACACGGTGCTCCCTCAGGCAGCAGGAGCCCGCTATGCACTCAGTAGTGCTAGAAAGGGGTGTGGCCGCTCTTGCCCTCTATAATTGCATTGGCACCTCCTGGTGCTGTGGGTCCTGGGACACAGAGTACAGCCAGAAAGCGTGTTGCTCAGAATGCGGTGCTCCATCAGGCAGCATGAGCCCACGATGCGCTAAGTAGTGCTAGAAAGGAATGTGGCCGCTCCTTCCTCCTGTTCTCGAGCTGTCGTCTCCTGGTGCTTTGGGTCCTGGGACACAGAATCCATCCAGAAAGAGTGATGCAGAGAATGTGGTTTTCCCCCCAGTATTATACTATGAAATAAGAACATCTTGCTGTAGTAAAAAACGAATTTAAGAGTTTATCACTACTAGGACATGTAAAACTTAAAGGTACATGTCCAACTTTTTTAATGCACTGCACCCTGCCCTAGAGGCTGTCCGGGGCCTACTGAGGAGGGTGACTTATGTGTATTAAAAAGGACAGTTTGAGCCTTGAAAAAGGTTTATGTTGCCAGGTAGAAGTGGCAGTTTTAAACTGCACACACAGTGACAGGGCTGAGACATGTTTAAAGGGCTCGTTAAGTGGGTGGCACAATCAATGCTGCATGCCAAAAAGTAGCGCTTAATTTACAGTTCAAGGGTACATGTAGTGCTACTTTACTAGGGACGTACAAGTGATTCAAATATGCCAATTGGGGATAAGCCAATGTTACCACGTTTTAAGGAGTGAGCACGTGTACGTTGACACTAGTTAGCTGTGGTAAAGAGTGAGAGTCCTAAGTCCAGTGAAAATTAACTCAGAAAAATGAAGGAGAAGGTAAAATGCCTGGAGAAAGACCACCCTAAGGCTGACAGATTTAACAGTTGTAGAGTACTGGAGCATGTAATTGAAGTCCTGGGTGAGAGTATAAACATATAGAATGCTGCAGCAGGGCTTACAAGTGTCTTTCCTGAGGGGGAGGGGTTCAGGACCTAGGCACATACTAGCACTGACAGTCCCAAACTGGTGACTGGCGGCATTCATGTCTGCCCTTTGCAAAGGATAGCTGGTTGAGAAATCCCTGGAGAGTGGAGAGATAAATGTCAGCTGTTGATTGGATGGACCATGCTTGGGGCGGGAGGTGGGGCGTTGTCGACCTATTTGGCAGGCTGTAGTTCTCCTTTCTTGTCTTCTGGCTTGTGGGCGCAGGATCATTTTTCTGACTTGAACTGAGGAGCTACATACGGTATGATCGTGACTATTAAAGTGCCTGCCAGGGATAGTCTTTCCTCCTCACAAACTAGCTTATGAAAAAGGATACAGTGGACATTTACATCCTTCCTTTAGTCACTGAAGGAAGCTAGGAGTGCAACGAACAGACAACACCAAGCTGAAATGAATGTAGATTCAGCTGCGGGTGCAGGAATGGCGTCAGCTTTCACCAGCTTCGTATTTAGGGCCATATTTATACTCCGTTTGCGCCGAAATTGCGTCGTTTTTTTTGACGCAATTTCGACGCAAAACTAACGCCAACTAACGCCATATTTATACTATGGCGTTAGAGGCGAATAGCGCCAAAGTTCCCGGAATGTGCGTCATTTTTTAGCGTGAACCCCTTCCTTGCGTTAATGATATGCAAGGGAGGCGTTCCCGTCTAAAAAATGACTCCCAGGACTTTACGTGGTATTTATACTCCCGGGCAAAAGAGACGCCCGGGAGTTGGCGTGGCTAAAAACGGCGCTTTTGCGCCACTTTTTAACGCCTGCTCAGGGCAGGCGTTAAGGGGCCTGTGGGCTCAAAATGAGCCCACAGGTGCCCTCCCATGCCCCCAGGGACCCCCCCTGCCACCCTTGCCCACCCCAGGAGGACCCCCAAGGATGGAGGGACCCACCCCAGGGACATTCAGGTAAGTTCAGGTAAGTATAATTTTTTTTTTTTTATATTTTGTTTTGGTGGCATAGGGGGGCCTTATTTGTGCCCCCCTACATGCCACTATGCCCAATGACCATGCCCAGGGGACAGAAGTCCCCTGGGCATGGCCATTGGGCAAGGGGGCATGACTCCTATCTTTACAATGATAGGAGTCATGTTGATGGGGGATGGGCGTCGTTAAAAAATGGCGCAAGTCGGGTTAAGACGATTTTTTCGACGTAACCTGACTTGCCCCATTTTAAGACGCCCATGCGCCATTTTCCCCCTACGCCGGCGCTGTCTGGTCTACGTGGTTTTTTCCCACGCAAACCAGGCAGCGCCGGTCTGATTGCGCCGTCTAACGCCATTCCATAAATACGGCGCCCGCATGGCGCTTCAGAATGGCGTTAGACGGCGCAAAACTTTTTGACGCTAAACTGCGTTAGCGCAGTTTAGCGTCAAAAAGTATAAATATGGGCCTTATTGTTTCCTGGTTCTGGCCTGAAGAGACATCCCATGACTAATGGGTTTTGTGGGCCTGTTATGGTGTGATGTGCTGAGTTAAGCATTGACTGTGGTGTCCCCGTACCTAACGATATGAAAGAAGCTCACCAGCTGCCTGCACCTGCTTCTTGCACTACTCCAAAGTGTGTCAGCCACGCATGGAGGGCCCTAAGAAGCAAGCACCACACAAAGATGCAAATCTGGATGCACGGGGCACGAGCAGGTGACGTGATTTTTCCTGTTGAGCTTTCATCATACAGCTACAACTTCCAGAATCAAATACTCGTTGCTTTATTGCTGTAATTATTTCTCAGATTTTACTGTTTTACATTTCCTGTCATGACGCTGCGCTCTGCTGATGGTTCGGACGTTAATGGGTGACCTCACAGAGTCACAGAGGCTCCCTCTCTCCTGAGGCCCGCATGCGATGTAGGGTACCCCGGACTCACAAAGATTTTGCCCCAACACTGCACTGCACTCATAGCAGTTGCTACTGCAGTCATCACTTCTAAGCCTAGAGCCATGCATATACATCTGTGATTTGAACATTTAAGGCAGTGGTTCTCTTGCATAGGAAGAACCCCTACGGGTATATGTATTTGTAATCTTAAAGCACATGGTCACCGTAGTTTCTTGTCGACTAGAAGATTGTCATTAGTACACAATTGTGCTAGTGTTCACCCCTGCCATGAATTACCCTCGAGGAGGTCATTGGTATTTTTTATATATTTTTTAATATTTGTGCTTGGTGTTATCTACCACAACAGTCATGCATGTACAAAGAAAGCTTCTAGATAGAATTTGAGACCCATCGTGATGGGTAGCAACCCAGAGTTCCCTCCATAGCGAGCTTGACCACAGCCAACTCTCTAGATCACACTCGACTGACAGTGGTGGCATCGTTATGATTTGCAGATGCAGAACAGGCCTTTTTGCCTTTCACTTGCAACAGAGTGAGTAGCCTTCTGGCCTCTCTTGTGTAAAGATCTGTCCAGTTTTACGTAATCGGGTCCTGGCTATCTCCAACATGTATAGGTAGAGCATGTATGTAGCGTTGGCTATGCATGGTGGGTTCAATCTGGATTATGTGTTCTTTGGTCAACTGTGGACACAGCAGGATCTATTATGGATTCCCTCTAATAGCACAATGTGTAAGACTGAAGCTCGTGATATACTACCAGAAGGGCAATGCGGATGGCTAGCATTTCTGAAGCTGGTGTAATGATTGAGACTCCAAACAGTGGAACAGATAGACACAACAGTCTCTTTTGACATGAAGTAGCCTTTTGCAATACACTTTCCTTTTGTACTCTTTTCAATGTTAGTCCATAAAATACCCCCCGATGCTGATTCTTCTAAAAGGTGCAAGGTGTCAAGCCTTCCCTATCCTTTGTGCTTGTGGTTTAGGTGTCTCCCAGTGGAGACTCCTAGCACCACTCTCCTCCTGCCTGCTATGACTTGAAGTCAAACATTGTCGCTGACCTATCAAGAAATGACAGAACCACCTCGATCGAGCCCCAGTAATATGCCTGAAGAATAAACAAACTCTGCCTGTGAATGTGGTACAACAAACATTGACAAAACCAATAGGCTGCGGCTGTGAAAAACATTTGCTGTACCAATGCTTGTTGCTGTTCAAGATGGTCACCACAAATGTGTGTACATCATCGGCCATCTTGGAATAGTATTTTGTTAAATATTACAGAAATAATGAAAAGATGGCACAAGAGAAAATAAACCCATTTGCAGGTGCCGGCTCCAAATGCATGTGCACTCGCCGACATCCATCTTGCAGGACCATTTTATGCTGGTCACGTCCTTCGGTGTCAACAAAAAAAATTGAGTGGAAACAAGAAATTTGGGACAAAGGGGGTAAGGAGAGGGAAAAAATATTCCCTCTAATGCAATGCATGCAAGGTCTGACAATGGCAGTGGAACGAGTGGAAGGATACCTTGTCTAATTAGAATACTGTGAGCTAGATTTATAAGAAACTGGTGCAGCGCTGTGCTGCGCCAAAATTAGCAGCGCTACACTGCACCAGTTCTGTAACACAGGGATGCACTGTATTTACAAGAGTATGGTGCACCCCTGCGTTTCCCCCTGTGCTGGTGCTAAATTAAGCAGCCTGCTCCAATGCAGGCATCCTTGCACCATAGAGCAGGGGTGTCTGCGTTGAGCGGTGGGATTGTTTATGTGCAGGAAGGTGTACCTTCCTGCACATAAACAATCAGCTATGGCATTTTGCTTCTTCTCTGTGTGCAGTCTACAGCACACATAGAAAAATCAAAAAATGAGAAGGAATAAAAGCATTCCTCCTTGTTGCACCATGATAACGCCACATCTGGGGTGGCGTTAGTTTTTGACGCTACCCCAGATTTACAATTTCTCGTAAATCTGGGGCAGCATCAAAAGCAATGGGTGTTGCGATGGAATGCCCACTGCAATACCCATTGCACACCCCTCTGACAAAGAAAACTGCATCGGAGGGGCCCATATTTACCAGGAGGAATAAAGCCACAAAAAGTGGGGTACACCTCCTTGTAAATATGGAGAAGTGGTTAGCGTCACCAAAGCATTGGAAAAAGTGACGCTCCGATGGTGCTAGGGCCTTGTAAATCTGGCCATGTGAGATCTAAATACCGCTAGGTGGAGCAAACACAAGAATAATGAGGAAAACTGTGGAACAGAGAGCAGGGAAGTGAGGCAGAGAATAGAGACATCCGATTATGAGCATGGGGCTGACTAAAAGCCCATCTAAGTATATATAATGTAATGGAAACAAAAGTTGTGGCAAACACTTAGCTAAAGCTGTCTGTAACCAAGACCTAAAAAGAGGACTGAGAACCCCATTCAGTTTCAAGGATTTCTCACTGACTAGCCTAGAGGATACCATGCAGGGTGCTGGATACGTGTCTGAGTCATAGGGCTGTTGTTTCTGGCGGCCATCTCCCCTAACAACTCAGGGAACATTACCTGAAAATGAAGGCAAGTTCTGCTGGAAGAAATGAGGATCTGCTTTTGAAAGGAGCATACTGTGAACGAGGAGTACAAAACAGGTATCTGCTGGAGATGCCCAGCAATAGCTGCCTGAAGTAGACTGACCTCAAAATCCTGAGTAAGATCCGCACTGCAAAGTATCAGGGGAGACTGGTGCTTCAAGAGAATGTGGTGAGCCATTGTAACCATGCCCACATGGTGTGTGTCCCTGGTTGGGCCAAACTGAACGGGCCTTCAGGTTTCCTTGGCCCTCCTTCATCGCCTGGGAGATTTTAGTGGAACTGCTGATGGGGATTAATGATCCCAAGATCAATGACCATATAGAGCCACTGCTGAGAAGGACTTGCCACTGACCATCCACATCTCTGTCCGGCTCCCCCAAGGTTCACTGTTCCAAAGTGACAGAGCCACAAACTCTATTCTCTTCTCTGTGATTATAAATGTGCCCTGTGACTTTTGCCCCCAAAGCAATGTGCTTCCAAGGGATCCAACTGTGTGGACTCCAGTGACATATTATAATCCTCCTATGAACATCTGCCTCACCTTGTATGGAAGCACCTGGATGGGCCTTGCTCTTTGTTTAGGTGGAGAGCTTTGTTTGGGAGCACTCTACAACTGCCACAGGCCTCTAGGTAGAAGCAGGAGTGGGCAACACGTACGCTGCAGCAGGACAGCAGCACTTGGTGATCACCTATATAGAACTGAGACAATTAGATACTACGCTCCGGGTAAAACTCTCCCACAAGAGAAGGGGTATACTTAGTGCTCAGTTTTCTGAAGCCCAGTAGGAAAGCCCAGGATAGCAGAAGTAAAGTGACTCAATCACCACAATTAAGACCTAGAATCTCCCACCTGACACAGGATCGCACAACTGGTTCTGGTAGACATTTAGTAAGGCTGTGATGCTGCACAAAGAAGGACTTGGGTGGGTGGTCACTGCCCCTTTGGGCAGGAATGGCCAACAAAGGAGTTTGATTGCTATCATGAGCAGGGATGAAGCTTACTGTTTTGAGTGGGTTCCCCTTTGCTTCCTGCGGGTCTAGCCCCACAACATTCTAGCCATTGATGCCTCCAATGGGTTGAACATGCCTCACCATCTTGTCAAAGCCGAGCCTGAAGGTCGATACACAACATCTTCAACTCGGCATGGAAGGGGAAAGCAATAGTATGAGCATACGTATCTGAAGCTTCAATAAAACCATTGCCTTCACAACTGATCACATTTGATATGGAAAATCCCAACAAAACCTGCCAATTAAAACTTATTGGAGAGTCAGCTAATAATTGATTACCATTTTACCCGCACCCCTAGTGACTCTAGCTAACTTTATTCCCCATAAAAACCTACTAAGAGTATTGGACTGTTGAAGCAGATATGTTAATTAGAAATTATTAATGAATGTTTATGCGTTTTGATTATCAAGAAAATGATAGAAAATTTAACGTAGAAAAATGAATGTGCACGTTTGAAAATGTGCACATGACGAGTGGCTGCCAACTTATCCGAAATTATTACTAAAATAATAAAAAATTTGTGAATTATTGAAAATGTATGTTTTGCATTATCTTGTAGAGCTAACTTAGCCGAAGTTGTGGCCTAGTTTTGCTAGGCCTCAGGCAGCAGCGGAATAACCATGTACTGTAGAGAAGCAAATGTGTTGAACTGACCCTGAACCACTGGATGTTAATAAAGTCTGTTTAGCTAGAATTTTCTGCAATGTACTGACAGACAGGAAATGAGGGAATAAATGTTGCAGCAAGGACTGTGAAGAGCAGGCTAGATGTACTTTCCCAGGACTCGAACAATAGAGACACTGACTGGAGAAGAAGATGCAACATTTTTGATACCCGATGAGCCGGATGATGAGGACATCGTACAGTGAACCAATCAACACTTTGAGAGCGACGAAATATTAGAATTCATAGATTTGGAAAATAAATATTATTGGTAGAGTCATAAATGTTGATTAATCTGACCAATTAGGAATTAGGTGGATGGACTGGGCAACCTTAATTAAATGTCATCACAAAGAGCAAAAACTTCAGATGTGAGAAGCGAGATGTGAGGGGAGAACTGATGCAGATGTTAGATGTCGGAAGACTTGATTCGAGATTCTGTCATTGGGTTCATGCTCTTGAGAGCCTGATGCATTGCTGATCGATTGATGACCTGAAGACGGAGATTAATTTTGTTGCTGATCCATTCCGTGGATAGATAGCTATGACAATGAGACTAATTAACTTTGTGCCTTTCTTTCTAGGTACCAACTGCGCTGTTTAAATAGTTTTCTCTTGGCTAGATGTTTTCTAAATTCATGTTCCAAATTGTTTTTGCATAAAGTCCCACATGCTAATGCTAATCTGGGTTAGGTAAGGTTCCTTGGGTGACGTTGACAGTGACAAATGATTGACAAACTGATTGCTGAACTCTGCTATTAATGTTGATATATTCATCTTTGTTGGCTTATGCTGAAGCATTAGAGCATATGTTTTCTCAAGCTCTGATTAGATTATGTTATTGGCAGTCACTAATAAATTAATTCTGAATTAATTGAATAAAGTTTGAATTAACCATATGGATTGGTATTGTAATAAATAGGGAAATAAAAAATTCTAATTGTACATTGAGTTGTGGTTACTCATGAAATGTTGATATAATTTACTAATGATTAATGATTCTCTTGGTGGTTATTTATTGGTCATAATAATAAATATTGATAACATTGGTCACTACATGGCTAGGATACTCCATGCGATCCAAAAGGTTCATAGGCATGTACGCGTCCCCGCGTAAGTTTACTTACTAAGGGCCAGGCACGCTAGCAGGACATGGTACACGATCTCCAAGGGTTTTAGACAGTGTCTCTGTGTTGACATTTGATAACAGTGGGAGAGGCGTGCTTATAATGGTAGCTGGGGGGGGGTCTGGACCTCTCATGACATAAGGGAATTGCCTGATGGAGAGGACTGAAAGCGTGCAAGACAAAAGTGCTTAGAGTTTTGTTTTTTTTACAATACAGATTGATATAAGGTTATTCTGATTCCACCAATATGCAGACATGTTTTGTTTAATATAACAGGTATTTGGCTTGTAGTTCGCTAAATATCAAAATCATTTTCTTTATTTTGTGGAGCTTCTTTCAGATTGCATGAACGTGCATGCTGCTGCTCAGAAATGTGCTTGCGCATAAAATATGGGAAAAATGCCACATAAGTTTAAAATCGGAATTTTATCAACTTGTGGGCCTGGAGTGGGTATTACATACTGAACGGTTTGCCTTGCAGAGCAGTGCACCATTAGATTGAATAGTCGTGGCTGTGCCAGGTTGGGCCAAAAGGAACGGCGCACCAGAATGGGAGTTTTCGTAGGTCACACACATAAGGATATGAGACGGCCTTCTACAGAACGTGTTTGTGCAGGAGACAACATACTTTACTTATTGTATACTTAATTAATGCAGGTGGTGGTGGGCACTGACATTCTCACTCAGACCAAGACCAAAAAAGAAAGCAAGCACAAGAATAAAGGATGAAGCGAAAGACTGAGAAGAATGAAGAGGGAGAAAGTAGGTAGCAATAGATGAAAAGGAACCCGAAAGAGTGATATAAAAATACAGCAAATATAGGGAGGTGGCAGAAAGGGGCATGAGGTGGAATTAAGGCTAGGCATGCTTTCCCAAACAAAAATACAGCATTCAGCAGCACAAATGGCATACTCGTAAGAAAATCTTTGGGCCCTGTATTTATCATTATTTTATTATTATCATATTGTTTTTTTGAACGAAGCACTGTTTGCTAGTGTGTTTTATTGTATATTCTCTGTCCCCTGAATGGACAGCTGTCGTAAAGTGTTAGCTGCTCTTCTGTCATTATAATGTGGTGGGGCCGAATAGGGTTTTAACAGGACTGGATGCTGTAAAGGTCTGTAAAATGTCCTTATTGACAACCCATGCAAAGGGACTTCTCCCAGTAGCCATGGTGACGCCCTGCCCGCAGTAATACAAGTGAAGTGTGTTAGGTGGCTCCTCAAGATGGTCCCAGTTAGGAGGAAAAAGCTACAGGGATACAAAAAATCTCCTTTGGAATCTTCTAGATTTAGATTGAAGATGCAGATAATACTGAAGCTGACAAGCAAGGCATTAAACACTGACTGGCATCAGGCCAGAGGAAAAAGACAAGTCAGGACATCCCATAGAAGATCTAGTAGAGCTCTGGTCCCAAGAAGAAAAAATCTATGACAAACATAGCAGCAAGTGCGTGTTAGAAATTGGGTCTCCAGTTGGCAGAGGTATGCATTCTATCCAAGAAGGGACCATACTCCAAGTCAGGGTAGTTCACCACACAACCTAAATTATCCTGTGCTCAGTATTTGTGCAATAACTCATACAGTAACACAGTGAAAACACCACAAAAAGTACTCCACACCAGTTTAGAAAAATAGATCATATTTATCTGCATAAAATAAAACCAAAATGACAAGAATCCAATATATATAAGTCAAAATATCAATTTTTAGAAGTGTAGGTATGTCTTAATCCATAGGGATCAATGGTTGTATCTTTTTAACACCAAGTACCTGGGATGCATAAAAAATAACTGCACAGAGGGCCACAGAGGAGGTGATGCGTCAGCAAGTAAAACAGTGCGCCAGTTTTTCCGGTGGGGCAGAAGTGATGTGTCAATTCTTTCCTAGCAGGCAGGGTGATGCGTTGATTTCCAGGTGCACAGTCTTGGCTCCTTAATGCAGTGCAGGGATATTTTGGCACACAGGGGCGATGCATGGAAAATCCAAAACATGCTGCAATGCTGAATCAGGTGCTGTGTCGACTCAGGAGGTGCTGCACTGATTTTTCAGGCACAAGACAGGTGCTGCGTCAATTCTGTAGGCGATGCATTGATTGTTGCTGGAGTTGTGTTGGTATTTCAGCATAGTGGATTTTCTCCCTCAGGTGAAGTCTTTGATGGCCCTGAGACTTCTTAACAGGGAGGAAGCTCAGTCCAAGCCTTTGGAGATCACTTGAGGAGATAGACAAAGGGGGTCATTCTGACCCCGGCGGTCCCAGACCGCCGGGGCCAGGGTCGGCGGGAGCACCGCCGACTGACCGGCGGTGCCCCGCAGGGCATTCTGACCGCGGCGGTTCGGCCGCGGTCAGACTAGGAAAACCGGTGGTCTCCCGCCGGTTTTCCGCTGCCCTACAGAATCCTCCATGGCGGCGGAGCGCGCTCCGCCGCCATGGGGATTCTGACACCCCCTACCGCCATCCTGTTCCTGGCGGGTCTCCCGCCAGGAACAGGATGGCGGTACGGGGTGCCGCGGGGCCCCTGGGGGCCCCTGCAGTGCCCATGCCAATGGCATGGGCACTGCAGGGGACCCCGCAAGAGGGCCCCACTATGTATTTCAGTGTCTGCTTTGCAGACACTGAAATACGCGACGGGTGCCACTGCACCCGTCGCACCTTCCCACTACGCCGGCTCAATTCTGAGCCGGCGTCCTCGTGGGAAGGTTGATTTGCCCTGGGCTGGCGGGCGGCCTTTTGGCGGTCGCCCGCCAGCCCAGGGCAAATCCCAAAATACCCTCAGCGGTCTTTCGACCGCGGAGCGGTATTTTGGAAGGGGAAGTCTGGCGGGCGGCCTCCGCCGCCCGCCGGACTTAGAATCACCCCCAAAGTCTTTCCAGCAGAATCAGGGAGCAGCAGGCAGCAGGGCAACAAGCAGGCCAGCAGTCCTTCCAGATGAGTCCTTTGGGAATGGCAGTCCTTCTGACAGAGTCCAAGTGTAGATCCACAAGTGTCTGATTTTAGGGGTCACAGACCAAGTATATATACCCGAATGTGCCTTTGAAGTGGAGGAGACTTCAAAGAGTGGCTTTGAAGTGCACCTGTTCCCCTTTCAACCCAGTCCCTTCTGCCAGGAGATCTGTGTTGGGTTATCAGTTTTTTGTGTGAGGGTGGACCACTAGCATTTGAAGTGCCCAGGAAGACATATAAGTATGCAGATTGATTTAAATGAAGGTGAGTGTCTTGTGTTTTTGTCTGTATGGGTGGAATACACAAGGGGAGCTGTCGACCAGTATAGACCAGATGTGGATGGGTGACAGGCTGTATGGCACAGACAACAGTAAGCGCAGAGAAACGCCTACTTTCTAAAAGTGCCATTTCTAAAATAATTGTTAGAAATGGGGTCTCTAGTTAGCAGAGGTATTTGTACCGTTGTAGAGTAGGGACCAATATCATAGTCAGTGTAAGTGGCACACAATCCAAATTATCCTGTGCCCACCCTCTGGTAGCTTGGCAGCGAGCAGCAGGCTTTACTTAGAAGGCAACGTGCAAAGTATTTGTGCAATAAATCATACAGTAACACAATGAAAATACCACAAAAATACACCACACAGGTTTAGAAAAATAGATGATATTTATATGAATAAAATATGGTCAAATCAATAAAGATTCAATAGGCACAAGTTGAAATATCACTTTTGCAGGTTTTAAAGAGTTTTAAATCTTAGAAATCAACAGTTGTTTCTTGATTACACAAGATACCTTGTTTGCATCAAAAATAACACACACAGAGAAGACAGAGGAGGAGATGCATGGAAAAATATGGTGTCGGGTTTTCCAACGCAGCATGGACGACGCGCCATTTCTTTCCACGCTTCAAGGACCAAGTTTGGTTGGAAAGTTTGGTACTGTCCCTCAATTTCTGGCGATACTTTTCAGGGGGCAGTCCAAACTTGGCAAATAAAATAGCTTTCATGAGTGGGTATGTGTTCTGGTCCTTAATTTCTAATGTGAGAACTGTGTCCCTCCCAATTATTGGCAAATGTTTCAACAAGCCTGCCCCCCACCTCCATTGCTCTACAGGAACCCCATGAGCCCTTAGTGCAACTTCATAAGCAGCAAACCATTTGTCAATGTCATCTCACACCAAATAACTGGGCACCACATCTTTGGGTATACGAACCTGTTGTCTCCAGCAGGTCCTGTATGTATGCTGCCACCATCACTGATGGACTCAGACTGCCTAGACTTGAGCTCCAGCTCTTTCAGACTCAGTTCATGAGCCAGCAGTAGTTTCCTTTCAGCCCAGGCCCTCTCAGCAGCAGCCTCAGCTTGCTTGGCTTCTCTCTCAGCTTGTTGGGCTTCCATTTTTAATCTTGCCAACTGCAGTTGCAACTCTCTTTTCCCCCTCCTTTCCTCTGTGGCCACGCCGTGACTTGAGAGACTGCTCCCTGGTTCAGCAAGGGGCACAAATCCAGGAGAGTCATTCCCAACTACTGTTGGCAAATCCTCTGGAGAGCCATCCTCTTGCTCCCCCAAATCAACACTCTCATGTGAAGAGTCTTCTGTCCAGGCCCTCAGTGCCTTTTGGTATTCCTCCTTTTTGGAGGCACCCCGAGTAGGTACTCCCATTCCCTTGCAGAACCCTTTCAGTTGGCTGACAGTGTATGCCTCCAACTTTGCTAGGTCATACTTTCCAGCTCCTCCATGAGACCCAGCCAGATATATGTTGTGCAGGATTTTATTAAAATATCAAGCAGGAACAATTGCAGCAAAAACAGAATAAATCGAATTGACCTTTAACTGTGGGTAGGTAGTGTACATGTAGCTATTGTATGTCACTGTACAAACACAAGTCCTATCCTCACCACTGATCACCAATGTAAAAAATGGGGTCTCTTGTTGGCAGAGGTATACACTCTTGTCCAAGCAGGGACCACAATCATTGTAAGGGTAAGTCACACACAATCCAAATTATCCTGTGCCCACCCTCTGGTAGTATGGCACTAAGCAGTCAGGCTTATCTTAAAAGGCAATGTGCAAAGTATTTGTGCAATAAACGAGACAGCAACGCAGTGAAAACACTACAAAATTGACCAACCAGGTTTAGAAAAATAGATGATATTTATCTGAATAAAATAAGGTCAAAATTATAAAGATTCAAAAAGCATTAGTTGAAATATCACTTTTGCAGGTTTAAAAAAAAGAGTCTTAAATCTTAGAAAACAACAGTTGTCTCTTGATTACACAAAGTACCTGGCTTGCGTCAAAAATAACATGCACGGAGACAGCAGAGCAGGAGATGCATGGAAAAATAGGGTGTGCATTGGATTGTCCGGCACGGCCCATGAAGATACATAATTTCTTTCCATGCAGAAAGGTGCTTGCGTTGTTTTTCAGCACGCAATCTTGGTTCTTCACTGCAATGTGGGGATCTTTTTGACACCCAGGGATGATTCAGGGAAAACCTGGACATGGTGGAAGAAGTCACATGCGTGACGTCAATCTGGTGTGGTGATGCATCTAATTTTCTGTCGCACAGCAGGAGCTGCGTCAATTTTCCTCTCGGGGAATCAGCTGCATTGTTCTGGATCGGCTGTGCATCAATCCAGTAGGGCTGTGCGTCAAAACTTCTGTTGCAAGGCAGGTGCTGCATCGAATTTCTACTTGGGAAGTCAGGTTGCGTCGTCTTGGTTCAGCTGTGCGGTGATTTCTCATTGCAAGGCAGGTTGTGCATAGTTTACAGCAGGCTGTACGTTGATTTTCAGCGCACAAGGAGTTTCCTGAAAAGATGAAGGGGGTCATTCAGACCTTGGCGGACGGCGGAGGCCGTCCGCCAAGGTACCGCCGACAAATGACCGCACCGCGGTCAAAAGACCGCGGCGGCCATTCAAACATTTCCGCTGGGCCGGCGGGCGCTCTCCAAAAGAGTGCCCGCCGGCCCAGCGGAAATGCCCCTGCAACGTGGACACCGGCTCAGAATTGAGCCGGCGTAGTTGCAGGGGTGCGACGGGTGCAGTTGCACCCGTCGCGTATTTCAGTGTCTGCAACGCAGACACTGAAATACTTTGTGGGGCCCTCTTACGGGGGCCCCTGCAGTGCCCATGCCATTGGCATGGGCACTGCAGGGGCCCCCAGGGGCCCCGCGGCACCCCCTACCGCCATCCTGTTCATGGCCCAGCCATCCTGTTCATGGCCCAGCCCAGCGGAAATGCCCCTGCAACGTGGACACCGGCTCAGAATTGAGCCGGCGTAGTTGCAGGGGTGCGACGGGTGCAGTTGCACCCGTCGCGTATTTCAGTGTCTGCAACGCAGACACTGAAATACTTTGTGGGGCCCTCTTACGGGGGCCCCTGCAGTGCCCATGCCATTGGCATGGGCACTGCAGGGGCCCCCAGGGGCCCCGCGGCACCCCCTACCGCCATCCTGTTCATGGCGGGTTTCCCGCCATGAACAGGATGGCGGTAGGGGGTGTCTGAATCCCCATGGTGGCGGACCGCGCTCGGCCGCCATGGAGGATTCAATGGGGCAGCGGTAAACCGGCGGGAGACCGCCGGTTTACCCTTTCTGACCGCGGCTGAACCGCCGCGGTCAGAATGCCCTTGGGAGCACCGCCAGCCTGTTGGCGGTGCTCCCGTGGTCGGTGACCCTGGCGGTCACCGGCCGCCAGGGTCAGAATGACCCCCGAAGTCTTTTTGGCCCTGAGACTTCAGGAACAGGGGGCAAGCTCAACCTAAGCCCTTGGCGAGCACTTCTCAGCAAAGTCAGAGGTCAGCAGGGCAGCAGGGCAACAACAGAGCAGCAGTCCTTCTCAGCAAAGCAGTCCAGATGAGTCCTTTGGGCAGCCAGGCAGTTCCTTTTGACAGGTTGCAGGTTCAGGTCCAGAAGTGTCTGAGTTGATGGGGTCAGAGACCCAGTCAATATACCCCAAAATGGCTTTGAAGTGGGGGAGACTTCAAAGAGTGGTTTTGAAGTGCACCAGTTCCCCTTTCCGTACAGGGTCCCAGTAGGGGGTTTGGCAGTCCATTATGTGAGGGCAGGCCACTAGCCTTTGAAATGTAAGTGTCAGGCCCTCCACCTTTCCAACCCAGGACTACTCATTCAGTATGCAGATGAGTGCAGGTGTGACTGAGTGTCCTGTGTTTGTGGTTGTCTGGGTGAAATGCACAAGGGAGCTGTCTACCAGTGCTGCAGGCCCATTAGTAGCATTCAATGTACATGCCCTGGGCACATCTAGTGCACTTTACTAGGGATTTACATGTAAATCAAATAGGCCAATTGGAAATTAACCAATGTTACCATGTTTAAGGGAGAGAGCATATGCGCTTTAGCACGGATTAGCAATGGTAAAGTGTGCAGAGTACTAAAACCAGCAAAAACAGTGTCAGAAAACTGGAGGGAGGTAGGCAAAAAGATGGGGGATGGCCACCCTAAGGCTGTCAGGTCTAACAGTAATGTTAAATCCAACTTTCCCAGTAAGCAGGATTTCTCACTACCATTCCAACCATACCAAACATGGCAACGTCACTCCTTTCAGATCAGAAATTACCACTTAAAAGCATATAAGGGAATTTCTTATGCTGGAATACGGGAGGAGCAGGCTTCACAATAGTGAAAAATTACTTTGGGTGTTTTTCACTACTAGGGCATGTAACACTTACAAGTGCATGTTCTGCCTTTTACTTACATAGCATCCTGCCAATGGGCTACCTAGGGCCTACCTTACTGGCAACATATGTAGTAAAAAGGGAGTTTAGGCTTTGCAAGTATTTCTAAATGCCAAGTCAAAGTGGCAGTGTAACTGCACACACAGGCCTTGCAATAGCAGGCCTGAGCCATGCTTAAGGGACTACTTATGTGGGTGGCACAATCAGTGCCGCAGGCCCACTAGTAGCATTTAATTTACAAGCACTGGGCACATGTAGTGCACTTTACCGGGGACTTGCAAGTAAATTAAATATGCTAATTGGGTATAAGCCAATGTCACCATGTTTTAGGGAGAGTGCACATGAAATTTAGCAGTGGTTAGCAGTGGTAAAGTGCCCAGAATCCTAAAGCCAACAAATACGGGATCAGAAAAAGAGGAGGAAGGCAAAACGTTTGGGGTGACGCTTTAGAGAGGGACAATTTCCAACAGTGGGTGACGAATGTAAGGAAAAATAAGGGAAAAAATGAACATGAAGCATGAACAAGAGATGTATCTTCCCAAAATAACCTTTAATTGAATCAAAAATTGAAGAGTACTCAAAACATCTGAGATTCACAGGCATCTTGAAACTTATTTTCTGATTATCCCTGTCCATAATTAGCAGTGGTTCAGCCAGAAGGTTATAACACGGATCATGAACAAGAGACTTTAAATAAGAAGAATGAACAACATAATTTCAAGCAAAAAGACACAGGATAAGTTGAATGAATCATGACAAATTGACCAAAAAATCATAGTTGAAATTTAACAATCAATTAAATAACAAAAAGAAAATGAATAGAAAACCAAAGTTTAACTTCAACAACAAATAAAAGGGGAAGAAAATGATGTTGATTTGTCATCATATACATTCATATTGACTTACATATACTTTAGGAAACCTACTGTCTTTTTTACGTTAACTGACTAAAAGGATTAATACAAGGTGAAGAAGGGTAAACTCTTGGATGAGACATTTCCATAAAGAAAAACGTTGAAACATTTGTAGGACTATGAGTTCCATTGTTATGAGAAAATTCAGCTATTAATGAATAGGAATCCCAATTATCTTAGGTTGCATTACAGTAGCATTGCAGATATGTTTCAGGCAGGCCAGCCAAGCAAAGTGCTATGGAGGAGGGAAACTGCTTAACTGTGCTTCCTTTTTGAACCACTATACAGTCTATGGAGAAATGTTGTGGTTGCCCCATAAGGGCAGGGGCACCTTCCCTGTAAAATGTATTTGCTTCTGTAGATTGCCTTACAAATGTATACCCACTCGGGCTTAAATAAATTAAAGGAAAACAAAATCTTGTCTGGAGCCACTGATAAACAGCAATGTCCTCATGAAACCGCTTGTGCAGGGAGGACACTTTGTCACCCTAACTCTCAAAAGGAGAATGCAAGTGTCAAGGGAGAGTAGTTAATGTGGCTTGAAGTCATTATGAAATGGTCATCTGCCAAATTGTACATACAGTGCATGCCATGACAATGGAACTGTGGGCTATTACAGAGGTCCCTTGGTGATCCAGAGTGGTAGCTAATGTTTGTGGCAGCCATGAGGTGTGTATCCCATTGTCACATGATGATCAACATAATTACCAGTGTATCTCCTATCTTCTAAAATGTTAATGTGCATTTATACAGTTAACACATGCACAGTTCAGGCTAAAGGATGGAGCTCAGCTACTCAGCAAATGTGTCCCTTTGCACAGTGCCTGTGAGGTCAGTGATATCCTGTTTTCTCCTACTGGGTCCCACTATGACATCCATGATATGCACTGTCTGACAGTGACTCAGCCACATGTTGGGCCATTTGGTAGCTGTGGATGAGCAGCAAAGTCTTATCTAGGAGACATGCAAAGCTCAACCAATACCACTGTAATTACACAGCACTTACACACATGAAAGAAAACACTCAGGGGGTCATTACGACCCTGGTGGTTGACGGAGAAGTGGAGGTTTTACCGCCAACAGGCTATCGGTAAAAAATGTGGAATTATGACCATGGCGGTTACCGCCATGGTCATCCGCCACTTCTCCAACCAGACCGCCATGGCGGAGATGACCGCTGGGCCGGAGACTTGGGTCTCCAGCACAGCGGCCGTCACAAGACCGCCGGCAGTATCATGACCCCGCTTACCGCCATGGATTTCATGGGGTTTGGAACCGCCATGAAAATCCTTGGGGGTAAGCACTATCAGTGCCAGGGAATTCCTTCCCTTGCACTGATAGGGGTCCCCGCCACCCCCAACCCCCTCCCCCGAGTCTGTCCCCGACACCCCCCACCCCCCTGCCACCCCCCAAAGGTGGCAGGACTCCCTCCCCACCCCTACCCCCGACATCACAACACAGACACACACCCGACATGCATGCAGGCACCACCAACACACATTCCCGCACACACACGAACAAACATGCCAACAGACACACACAGTCATACACACACACCCTCATTCAGACAAACACGCACACATCCATACAGACATACATACAGACAGACACGCACACATTTCCATTCACACTACACCCCCGCATGCATACACGCACTCACACACCCCCTCTACATACTCACATGCACACCCCCATGCACCCACAAATCACACAACACCCCCCACCCCCCTCCCCTAACGGATGATCAACTTACCTTGTCCGTTGATCTTCCGGGAGGGGACGGGATCCATGGGGGCTGCTTCGCTGCCACCACACCGTCAACAGAACACCGCCACGCCGAATCACAGAACGTGATTCGGTGGGCAGTGTTCTGTTGACGTGGCGGTGGAGGTGGAGCAACCTCCACTTCCCCGTCACCCGCCAGTATGGCTGCTGGCGGCTCTCCGTCCGGAAAAGGACGGAGGGCTGCCAGCAGTCATAATACGGCGAGCGGAAAACCGCCACCACTGGCGGTCTTCAGCACGGCGGTCCCTCAGCGGTCTTTTGTTCAAGCAGCAGGAGGGCAGAAACCTGTCTAAGAGGTGGAAGCAGCTTGGGCTGCCTGGAAAACCCCAGATGGTTGGTAGGAGCACTGCTGGGGTGCCCTCACACACAGGTGCTTGCACCCTGCCCTCTGGGCTAGGAGGGCCTGCCATAGGGGTGACTTACAGTGACCTGGTACAGTGATCTATAGTGAAAAGGGTGCATGCACCCTTTCATGCAGGCTGCAATGGCAGGCCTGCAGATACACTTTGCGTGGGCTCCCCATGGGTGGCATAATACATGATGCAGCCCATGGGGATCCCCTGTTACCCCAATGCCCTGGGTACCTGGGTACCATACACTAAGGACTTCCATGGGGGCACCAGTTTGCCAAATGTGGGGTGTAAATAGTTCAAGTAACCAGGTTTAAAGGGAGAGTGCGTAGTCACTGGGGTCCTGGTTAGCAGGATCCCAGTGAATAAAGTCAAACACACTGACAAACAGGCAAAAAGTGGGGATAACCATGATAAAAAGTGGCTACTTTCCTACAACTATGAAGTCTGGAAAGAGAAACATGGTGTTCCTCTAATAATACTTTTAATAAAAATGGGCCTACCGCCAAACAATCTGACTAGCCTAGAGGGAGACTTGTTAATCTTATTGCTAACTGCCATGACTAAAACAACAGATTCAAGTCTAAAAGAATGCTCGGTATGAAGACAACTTACAACCTCCTTGTTCCTTCTAGTTGAGAGACGTGAAATGCAAAAAAACAACAGGACATGAAAAACAACAAAAATTACTAGGTAAAGCTGAACAGTTAAGGGCCTTAAATATTTTTTTTAAAGCACACAAAATGGCCATATTGGCAAGGAAGCTAAAGTATCAGTCAGAGCGAGTGAGCAGTATAAACAGATGGTACAATCACCCACCCCTAAGACATTTTAATTTCTGATCTAGAAGAAAAAACAGAAAAGCATGAGTTAAAAATAATACTGGAAGAGGAGTGGATGGTGTATGTAATCACCAGAGGTTCTACATTATGAATTAATTCAAACAGATAATTCCAACCCTTTGAGTTTGAACCAGTTGTTGAAACTGACTTGAAATATGATGGATCATCATGTGCACTTGGTCCAAATGGTATTCCCACGGGCATATTTGAACAAATCTGGTATTTTGGTCCAAGCCCTAAGCAACTCTCTTTTGAACATTCTTGGAATCATCAATTATCCCTCATTTTTGGACAGGCTCTGTACTTCATGCCTTCTTTATACATCTTCCACCAAGGTCATAATCAGCCCCAATATGTTAATGTGCGGAGCCTTTTGTCCCCTTCAATGTTAATAGTCTTTAGATTTAAGAATATTCAATCTGTGACATATCTGGCTTGAAATTGCCAAGAAAATCATTCAATTTATTTTCACACTGCCATGTAGTTGTTCTCCATTGCAACTTGGTCTGGAGTTAGACCTGGTAAGCAAGCTACATACTTTAGATATGTACTTCATTAATAATTGTCATAGATGGAGAAATTCTCAAGGTGTATTGTTAATTTCTTTATTTTTGGCTTAAATCAACTGTAATTCTGAGAGTCAATCAGACTCAAGATTAAAGAACTCAAATCACATCTGCAAATAATTAGAATTTGCTGAACAGCGGAAACAATATGTAACAACGATGGGTTGAAATCACTGGTCAAAGAAGGGAGCAGGCTTTATTCTTTTTGTGAAAGTTCGGGAATGCAAAAAAAAAGAAATGAACACTTGACACCTACAACTCACTATAACCTCAGCAAACCATAATAGATAAACAAAATAGTGTTAAAAAATATATATGAGGTTTTGTGTCCTGCTTATTCCAATTGAGCACCTAACAGAAGTATAGCCAAAGAACACAAAAAGTGTTTATTAGGGTTGTAGACATTGTGGTTACAAACATGAATTTATATTCAACATGATTTGTAATCACTAATAGCTCACAGAATGTACTTGAGACCTGTTTATTTCAGATATAAATATATGTCAATATGTAAAATCTAAAAATTAACAGTCGTTTTGTTGTCTAACAAAATGTTAAAACAGATTTTGCCACAGATAAAGAAGGCTACCCTGCTTCTCATTTTGTACCCTGTGACACTTTGTAAATGGAGACTTTTCCTCCTTTTTCTCAAAACAAAATAGGGTTGTACCCAGCAAATTTTAATAAAGGGACTGGTGTTTGCCATATAATTGTATCTCTGATTTTATTCCATGTTTGTATTTGTTTTCATGTTTGTAGTAATGGTCTGCTGATTTTAAAACTCAAGACATAAATTCTACTTCAAGAGACAGGGCATGCTGGTGCATTAATGGTTTAGGTTACCTTGCAAGTCAAGGGTATAGACTCAATGATGTAATCTTTATGGTGAGTGATAAGCACCCTAGCACGAGACCACTTTAGGAGAGGTTCCAATCTGTAATTTAATTTGCAAGACGGTAAACATCTGTATTTGTGTTTATAAAATTTACTTGTGTTTGTATTAAAATGTTTTTCTATTTAATGAAAAAGCACTAACTGGACAATGTTCACATCTCCAGCCTCAGCACCTCCTTGATACTGCCTTGGATTACTCACTACCTAAAAGTCAAGTGCTGGAAGGGGATACTTGGTCCCCAGTTAGAGGGTCCACTGTACAGAAGTCCATGCGTAGCAGAGGTGGAGGACCTAATTTGACAAATTGGGGCCCAACAACTTCTGATTGCCCTGTGGCTTCCCAAAACTGATTTTCCAAAAAAGGGGGGAGATAGATGATGTTACAGTTTTTGGAGAGATGGTCCAGAAAATGATGATTTCTTGGATGCCAAGTTTCTCTAGCCTTAGTAGGAGGGAGTGTTGGTAGACTGTGTCAATGGCAGTAACAAGTCCAGCAGTAGTAATGTAACAGCTCAATTTCCCAGGTGGAGACCAACGCAGATTCAGTGGCTCTACCTGCCTCAATTTTCCCAACCATGGCCATTATAAATCAGCCAGATGAATCTATAGGAACAATGTTTTCCTCCCTGATTATTAGTCTGAAGTCAGAGATCATGGGGTTGTTGATGTAATGCCTGAGGTTAAAGAAATTATGATAAAGGCTCTTCTGGTGAATTGGCTGTTATGAAAAGTAGGATGACATTGAGGTTTGAGTATGACAGGGTTCTGTCGAGAAGATAGATAGGCTGTTTATATGAACAGTTTCGAGTTGGGAATTGGAGAATTGTTCACATTGACAATTCTACTAATTGAGTTTGTTCTAGGTAGAGGGGAGGGGCTTGCTCCTAAAGTTTTGTTCTACATTGTTTGCAATTTAAGCGGGGTGATCTGTGATAGAATCAAAAAAGGCTTGTTGTTTACTCTGTATCGTAGAGTTTGGTGAAGGTCTTAAAAAAATCGTTAAAATGACATTTGGACTTGGAGATACACTACAAATAGCCTAGTCTCTTTTCTTTTTTGATGGGTGATTTATAGATCCTGGTACAACACTGAAGGCATGGTCTATCATTCTGTTTGTCTGTTTTCTTCTGTTTGGTTGAATTGAGATGATATCTGCTTTCAGATTCATTATCTCTTCATTTAGCTAAGGGTCCTTGGGTCAATGGTTAGTGCATCTCAAAATGTAACAATCTTCAAAAAGTCAGCTATAGAGCTGTTCCACTTGTGTTTTTTGGTTTGGTGGAAAATTGGTGTTAAAATGGGGGTCGTGTTCGATGAGACTGAGTTTGTTTTACTGATTGAGTTTGCTTCATGTATCTGGTCTTGTTAGTCCCTCTTACTCTACTAATTGTTTTCATGGGAAGGTAAAAAATGACTGTAATTAGTTGGTGCTCATTGCCGATGATGGGAAGGTCTATTGATCCAGTGATGTGTCTGGAAAAAGATGATTTCATTTGAGGTGTATCTAGCTTACTGTGTTGGGCTAGAAACACGTTGGGAGAGTTTGAAGGAATCTAGATAAGTCAGGAGGAAGTTTGATTGGCTGAGGTTCAGTCAAATCAGACATTTAGGTCTGCTTGGGCACTGAAATTGTTAGATTTACAGTAATCCCAGGAAAAGAAATGTTTGTTCCAAAAAGGTAGGTATACCAGCAGAACAAATGAGAGTAGTTAGGTGCCAAGAACAGTGGATGAGAACTGATCTGCACTCAGTCATTTCAAGCTTGTGAAACCTTTTGGTCTGTAATGTGCCCCTGAAGATGACTGCTAACCCTCTTACAAATGTTAAGGGACAGTTTCTGGGGGACATCTATATCAGCAAGATTAGTGGCCTTTGGAAGGAAAGGGGTGTGTATCTGTTAACCAGGTTTCAGAGATGAAAAGGAGAATTGGGCTGGACTCAGGTATCAGATCGAAGATGTTTAAGAGGTCTGGTTTAACGGCTGTCCTTAGGTATAGAGGTTCATTAGCCCTAGGAAGGTTAAAAGGAAAGACTGGATGATTAGTGGTGAGTCAGGAAAGTTGGATCTTGATATAGGTAGGGATAGAAATTGCAGTAGGGCTGGAAGGTAATTTTTCATGCTCCATGATGTGACTTAAGTCCTTAGTGAAGCGAGGGAGCAGGAGAGAAAGCAAGAAGAGAATGCATAATTGTGGAAGAGAAATATTAGGAGTAAGACATTGGATTATTATTTGAGAGTGCTGGATGATCCTTATCAATGTGAACCACAAGAACCACTAAATTAACCTTAACCTGTGGTTAAATGACTTGTAGCTTGGCATAAAAGCAGTCATGTGAGAAAATGGGTTGTTGGTTGCTCAGAAATTAGTCCTAGTCAAGCAACAGGCACATTCCCTTGCAGGGTGAAGTACAGAAAGTCACAATGGTCTTGCAGGGCCCTGGGCTTCATTGGCTCCATTACCCACACTTTCTGCCCAGGGGTAGCCGTCTAGACATACCACTGCTTCATAACTTCCTTGCTGGCCCTTCAATTCTCAGAAGCTTTCTTACAGAACTTGGCAATCTGGTTCCTGAGGGTTAGCATGTAGCTAACCACATCATGGGGGGTGGTTTCTTGTCAGTTTACACCAACTCCCTCCTTGACCAGACTGAGAGGTCTCCTAACAGGGTGACCATACAGAAGTTCAAAAGGGCTGAATCAAGCTCCCTTCTGTGGTACCTTCTTATAGGCAAAAAAGCAGGCATGGTATGAGAATGAACCAATTCCACCTCATGGGCACAGGCAGGCTAACAATAATTCCTTTTAGGGGCTTATTAAATCCTTCAACAAGCCCATTCATTTGTGGATGGTAGGGTGTGGAGAATTCCGCACTCCTTCCACATTGACTTCATGTACGCAGGCATGAAGTCGGTGCCCTGACAGACAGCACTTCTTTGGGGAAACCCACTCTGGTGAAAATAACCATCAGGATCCTGCCACTGCAGGTGCAGTTACCCTCCTCAGAGGTATGGCCTCTGGGTATCTAGTGGCATTGTCCACCAAGATCAGAATAAACGTGTTGCCTAAGGCTGTCTTAGGGTGCCAGGGTCCTACAATGTAGATGCCCACCCTTTCAAAGGGGGTGCCAATGACAGGTGAAAGACTTAGGGTAGCGTTTATATTTTTCCCTGTTTTCCACTGGTTGGCAGATTAGGCAAGTCCTAAAGAATGCATCTGTGGAGATCTTCCTCATCTGAGGACAATAGAAGTGGGGGGCAAGCTTGGCAAAGGCTGCCCTGCCTCGGATGTCAATGTCAAGGGTATGTTATGGACCATCCCCAGTAGTAAGGCCCTGTAGCAATGGACTACTACCAACACAAATGGAGCCCCATGATCTACAGGAATTCATTCTCCCAGAATATAACATGATCGCCAGATGTATCACCAGCTGCCTATGCTTCAGCTTGCCACCTCATGCCCTCCAGGGTTGGGTACTCCCTCTGTGCCTTACAAAACTCATCCCTGTTGGGTCCCCCTTCTGCTTGCCATCCAGCAAGCTCAAGTGGTCACCAAGGGAGGCAATGTCCTCCCCGGTAGGCTCCGGGGCAGCCTACTCTTATGCCCCACCATCTGTACTGTGGGACATTCAAGGGCTGGTTTCCCTTGGCCCTTGCTCTTACCTCTCCTGGCAGCTGTCTAGACCATTTTCCTAAGCTTCAAACCTCCTTGACTCCTGTCTTGGGCAGCCATGGACCTGGTGATCACAGTGATCATTCAATAACAGACTCACACAGGCAACCCCAATATTTCCAGATGTGACATAAGCTTCACTTCCTTCCAGGCAGTGTGCTCTATATCATTCCCTAGCAGACAGTCCACAAGCATAGAAGGTCTCACAGCAACTTTAAGAAATCTTTAGTCCCTCCTCTCCTTTCAAAGGGAATCAGTGCAGGTTACTGGCTCTCCCAGTTGTCTGCTACCACAATCTGGTGGAATGTATTGGGACTCAGTTGCTCTGAGGACGCAAGATGACACCTGACAGTAGTAATTACTGGCTCCTGTTTATCTTGGAGCCTTCACCCTTTGCCCATTGATGGTAACGCACTGACTGCACTTAGAAGTATTGGAAGGCATGTGGGATTTGGGCACCTTCTCCTTTTCACCCAGGGACACTAGGGTGACCTCACTAACCTACTCCACACTTACGGGGGCCTTCTCCTGCGACCTTTTTTATCTTTATGAACTTTCTTGGGAGTCCTGAGAGAACTTTTTCTTTTTATCTACCCCCCTCCATCTTCTGGTGGGAACCCTGGCATCCTTTTGGAAGGCCCCCCAAGATGCCTTCTCGGAAACTCAAGTGGTGATCTAGCCTACCAGGTGTTGCGTTAGGTCTGTAAAACAGGTATTGAGCATGTGGTCCCTTGGAATCAGGTTGTAGAACTCAACAAATGTATCCACCTTGCTGCCCCTCACCTCGCCCTTCAGTGCTTTGCTAGAATAATCTGGGAAGTCCACCCAGGACTGGTTTGGGAGTTTGTGGCTGTCAGTGAAGCCCTGTCGGTATTTCTCGAGGGTCAGTCCAAATTTGGTCAGAAGAATGGCCTTCATGGGGGTGTACTTGGTTTGTGTCATCTACCTCAAGTGTAAGAAGTGTGACCCTCTGTGCTGTGGGACTGTACCTCCACATGCTACCCCCCAGTACTCCTATGAGACCTTGTTTACCCTCAGAGTAACCTCATATGTGGAGAACTATTCATTAATATCATCTCTTACCACATAACTGGGTACCAGGTCCATAGGTATGTGAACACTCAACTGTCCAGAAGGCACTGCTGGTATGCTGCCACCAATATGGCTGGACTCCATCTATTTTCTTCTAAGGTCCAGGACCCTGAGACTGAGCTGATGGGCCACCCTCCCTTCATGGCCAGCCTCATTTCACCCAAGGCTCTCTCAGCCTTCTCCTTCTCTGGGTTTAATTTGGCCAGCTCCAGCTTGTGCTTCCTCTCCTCTTTTCTGCCCTCCACATCCTGTGGGGTCAGGTCCCTGGCACACCACTGCCATATCCTGGGGATCCTGTGCATCTGCTGGGATTTGGGTTGGGCTCTCCTGGAGGCTCAGGAACCTAGCTTAGGTCATATCTCTCCTCAACTTCTGTTTGTGCTCCTTCCTCCTCCTTGTCAATCACATAATTTCTCCTGAAGTGGACTGCCACCTATGCAACTCCTCAAGAGCCCTGAGAGATACCTGGAGATCCAGTTTGGTGTCCCACTCCTCTGCTTTCAGCCCCCCTTCTGCTTGCAGAGTTTCAGCAGCTGAGCCCTGCTAAGGCTTTCAAAGTTGTATAGCTCCATCTCCATGGTGCAAAAAGGAAGGTAGGAAATGTAAATTTAAATTTAGAAAAGGGAGAAATCAGCCAATGGAAAAACTAAGGAAGAATTTAGGATAACTCTAATGTCAATAGAAATAAAAACCACGGTATGATACTGCGCAAACACAACTCCTGATCCACACCTCTGAAAACTAATATGAGAAAATGTGTTGATTGAAGCGTGAGCCCTGGCACTAGCCACAATCCCTTGCAGGGTGATCCACAAAGTCACTAAATTAGCCTGTGCTTAACCCTGGGTAGCTTGGCACAAAAATAAGTCAGGCTTAACTTAGAAGCAATGTGTAAAGTATTTATACAGCACATAAACAGTAATAAAGTGGAAACACAACATAAGAAAAATCTTAAACCAATTAAAAAAAATATATATAGTCAATTTTATTAAACTCACACCAATATGTCACAAATCCAATCAGTGGAACCGAAGTTATGAATAGCTAAAGTTTTCAGTAAAAACTAGCACCAGGCAGATCAAAGCACCAACCGCGGACATCTAGTTGCATGAGACCGGGTCTCAAAATATATGGCTGACCGCAATGGAGCGCAGTTCAGATACAAGAAGTGGATTGGACCCAGTCAGCACTTACCTCTGGACTTTAAAGAAATTCTGAGAAAAAGTGTTTGAGAAGGTAAAGTTCAATAGGTCAAGATTGCTGGAAGTGCCTCAGAAGCCCTTTGGTCAGAGCCACAGTGAAGATTTCTACATTCCGACTTAGTCTTCAAAATGGAAGTTGGAAATCTCCAGAGGGATAAGACAAAGAGCTGTAGCAGCGGATAGTTCCATGAGGTCAGATACCCCTTTGCTGAAGAACCACTGAAAAGGAGAAGGATGTAGTGGGAGAAGCCGCAAAGGCAACCCGACAAGTGATGCACCTCGGGCAAATAGACAAGTAGGTTGGTCCCAGTCACCTCCTGGTTCTCAGTTATTGGCCAAAATGTTTTTAAGTCCTCAATTTTGGTATTTGGCATCTCAGCATCCCTAGCACTACAACCAAGGGTCCGGGGCTGGTAGGACACGTCTTGGGGACTCAGGACTCACTCAGTCTGGATCCAGGTGAAGATAGTAGGAGCCTGTGGCTCTGATAGGAGGCCAGAAAACTAGTTGGAGTCATTTGGTATCCTGGTTGCAGATGAAGATGTAGTGCTCAACAGCAGGGCTGGCCTCTGAGGGTTCAAAGCAGTCCTTCCAGGTAGAAAAGCAGTCTGGCAGAGTGCACAGCAGGCCACAGCAGCAGACAGTCTTCTGAAACCCCTTCCGTAGGTTTAGTAGTGAACTGAAGACTGAGGTGGTCATTACGAGTCTGGTGGTCACTGGACCGCCAGACTTGCTGTGGTGGTCGGACCGCTGCCAATGTGGTGGTTCAAGCACCACATTCTGACCACAGCGGGACTATGACCTCGTTCTCCGCCAGCGATTTAATGACAGTAACGCCGCCATGAAAAGGCTGCCCAGGAATAGGTGCAGGGGAACCCGGGGGCCCCTGCACTGCCCATGCACTTGGCATGGGCAGTTCAGTGGTCCCCCTGGCTAGCACTTAAGGGTGCTGGTGCACCCTGCATTCCACAGCATTGCCACTGGCTCGATGATGAGCATGAGACATTGCTGTAGGGTGTTTCCCACTGGCACCAAAGGGCTAAAGGCAGGAAAATGCCAACTTTCTTAATATTGGTATTTTCAAAATTGTAATGAAAAATCTGGCTTTATGATTAAAAAGGGTTTTTCATTACAGTTTCATAGATACCAAACATAAGATATAGTTAACTATTCCCAATTGGAAATTATGGTCTATTACATGTAATAAGGAATCCCCAATGTTATAATATTGGAGGGGTAGGCCTCGTAGTAGTGAAAAATGAATTAAGGAGTCTTTCACTAAAAGGGCATGTAAAATGTAAACGTACATGTCCAATCTTTTAATTACACAGCACCTTGCCCTATCAGGCACCTAGGGCCTACTTTATGGTTGGCTTATAAGTAATAAAAGGAGAGTTTATGGCTTGGTAAGGGGGTTATAATGCCATGTCGACATGACAGTTTAAACTGCATTCAGGCTGCAATGGCAGGCCTGGGACATGTTTTAAAGTACAACCTAAGTGGGTGTCACAATAAGTGCTGCAGGCTTGCTGGTAACAATTAATTGACAGGCCCTGGATGTATGGTATACCCCTCTATAAGGGTATTATAAGTAAGTTAACTATGCCAATTAGGTATATGCCAGTCAAACCATGTTTAGGGGAGTGAGCACAAGCACTTTAGCACTGGTTAGCAATGATTCCTAAGGCCAGCAAAAACGAATTTCAGCAAAAATTGGAGATAAGTGAGCAAAACCCTTCAGGGAAGACCACCCTAAGACCCAGATCTAACATGTCAGGATTATATTAGAGGCAAAGTGTAAAGTATTTATGTAGCACACAAACAGAAATATAGTGAAAACAATAAATCCCAAACCAATTTAAAACATTAGAGCAAATTCTAATAAATAAAATGACACCAGAACGATAAAAATCCAACCAGTAAAACTAGAGATCTATCTAAAATTATATTATAAAATTGACATAAATTAATTAATAAATACAACACATAACCCAGAGCAAACTAAATATAAAAACAATATTATGTACAACAATATTTTGGCTATAATTATATTTCTTACAACAATATTAAAAACAATACTTAAAACGATATTCTTATCTTTGATATGTATGTCCACAATATTTTGGACATCACAATATTCTTCACACAATATTTTTCTTTCACAAAATCTTTTCCCATATTTTGTCCTAACACCCTTTTAAGGCCTACCTTAGGGGTGACTTAGGATCAGGATCAGTCCCGCCGATCACGTTCAGGGGCCGAGAAAGGCATCAAAGGAAAGGAAAGGCCTTTCCTTCCCTTCGATGTCTTTCTCAGTGATGCGACTGGGCAGCAAATGTGCCCACAAGACACCAGGGATTTCTTTTTTGTATGTTATTGACATGAGGGGAGTGGCCTCCAGGGGGGCAAATTAATTTTAGGCCATTTCTGCCCCCCCGGGGACAGATCAGCCTAATATAATTAGACTGATCTGCCCCCAGGGGTGGCAGCAACCCCCTTGACACCAGGGATACTTTTTTTTTTGTTTATTTTTATTTTTAGGGGAGCGACCCCTTAGGCAAATGTCGCTCCCCGGTGGGCAAAATTACTATTAGACCATTTCTGCCCCCCTTGGGGGTAGATCGGCCTATTTTTATTAGGCCAATCTGCCCCCAAAGGGTTGCAGAAACCACTAGGCACAAGGATTTTTTTTATATATATAAATATATATATATATATATATATATATATATATATATATATTATTGAACAAGGGGAGTGGCCCCTTGGGCAAGGGCCGCTTCCCAGGGGGGCAGAAACCCCTAGATACCAGGGATATTTTTTTTGTTTACTTTATTTTTTTATATATGGGGAGCGGCCCATTAGGCAAGGGTCGTTAGCCTGGGGGCAAATTTATTTTAGGTCTTTTCTGGATCGACCTATTTTTACTAAGCCGATCTGCCCCCTAGTGGGGCAGAAACCATTAGGCACCAGGGATTTTTTTTTGCACCAATTTCATGCAAGGGGAGATCCACTTAGGCAAGGGTCGCTACCCGGGGGGGGCAATTTTATTTTAGTCCATTTCTGCTCCCCGGGGGGAGGTGGCAGAAACCACTTAGGTACCACAGAATGGCGTGTGTGTGTTTTGTTTGGGGGGAGCAGCCCCTTGGGCAAGGGTCGCTCCCCATGGGGGAACATAACTGTTGGCCATATGTGCCCCCGTTGGGCTTGGCTAACTCTCAAAATCGTCCCACTAGAGGGCTGCACTTTTTGGACTTTGGGACGCTTCCATGTAGAAACACATTCCGAAATCTGCAGGAATGCACACATTTCCTACCACCCAGCATTCCCTCATCTATACCAATAAAAATTCTGCCCCACTTGTCAGCCTAAAAATGTTTTTTTTCCAACTGCCCTTTTGGACCCGCTTTGGTTCGCCCTCAGTTTTAACATGTTTTGGTTCTTCCCTGTGACCGGCACTTGGCCCACCTACACAAGTGAGGTATCATTTTTACCAGAAGACTGTGGGGAACGACAGGTGGTAGGAAATTTGTCCTGGTGCCGTGATCCCACACAGAAATGTGGGCACATTTTTTTTTTCCAGCTAAATGTGAGCTTTGCTGAGGATTCTGGTTAAGAAAACACTGGGGGATGCACGCAAGTCACACCTCCCTGGACTCCCTCAAGTGTCTAGTTTTGAAAAATTTCTGTGCTTGGTAGGTTTCTCTGTATGGCTGCTAAGCCCAGGACCAAAAACGCAGAAGCCCCCCGCAAAAAGAGGTAGTTTTGTATTTGTTAATTTTGATGTGTCAAGATGGTGTTTTGGGGCATTTCCTTTTGTGGGCACTAGGCCTACCCGCCCAAGTGAGGTACCATTGTTATCGGGAGACTTGGGGGAATGCTGGATGGAAGGAACTTTGTGGCTCCTCTCACATTCCAGAACTTTCTGTCACCGAAATGTGAGGAAAAAGTGTTTTTTGGCCATATTTTGAGGTTTCCAAAGGATTCTGGGTAACAGAACCTGGTGAGAGCCCCACAAGTCACCCCATCTTGGATTCCCCTAGGTGTCTACTTTTCAAAAATGCACAGTTGTGGTAGGTTTCTCTAGGTGCTGGCTGAGCTAGAGGCCAAAAGCCACAACTTGGCACTTTGCAAAAAACAGCTCTGTTTTCTTTGGGAAAATGTGATGTGTCCAAGCTGTGTTTTGGGGCATTTGCTATTGCGGTCGCTAGGCCTACCCACACAAGTGCGGTACCATTTTTATCGGGGGACTTGGGGGAACGCTGGGTGGAAGGAAATTTGTGGCTCCTCTCAGATGCCAGAACTTACTGTCACCGAAATGTGAGGAAAAAGTGTTTTTATGGCCAAATTTTGAGGTTTGCAAAGGATTCTGGGTGACAGAACCTGGTGAGAGTCCCACAAGTCACCCCATATTGGATTCCCCCAGGTGTCTAGTTTTAAAAAATGCACAGCTTTGTTAGGTTTCCCTAGGTGCCGGCTGAGCAAGAGGCCAAAATCCACAGCTAGGCACTTTCCAAAAAACAGCTCTGTTTTCTTTGGGAAAACGTGATGTGTCCAAGTTGTGTTTTGGGCATTTCCTGTTGCGGTCGTTAGTCCTACCCACACAAGTGAGGTACCATTTTTATCAGGAGACTTGGGGGAATGCTGGGTGGAGGTTTGTGGCTCCTTTCAGATTCCAGAATTTTCTGTCACCAAAATGTGAGGATAATGTGTATTTTTGCAGCATTTTGAGGTTTGCAAAGGATTCTGGGTGACAGAACCTGGTGAGAGCCCTACAAGTCACCCCATATTGGATTTTCCTAGGTGTCTAGTTTAAAAAAATGCACAGGTTTGGTAGGTTTCCTTAGGTGCCGGCTGAGCTAGGGGCCAAAATCCACAGCTAAGCACTTTAAAAAAAACAGCTCTGTTTTCTTGGGGAAAATGTGATGTATTTTGGGGTACTTCCTGTCGCGGGCGCTATGCCTACCCACACAAGTGAGGAACCATTTTTATCGGGAGACTGGGGGGAATGCTGGGTGGAAGGAAATTTGTGGCTCCTCTAAGATTCCAGAACTTTTTGTCACCAAAATGTGAGAAAAAAGTGTTTTTTTGGAGCATTTTGAGGTTTGCAAATGATTCTGGGTGACAGAACCTGGTGAGAGTCCCACAAGTGACCCCATATTGGATTCCCCCAGGTGTCTAGTTTTAAAAAATGCACAGATTTGTTAGGTTTCCCTCGGCGCCGGCTGAGCAAGAGGCCAAAATCCACAGCTAGGCACTTTCCAAAAAACAGCTCTGTTTTCTTTGGGAAAACGTGATGTGTCCAAGTTGTGTTTTGGGCATTTCCTGTTGCGGTCGCTAGTCCTACCCACACAAGTGAGGTACCATTTTTATCAGGAGACTTGGGGGAATGCTGGGTGGAGGTTTGTGGCTCCTTTCAGATTCCAGAATTTTCTGTCACCAAAATGTGAGGAAAATGTGTTTTTTTTGCAGCATTTTGAGGTTTGCAAAGGATTCTGGGTGACAGAACCTGGTGAGAGCCCTACAAGTCACCCCATATTGGATTTTCCTAGGTGTCTAGTTTTAAAAAATGCACAGGTTTGGTAGGTTTCCTTAGGTGCCGGCTGAGCTAGGGGCCAAAATCCACAGCTAAGCACTTTCCAAAAAACAGCTCTGTTTTCTTTGGGAAAATGTGATGTATTTTGAGGTACTTCCTGTCGCGGGTGCTATGCCTACCCACACAAGTGAGGTACCATTTTTATCGGGAGACTGGGGGGAATGCTGGGTGGAAGGAAATTTGTGGCTCCTCTAAGATTCCAGAACTTTCTGTCACCAAAATATGAGGAAAAAGTGTTTTTTGGCCACATTTTATAGCTTGCAAAGGATTCTGGGTAACAGAATCTGGTGAGAGCCCCACAAGTCACCCCATCCTGGATTCCCCTAGAGGTCTAGTTTTTAAAAATGCACATGTAGGTTTTCCTAGGTGCCGGCTGAGCTAGAGGCCAAAATCTACAGCTAGGGACTTTGCAAAAAACACGTCAGATTTCAATGTAAAAAATGTGATGTGTCCATGTTGCATTTCCTGTCACGAGCATTAGGTCTACCCACGCAAGTGGGGTACCATTTTTATTGGGAGACTTGGTGGAACACAGAATAGCAAAACAAGTGTTATTGCCCCTAGTCTTTCTCTACATTTTTTCCTTCCAAATGTAAGACAGTGTGTAAAAAAGACATCTATTTGAGAAATATCCTGTAATTCACATTTTAGTATCCGTAGCCCGGAATTCAGAGATGTGCAAATAACCACTGCTTCTCAACACCTTATCTTGTGCCCATTTTGGAAATACAAACGTTTTCTTGATACCTATTTTTGTTCTCTTTAAATTTCATCAAATTAATAGCTATATACAATATATAGAATGAAAAACCATTGCAAGGTGCAGCTCATTTATTGGCTGTGGGTACCTAGGGTTCTTGATAAACCTACAAGCCCTATATATCCCCACAACCAGAAGAGTCCAGCAGACGTAACGGTATATTGCTTTAAAAAATCTGACATTGCAGAAAAAAGTTACAGAGTAAAACATGGAGAAATATAGCAGTTTTTTTTCACCTAAATTTCAATATTATTTCAGATGTTATTTTCTGTAGGAAACGCTTGTAGGATCTACACAAATTATCCTTTGCTGAATTCAGAATTTTGTCTACTTTTCAGAAATGTTTAGCTTTCTGGGTCGCTACCAACACTCTACCACTTGTTAGCAATGCAGAGTTCTAATGTCAACAAAAAAATGGTCTCAGCACCGAAGGCAAAACATTTGGGGTGGTCCTACAAAAAGTGCCAGGTCCAACAGTAGGTATGTATTGCAATGAGAGGAACATAAAGGATGTCAAAAGTGGGAAGAGAAGTGCAATAGGGAGGAGAAAAAGATAGATTAGAACGAGGTCTAGAGTTCCCTAAAGGAGGTGATAGATGTGATACACAAGTATTGTGCTAGGCTGCTCAGAGGAGAACGAGGACCAGGGACAAGGAGCTGGAGCTGGAAGGAGAGGGGTAGTGCAGTGTGCAGGAAAGATGGTTTAGGTAGGAGGTGAGGATTAAGAGAGAGAAAGTGTAGATGAGAATGATGTATGAGTGGGAGACAGGACTCTGGAGAGCAGTGTAGGAGAGAAAAGTGGTACAAGGAGGGGGTGTGAAGGATTAGAAGGAGACTTGTAGTAAAGGAAGGGTATGATTGAAGGTAGACTAGGGAGGAAGCAGGGTAAGAGGTGGTGAGAAAGTAAGAGAGCGACAGAGTTGTTTGAAAGGTAAGGAAGCAATCGGTAAGGAAAAGGAAACATCTTTCCAGGAAGTGCAAGAGCACGCAGGAATTGTGTGATCAGTGCAAAGCTTTATCTGGTGCAGGACATAATTGGAGTTGAGAAGCTGCTTGAGTGCTTGCTGGTGAATAATGTGGGCTCTGTTAGTCAAATAACCTACCAAGGAACAATGAGGGACTGAAGATATGGCAGGTGTGAGAGGTTGTGGAATCCAAGTAGCCAAACTAGGATCAGAGAAGGCACAACCACTGGAAGACACTGCTTCCCCCAAAAAATATCATATATTTAAGAATCTATGCAGTCCACCTTAGAGTGGTGTGGCACAACCCACTAAAAGAAACAGCTGCCTAAACCACTTGGGGCTTCAGTATCTATCTGACACCCAGGTATAGCGAAGGCACAACAAACTGAAATATGCGGCTTTCCAAAACCACCAGAAAATTAAGAACTTGTAATGTCCACTGAAGAGCTGCACAGGTGAAACCAGCTCAGAGAATAGCTTCTAAAAAACACCAGAAAACACAGAGGCCCTCATTACAACCCTGGCGGTAAATCCCACTTACCGCCGTGCCGACGGCCGCCATGATACCGTGGCCACGGCGGTAATCCACCACGGGTATTATGACCCACACAGAGAATACCACCACTCTACAGTTACCCACACAAGTCTCCCAGACCAAAGGTCAGTGATAAACTGGCGATAGCAAAACCCACACTGTTACGCCAACAGGAATACGCTCACACTATCACGACCCACGAATCAACACGGTGGTCTTTCAACCGCGGTAAGCTATTGGCAGTACACACTGCCTCGCTCAAAATACACACACACTTACAACAGTACATCACATTGGACAATTCAAAATACACACACCTGACACAAATACACACACCACACTCACAACACAATAAAACACACACCTACATTACCCACAACCCTTTCAATGAAGAAAATGAGACCAAGCACTGAGAGACAAGCAAACAGCACACACCCAACAGAGGCACAGAACACCATCACTCATACACCATCCACGCACATTACAGTATACATCCCAACACATCACCACCTACATCACTTCACACATATCACTTACAGCACATCCATGTCACCTCAAAGAGACCCCAGGTTTTCTGAGGAGGAGGTAAGGGTCATGGTGGAGGAAATCATCCGGGTAGAGCCACAGTTACTCGGATCACAGGTGCAGCAGACATCCATTGCAAGGAAGAAGGAGCTATGGTGGAGAATCGTGGACAGGGTCAATGCCATGGGAAGGCATCCAAGAACCAGGGATGACATCAGGAAGAGGTGGAACGACCTACAGGGGAAGGTGCATTCCGTGGTTTCAAGACACCAGATTGCTGTACAGAGGACTGGCGGTGGACCCACACCTCCTCCCCCACAACTAACAACATGGGAGGAGCAAGTCTTGGTGATCATGTATCCTGAGGGCCTGGCAGGAGTAGCAGGAGGATTGGACTCTGGTAATTCAAATCTTTACTACTATATCCCCTACCCTACCTGCATGCCATCACATATCCCCACCTGTACCGTCACTCCCATCCTTCCATCACCTCCCATATACCCCACCATCACAACCCACACATCCCAATACCAAGCTCTGCATGCAACAACAATGCATGGACACCCATCACCACAGCATGCCCAGTAGGAAGACGCACCCAGCCCACACAATCAGCAATCACACAAGGCCAATGCGACAGGGAAACCACTATTATATAAGGGAAACACACTCATTGCACAAGATGGCACACAGAGATACAATAACAATGCATTTGCATCCCAACAGGACCCCTACCCAACGTCACCGGAGAGGAGGTCCCAGCTACACTAGTCCCCCCACAGAAGAGGCCCACAGTGATGACAGTAGCTCTGCACGCCTGGATCATGATGACCAACCTGGCCCATCAGGGACCTCTGGACCGTCGGTTCCCCTGCCACAGTCCCAACCCACCACAGAGCCTCCCCCCTCAGGAAACACCAGCACAGCACCCACCCAGCAGGCCCATGCCACTGTCCCCAGGACATGTCAATCAGCAGTCTGTCCACCACTAGAGGGACCCCAGGCAACCCCACAAACCCAGGACGATCAGGGACCTGGGGTCAGTGGCAGTGGGCACACGGTTCAGGGGACAGAGGCACAGGACAACAGGGAAACTGGGGGGACTGCTGTGCAACAGGGGGAGGACAGGTCAAGGGAACCGACCCTCCATGATGCACTTTCAAATATCATGGGAGCATACCACCATTCCCAGGAGACCATGGGCACAGTACTTGCCAAGTTGCAGGAGACCCAGCGGCTGCAGGAGGGACAGTACCTGGGGATCACGGAGGACCTCACAAAAATCTACACCATCCTGGTCACCATAGCGGGGGTGCTGGCAGACATGGGCAAGACCATGAGGGAGGCAGTGGCACAACAAAGGGCCCCTGACACTGGCCAAACTGATGAACAGCCTTCCACCTCCGCCGGCGCTAGTGGACAGGAGGCCCGCCACAGGACCAACAGGCTACCAGAAACCCACCCCCTGCAGAAGGAGAAACACCCTGCAAGCGGTCCCTGTGATCCAGGCAGAAGACAGAGAATATTGCCAAGACCCCTGCCAGGAAATAGGACTCTCCTGATTGTCACCCTTCGGTCCCACTATGTCACCCTGTCCACCTTGAACTGCCATTATTCCCCTTCCTATGCCCCATTGGACAATGCACCTGTGATACCAATAGACTGGACTCTACCATGGACCTTTCCCCACCATCACCCCAGCCCCTTGCACATACTCCCATACTATTTAGCACAAAAAATAAACAACATTGAAATATAAACCATACTGGAGTCAGTGTAATGATTCGAAAGATGTATTCTTACAACATTCTCAAAGCATTGCAATGTCCATGTTCATTGAATAATAGCAATGTATGGCAGTTGGTGGGCAGCAGTACACATAGCAGAAGCCAGAGTGGGGTACACAGATCTGAAAAAAGGAAAGCCAAAGGGAACAGTCAGAGGGTAAGAGGCTGCCATGTACAATGTCCTAAAGTATACTGAAATGTGAAGAGGAGTTCCAGTCTCTTACCTGTGTGTCACTGGAAGTACTGCTGCATAATGTTTGTTCTGTTGTCCACAACTTCTTCATCTGCCTCCACTTCCTCACTGTTCACAGGCTCCACAGCTGCCACAAGACCATCTGCAGGCTCATCCTCCAGCAGAAAAGGTTGTGCAACATACAGAATGCCTCGATGATCAGGCACACCTTCTTGGGTAAGAAGTACAGAGATCCACCTGTCAGATGGAGGCACCGGAATCTGGTCTTCAGGAGGCTGAAGGTCCTTTCAATAATCCTCCTTGTTCGCCCATGTGCCTCATTGTAACGTTCCTTGTTCCCTTGTCCTGGGATTCCTCTCTGGGGTCAGTAGCCATGACAGGCTGGGTTAACCAGAGTCACCTGTAAATATCAAGGGACAATTGTGAGACACACACTAACCCTTTGGGACATCCCCATACCCAGACACCTACATAATCTGTGTGGGGACCTTGGGCTCATCTATTAGCCACACCCGGTGCCTCTGGAGTTGGCCCATCACATAAGGGATGCTGCTATTCCTCAAGATATAGGCGTCATGCAGTGAGCCAGGATATTTGGCATTCACATGGGAGATGTACTGGTCCGCCAAACACACCATCTGCATATTCATCGAATGATAGCTTTTTCTATTCCTGTAGACCTGTTCATTTCTGCAGGGGGGGGACAAATGCCACATGTGTACCATCAATGGCACCAATGATGTTGGGGATATGTCCCAGGGCATAGAATTCAGCTTTCACTGTGGCCAAATCCTCCACCTGGGAGAACACGATGTAGCTGCGCATGTGTTTCAGCAGGGTTGACAACACTCTGGTCAACACGTTAGAGAACTTTGGCTGAGACATCCCTGATGCCATGGCCACTGCTGTTTGGAAGTAACCACTTGCCAGGAATTGGAGCACTGACAGGACCTGCACTATAGGGGGGATTCCGGTGGGGTGGCAGATAGCTGACATCAGGTCTGGCTCCAATTGGGCACACAGTTCTTGGATTGTAGCACGATCAAGTCTGTATGTGATTAGAATGTGTCTGTCCTCCATTGTCGGCAGGTCCACCAGGGGTCTGTACACCGGAGGATGCCGCCATCTTATATGCTGCCTCAGCGGTCGTAGCCTATGGAGTAGAACGGTGAGCAGAAGGTCATTTACCACATAGATAGCACAACTGTGTTTGCATTAATGTCACAGAAGCAGTGTATGTAATCTAGAGTCAGTACATGTGCCAATATGTGCTGTGACGCAGTTAGGTGCCATGCCATGTGCCCCCCTGAAATGGCGTCTGTCTGACCTGTGAGGAGGGACAATCGGAAATGAGGTAACTGCGCTGGTGTTGTGCAGCATCGCGGTAGGCAGTCGAAGACCGCCGCCCAACTCCGCATTGGTTATCATTTGGCCCTATGGGTTCCAGGAGCCAATGGCGATGTACGCCGGCAGTGACGGTACGCACCGCAGCAGACGTCACAGCCATTTTCTCCCTTTTCACTCACTTGCTACCTGACCATCAGCAGGAGAGGACCTCACAGTGCTGCTGTGACCTGAGTCTGGAAGCGACAATGGCTCATATGTCTGGGGAACGGGCCCCTGCCTTCACTGCTGAGGAGTTGGAGAAACTGGCGGATGAGGTCCTCCCCCATTACACGTTACTCTACGGTCCTCCAGACAAACAGGTGAGTACCATGTGAGAATGATGCGTGGGCAATGCCTGTTTGGAGTGCTGTGGACGTAAGCCACATGTTGGGGGGTGCTAAGGAGTCCTGGCCTGAATGCTGCATGAGAGGTGGTCAGTTTATGTGCATCTGGTGGGCAATGAGTATGACGGACCGGACAGGTGAGTAATTAGATTTTCCGCTGTCTTATCCCTCTAGGTCAGTGCCCACCAGAAGAAGGGTATTTTGGCATGCCATCGCCAAGGAGGTGTGGACCATGGGGGTCTAACACAGGCAGAGCACTCATTGCCGCCAGAGATGGGAGGACCTGCACCGCTGGACCAAGAAGACGGCGGAGGCCCAGCTGGAGCTGGCTTCCCAACGTGGAAGGGGTGCCCATCGCACCATGATCCCCCTGATGTTCTGCATCCTGACGGTGGCATATCCGGAATTGGATGGGCGCTTGAGGGCATCACAGCAGCCACAAGGGGGTGAGTACAGATTCTGAATCCTGACTTTGCGTGCTTTAGGAAGTAGCTGGGTGGGGGATGTGGGCTGTGGGTGGCCCTAGGCTAGGGCAATCATGCCAAGGTAAGTCCCTTGTTTGCAGGCTCTGAAGCACCCTTACCTCAATGGTACAAATGGCCAACTACTACTGGGCAGGGTCCTGTGGGTGTCAGGTGTGCATGTGCTGGTGTTAGGCATTGTACCCCATGGGCTGGTAACTACCTTAGTGAGTGGTTGGGCATGGCCTAGTGCATAGGGCAGCTCAGTGTGTGTTGTGTATGCCAACGGTAGTGGTGTTTCTGGCATTGACTATGTGTATCCTCTGTCTATCCCCCCCTTCTTGTTTTGTCACCCTGTCCTTGTGTGCATTAACATCATCTGGCGGAGAAGCAGAGGCACCGGCAACAGAGGGAGCTGCATCCCACATGGCCCAGGAGGGTGAATCCACTGAGGGTGAAGGCACCAGTGGGACGGAGGGTGAGGGGAGCTCCACGACGGGGACAGGAGGGGATACCAGTGACAGCGACTCCTCCTCTGATGGAAGCTCCCTGGCGGTGGCGGACACCTCTGTGGCCACCCCAACAACAGGTTCAGCCGCCACCCCCCCACCAGCAACGCCCTCCCAGCAGCCCCTAAGCATGTTTCTTGTGCCCGCTCACCCAGGAGGGTGGGTATCTCCTTCGCCCAAGGCACCTCAGGCCCTGCCCCAGTCAGCCCTGCTGCCCTCAGTGAGGAGGCTATTGACCTCCTGAGATCCTTCACTGTTGTGCAGTCAACCATTCTGAATGCCACCCAGGGTGTCGAGAGGCATTTGCAACAAACCAATGCATACCTGGGGGGCATTCATTCTGGCATGGAGGCTCAACAGAGAGCATGTAGACATGTATGGGACCTTTTTTGATAAAGCTATTGATATTGCAAAAAAGTATTAAAGGTCTTGATTCAAACACCACTTTTTGGTGCAGTGGTTAATAAATCCTAAAGTGTGAAGGAGTGGGAAAAGTAACAGTGTTCATTACGTACTTAGTGAAGAGTGTGAAGACGTTTAAGATAAGTGCATGAAGAGTAAGGGACTGGTTTGGATATAAGAAGTGAAGGTGTAGATGGAGCAAGATACATTGCTGATCCAGATATTGGAATCCTAATTGAAAAAAATGAAAATTAGACTTTTAGTGAACACAGGTGCTCGAACTACTATTGTATATCAGGAAACAAACCAGTTGTTGGCTGACAAAATTGTGTTTTATTATCTGTAATATTGAATGAACTTTGTGCTCAAGGAATCATTGAGAAGCTAGAGGTCACTTTATGGTTGTCTTCAGTTGTGCTGGCACAGAAAAAAGTCAGGATAACTTCGAAAATGTGTGGGCTTGAGTAGTGTTAATGAGGCTATCTGGGTGGAATATTGGCTTTGCCCAGAATTGAAGCTTTAATAATAAAAATTGAACATTCCATTAGTTTACCAAGTTATATTTATGTGTAGTTTACCAGGTTATAATTACAGTGTATCATCAAGTGGAATTTGATGTAGAGTCTTGTCATTTTCTTCCTTCGTAACACCAGAAAGAGCTTTACACTACAGCGGTACTTCAGAGACTTGTGCCTGACATGTTTTTTGATCACTCTTAAGTCATGGTTTTCAGGATGAGAGTGTAATATTTTCTGATAATAAAAATGAGCAAGATTGTGTGTTGGATAAAATGATGAGTATGCTAGATGAAAGGGGCCAACTCTCGGGAAGGGTAAATGTGTCTTCAAAAAGAGGGAAATTTTGTATCTTGGACATGTTTTATCAGGACTCTAGTTTGGTCAAAAGGATATCTGAAGTTCCAGCATCTAAGAACAAGGAACAGTTGTTACTTTTTTTGGTCTTTCTGAATTCTGCACAAAATTCATGAGAAATTTTGCAAATCTCACTGTGAGTCAGTCCCCTTTTGAAGAAAGGTGCCAAGTTGTGTGGTCCAATGAGGTATGTTTCAACGGATTAAGTAAGAAACTGTGACGGCACTTACTTTACAACCATTTATGGGAGGGAGAAAATCTATTGTTACAGTGGATGCATGAGGGTATGTCTGGGGCAGTTTTATTTCAGTCAGATGTACGGCTGGTTTTGCATCTAGGGATTTACGCCATGTGGAACGAAAATATTTGAGAATTAATGTGATGTGTTTGCAGTGTAGAGTAATTTAGGCTGCATTTAGGGGGCACACAATTTGAGTTGAAAATGGATCATTCTCCTTTAGTTGACATTTTATCTGTGAGAGAGATGAAACGTTCTATGACTAGAATTGTCAGTTAGATTATTAGAGTTTTTTTCACTGTGCGGTATGTGACAGATGGAAAACATTGCAGGAGAGATTATCTTTTGAGATTACCAATTGAGGATCTTGATGTTTTTGAATGTGAGACTGAGGTAGAGAAGTGTTTTGTGGGATATTTTGGAGATTTGGGCATTTGTGAGACAGAGGAGGATTAGATAAAACGTATTACTGAATATGACATCCTGAGTGACGTGGTATCTTTGGTAAAGTCTAACTGGCCAAAAGAAAAAAATATTTTTGCTGTGCTGCAAATGTTTTGGAAGGTGTCAGATCAATTATCTATTGAACGTGAAAAGTGGTGTGTGGTTCCTCCACAGAGTAACTGAATTGGCGCATTCAGAATTTTTGGGTTCAACAGTGATGAAGAGGAAGATATGAGGTGATTTTTGGTGGCTAAGGAAGAATGAGGAGATTGATGATTTTGTGAGGAGATGTGTGAAGTGTAGTGTGAATGATAAGGTTCTTGTAACAGAAGGTACCATATCTGAGTAGCGTTTGGCTTTTGAGGGTGGATTTTTTGGGTCCATGCCATATTTTGACCAATCATATGAAATATTTCATTGTTCTGATTGTTCATCTATCAAGATGGGTTGATGTTGAACGGGTCAGTGAGCCTATCACTAAAAGTGTAATTGATTGCTTTCAAAAGGTGTTCATCAGAGAAGGAATTTCAGGTGAAATCATGATGTTCAATGGGGTGCAGTTTACTTCTTCTGACATGGTTTCTTTTTTGGACAGATGTGCCATTAACATTAAACACATCAGGACACTATTGTATCATCCTCAAAATAACAGAAACATTTAATATTGCAATACGTTTTTAGTGGAATGTATTCAGTCAATGTGTAGATATAACATTAATGTCTGTAAGGCGGTCAAAACTTACACTGGTCGTATCATAACGACTCCACATGGTGTAACTGTAAAAACTCCTTTTGAGCTAATGAGAGGAAGTAAAGCATCTACTGAATTATGTCAATTTTGGAAGGTAAAGTTATTCTCAAAGGAAAGAGATATGTGTGGGCTATGGAAGATGGCTGAAGTTAGGTCGAACATGGTCAATAAGGGAAAATTGAATGCTAATAAAATTATGATTTGTAGGTTGAAAATTCGAGCTTGGGTGCAGGTTAAAATCGTCCTATAGTTAGGAAAGGGTTTCCAAAATTCAGAGAACATGCACAAGTATGTCAAATACAAATGACTTCTGTGACGTTGTCAGATGGTGGAGTACATCATTTGCAGCTTTGGATCCAAATGGAGGTTGTGGTGTGGTGAATGGTAGCAAATAAATGTAACAAAAGTCAGGACAGGAGGAATTCGAAACTATTGTCAGAAAACATTTTCATGTTAAGTGTGTACAAAAACAATGACAAGATTTTGTTATTTTGTAAACATATATATTATTCTTTCTTTTCTTCTTATTCCTTGCTTTCCTGTTTTTTTTTTATATAAATGAGGAGATGTAGTTGGTTCATAATTAATTGGTGACTTGTAGGATGGGCATTTAAATAAACCAGATGTGATATGCAAAACCTGGATTCAAATTGTAGGGGACTCTGAATGGACAATCTTCATGGATTTCCAAGCTCAATTGACAAGTTCCAATGATACTTAACTAGCACATGAGGACTGGCCTTACAATTGATGCTCGTACTGTCGAGGAAGTTATGAAGGGGCCTTTCTCTTTGATTCTGTCCCAGCCACAGAAGAACTGGCATGCTGGGAGATGAGCATTTTCAAATGGCGTGATCGCTTTATACCAGCAGAAAAAACTTCGAAAAAAGTGCTCAAGGCAGTGGAGAAGGCCATCATTAAAGGCCCACTGGGCAAGGTGAGAATTAATCATTATGAAACCAATACTATCAATGGAAGCAGCTACTACAGCTAGCATATTAAATTCTAGAGCCGTACATGTGGGGTGGGTGCAATGAGCCAGGCCTGGTCATCCATTCATTTTGAGTATGACCCATTACTGAAATACAATAATTCATTCAATATCAGCAAGCAATTACAAACACCCTATTAGTATCAAGTGAATATCACACTTTTTCTATTAAACACAAGTTGACACAACCTGCAGTAGGCACAAAATAGAAGGATTTTCCTATCTGAGCAGCACTCGGGGTGTTTGAGGATTATGAAATTGAAGTAAAGTCTATACATGCTGTGAAAACAACCTTAAAATCTTGCTGGTATTATGCATACAGACTCTCATATAATGTTATATTAATAACTGCACATGTAGTCCTGAATGAATCAACTATTTGATTGAGTCATACATGGATGTCATTTTATATTAGTTCAAGTCTTCTTGTAACTCTGAATATACATGCTAATTTTCATGACTCTAGTAGGCCTGAGGCATGGAATTCTGGGTTGTACAGTGCATATTTCCTAGCGGTGTGACCTCGCTTTCAACCTGCCAAGTGGAAGAAACATGTTATGAGAATGGTGAGACTGGTACTGTACATATGAATGATATCTTCTCCTCAAGGACATTCAGCTCTTCCTTGTGGGAAGATCCTGCCACAATAGGTATGTTTTCACTGAGAGTAACAGGTTCCTGTCATGCGATTAAGCTTCATTCACTTGAGAGAAAACATATATATAGAGGTTTCATTTTTTAATAATTTTAGCTCTTTGGTCCAACTGTCTATTTCTAGTGAGAGCCTAGGTCAGTTGAAATGACAATTATCTTTGATCTTTTGCTGTGCTGCTTGTTCTTTTGCTTTAAGTGCTAGTTGGGCCTTTTGTTTACCCGACCTATTGCATTTTTTTAACAATGTGATCACACTCCTCTTGGCATTACAAAAAAGACAATGCTTCAGTCCCAACACTGACTGTTTGTGACTATTTGATGTACAATGGTTCAATGTAGTCTTAAAACATTCAGGGCCTCGTTATAAGTTTGGCGGGCGGCAGAGGCCACTCGCCAAACTCTTTGGGTCGGAAGACCACCACTCCGGTTTTCTGCCTGCTGGCCCTATTATGAGTTTCATGCTGGCCCCGTGGGAAACTACCCACAACACTGATGCCAGCTCATAATCGAGCTGGCGGCAATGTTGTGGTGTGTCAGGTGCTACAGCACCCACTGCGCTTTTCACTGCCTGTAATTCAGGCAGTGAAAAGCGCAATGGGGCTGCATGGGGGCCCCTGCACTGACCATGCCAAGTGCATGAGCAGTGCAGAGGCCCCCATGGGACCCCCGGCATCCCATCTCCACCAGTCTTTGCATGGTGGTGGAACTGCCATGCAAAAACTGGAGGCCACAGGACTCGTAATCCTCAGGGCAGCGCAGCTTGCAGCGCTGCCGTGGTGGATTAAGACCGCCAGCACCACCAGGCCATTTGCTGTCGAAAAAGTGGCAGTGCCAACCCAACGGTCTGACTGTCAGGCTTTCGCTACGGTTGTAATGTGGAAGTCGGAACGCCACTTTGGCAGCGGTCTGATAGCCACCACGAGTCTGGCAGTCATTAGACCGCCAGAACCGTAATTAGGCCTCAGAATCTAAAGGTTATATGGCCTCCCTATGGAAGATGATCAGAGCAATTCAGCACTGTGCATGTATAGCTGACTTCAGAAGGAGGCTTCCATTGTGCATGTAATCATCAGGCAATTCAGCCACTGATCAAGCTGCAAAGTCTGCAGTGAATGTGTGCAAAGTAGCAGCAGTAACCCAGTCGCAAACTAATCTCACCTCAGAAAGACATTCAGCAATACAATCATCACACATGGTAGCTCCACCTCAGGGCTTTCCAGTAACGTACAACTACTTCCTGGACAAGATCGGTTCCCTATAAGTACCATACCAGGAGTAAGGGGCATCATCCTGGACTCCGCGCTTTCCATGACCCATCAAGTCAACGCCGTCTCATCAGCCTGCTTCCACACCCTGTGGCTCCTATGGAAAATCTACAAGTGGATCTCCACTGAGACTAGAAGGATGGTCAGCCACACCCTGGTCAGCAACAAATTGGAGCAAGGCAACGCACTGTACGCCGGCATTACAAAGAAGCTACAAGCAAGACTACTGAGAATCCAGAACGCAGCAGCCAGATTCATCCTGGACATCCCCTGCCACAGCCACATCTCCGCCCACCTCAGAGGCCTCCACTGGCTCCCGGTCGACAAATGAATCACCTTCAAGCAGCTAACTCACACCTAAAAGGCACTTCACAACATCGGACCAGACTACCTCGACCACTGCATGTCCTTTTAAACCCCCCCCCAGGCAGCTTCAATCCTCCCATCTTGCTCTCGCTGCCATCCCCAGAATCAGGAAAATCATAGCTGGAGGCAGATCCTTTTCCTAACTTTCAGCCTGAACTTGGAATACACTCCTACTGAACCTCAGACAGGTAGCATCACTGAAGCAATTCGGGAAAGACCTCACAACCTGGCTCTTCGAATGATCAGCATGCCCACTACAGCACCTTGAGACCATACGGGTGATAAGCTGCGCTTTACAAGTACTGATTGATTGATTGAGTGATCAAGATGTCTCCAGTGAATTGATTAGGTTAGTTTAATTAAGCACTAGAAGGGATTGCCTCTGCACATGGAAGGGTCTCAACCTCTCAACTTACGTTACAGAAGAACTCCTGGGAGCCACTAAAGTCAATCTGCCAATGAATAAAGTCTTCAACTAAGTGAAAGTATTGCAGCCATTCTAAGCCCTTTATGCCATTCAACCACCAATTCATAAAAATGTAATTTTTTGTAGAGTATGAACTTTGTTCTTTAAGAGTTATAACCCAGTTGATGACAGTCAAGCATTCTTGGCATTCATGCTTTAAAGTGCAAAATGTGACATACGCCAAACCACATCTTTGACATGCAATCAAACCATGACTACAGAAATACTGTACATCAAGAATGCATTCAAGAGCATCTAGGAGCTCCAAAATGCATTGTGGGGAAACCAGTAGGTCTCCTTACCTTGTGGGATCACCCCAAAACAAGTAAGGCATAAAGCAAATTGCTGCCAGTGAGGGTGAGGAGACCCAAACACAGCTTGTCCTTATAGCCTCAACTGCTCTGGAGTCAAACTTCTAAACTTTAATTTGCTCCTCAGATTGTTGTTGACAGAGTGCATTTCAACTCTGTTGCTGGAAGGTCTTTAATAAGGAGATCTTCATCAGGACAATATATGATCCTCATTAGGATTAGCTGTATGAGTACAAGCATCACTGTCAGTAATGGTTTTCTCTTCTGGTTCCTTGAAGCAATACACTGATAACAATTCGAATAAATGCTAAAGAAAATTCTGAGGGAATGCATACATTAGTGACAGATGTTGGTTCTATGTTAAGATCAGTAAAAAAGCTGTAGTTATGCTCTCCAGTGTCTAAGTCTATCTTATTGTGTTTTTTAAAATAATTTCATGACTAACCAAATGAAAACATTACTTAGCAAGCAGTAAGAAACTCCATCTTTATTTCTGATAAAGCCCACTGTGGACATCTGTTGTATTTTTAGGTTTCTATGCATGATGGTGGAACAAAACTAAATGCATCCATGCCTTATGTTAGAGGAGCATGGTACACTTTGTATATTTTCTTTCACCATAAGGAAGTTGGGACCAGATGTATCAACAAAGCACTTTGCAATTTCCTAATAGCAAATTTTTGTGATTCGCTATTATGAAATTGGAAACTGAGATGTATTACATTGTGTTTAACACTGTTAGCGATTTGTAGTGGGTGGCAAATGGACCTGCCTTATCAATATTCATGAGGCAGGTTGCAGGTTGCAATTTGCGACCCATTGTGAATGGTTAGGATCACATGGATGGCGGCCTGCTGGGGTCAGCAGACCACCATGTCTGTGATTGCCTTTTAGATAAAGCAATTTTTTTAGAGTCAGGTGCGCAAAGTGCTCTGACCCTGTTGTTATCTCTCTACAGGCTTGTAACCACGTCCATCATTTTGGTTGGTTCGTGGACTTGCCTTTTAAAATTCACTTGATTTGATTAGTGAAAGGCATGCATACATCATGCCTTTTCCGATGTTTAGCCCTCTTTGAGCGAACCGGTCAACTACTGAAAACATACGAGGCTCCATGTTTTCCAAATGGTTTCTGGACTGCTTTTTCTCTTTGTTTCATAGGTAGTGCGATCTTGCTGGGAAGTAGTCACGCACTTTGCATGACTTCGATTGTGTTACATAGAGATTTGCACTTTTTGCTGGTTATATGAATAATTGCACTTATGCTGGTTACATGGATAATTGCACTTTTGCCGGTAACATGAATAACTGCACTTTTGCCAATATGTTTAACTGCAAGCTAACTTAGGTTTCCTTTTGTGTGTTTGCTTCACGGCCATTGGCTCGTTTATGTGAAACTGTTTATCTTTTCATTTTCTGTTTATGTGGCAAGAAAAGTCCAGTTAGGAGTTTACAACGCTAATAGTTCTAACTCAAGTAAACACGAGGCCCATTGCATTGCAAATGTTTGTTTGTAATGCAGCCCCTTTTCCTTAAAGGAAAATGGGCTGCATTACAAAAAGAAAACTGAAAAGTTTTCTTTTTATTTTATGAGTAGACAATGGTGCCTGGGACCACTGCCTGCTCATAAAAAAATGTTTGCACCACCATTCGCAAAGGGGGAGGGGTCGCTTGGGGACCCTTCCCCTTTGAGAATGGGTGACCACCAACTTGAAGTTGGTAACTGCGATTATTTTGCAAATGTATTCCTGGACACAAAATAATCATACAAGGCCCTGCTAGTTGATATTAGGAATGGACGTCCTTGGCATGCCCTTGCCTAATAACAAGCTGCAATCCCTATTTTGTGAATCAGTAACAGGTTGCCGACTCGCAAAATAGTTATGGTACATGGCAAAAAGCTATTTCTGGTCGTAACAAAGAGCTTCATATTACTGGCCCTAGAAGCCTTACGTTAAAATGTCTTATGGGCAGATGGGAAGATTTAATAAGAGCACACCCTATATTTACAATGCACAGTTTGGAAAGGATGTGGTGTTAAGGCCAGAGCTGTCAACTGGAACTTGGTAACCAGGTTTGGGTACTGGCTTCTCCTCAACATGCTGTGATTCTGGGCAAATCGATTAATCTCCTTGTGCCTAAAAAATTATTCTGATCTTGTCTAATATAAAACACCCAACTAAAGAATTCTGAGGAGCTAGGGCTGAGTTTGCGTTAGATACAACTACAAAAATAAAAAAGGGTTTAAATTAATTTTTAGATTTTTTATTTTTTTAACTTTTTTAAATTTTAATAAATAGATTTAATGAATAATGTTGGTGTTGCCCTAGACTTGTCATAGAGGTCTGAATCAAAAACTAATACAGATGTGTGCCCAGATTTACTAAGATTTTGCGTCTGAGCTGTGTTTCTTGTTTGGCACAGGCCCCTGAAGCACAATCTATTTCAGGATTTACAAAGCCACGCAAAGCCAGATTTGCGAGGCTTTGTTTAAAAAAAAAAAGTAAGGCAACACAGCCTTTACCTGGCGTCATATACGTGTTACATGGAGCATAGTACCTCCCATGCTCCACCCATGTAATATGACGCAAACCCGTATTTACAAAGACTTGTAAACATGGGTAAATCTTAGTAAATCCAGCCCTTGATTTGCTCTCCTACTCTGCTTAACACACACAAGATATCTCGTGAAGCCAGAAAAGGGTAGTTTGGGTAAATTGCACGATATCCTGTTTATTCTGCAGATTGATTGTATGACAGAGACCTGGCATGAGAAAACTTTTGATTTAGTATATTATTGACACAGCTACAAAATAAGCACACAAAAAATCTGCAAGCATGGCACGGCACATTTCCTTTATTAAATCATATTTTTTTTAAATTTTACAACGGGTAGACGGCAATGTGACTGAAAATGAAAGCACACGCCTTTCCTCTGCATGTGCTGAGGCGCAGCGTATCCTGCTGTTTTTCCAACATTTCAGAACAAATTCTTGGCCCCTCTTCATTGTTTACAATTGTGCACCGCTTTTCTTGCCAGGCACTGGAGTGCACACTCTGATTGGAGGCCTGGCGGGAAGGGGGCCTAGTACTGCTATTCTCTATGGCGCTGTCTACAGGATGCCTTTAGAAGGACCCTAGAAAGCCTTATTTGAAACTGCTTCACCTGCTGTAATACAAATGAATACCCGATTAATACAGAAGCTTGGTGGGGTACTGAACCGGCAAGGCTAAAAACTACTGCAGGCTCCCCATTGCCACTAGCCCAGCGTCTTCTTCCGTCTCCACGTGTCTATGTAATGCAAGAAGGTAGCTTCTACTCTGTTTTCTGTACAGTGGGACCAGCAACCTCCGGGGCCCATTATACTATGGATCACATCTGGGTAGCTATTTTACAAGTGAAGCCATCACTGTGCAAAATACTGAGTTTGCAAAAGCAAAACTTTCTATTCTCACGAACCACTTAGTTTGCGAGAATGCAAATTTGTTTCCAGGTACAATGTTGCCACTTAAAACACTAGCTGGAGAACGGAGCCACCAGGTCCCTCTACAAGCAATCTACAAAGTTATGTAAGAAAGCATCGAAACCATGTTTGTGCTGACAAAGCATTCCGAGTCCCCTGTTTGGCCAGGTATTTAACATTTACTTTTTCAAGGAGTTCTGTGCTGGACCAGTTTTGACTGCAAGGGGCTGCCAGCAGGGCTGGCTTTAGGACAGGTGGTGCCCTGTCTGACAGTTTTTTTTGGCACCCCACCCCATGACCTCCTCCTCAGTTTCACTCACTACCACCCGGCAAACGTGCCCCTCATCTCTCTATAGCCCCCTTTCACATACATTCAATTGTTTTAAAGCACTTGTAAACGCTGGCTTCACTGCCACATAAAATATAGGGACATATTTAAGAGCCCCTCCCCTAGCGCCATTCTAATGCCACGTTAGCGTATTTATTTTTACACTAATGTGGCTTTAGAAGGCCAAAAACTGCTGTGCCATATTTACAAAGTAGCACAATGCATGCACTGTGCCACTTTGTATACCTTTGCGCTACATTATATGCCTGCGCCAGGCATAATGTATACAAAGGTGGCATTCCCCCATTGGGGGGGCAACAAAATAGCACAAAGAAATCTGACATATTTCTTTGCGTCATTTTTTTCCGGAACTTTTAATGTCTACTCAGAGCAGATGTTAAAAGGAGGCTTCCGTTAGTTGCAATAGGCCTCTGGGTGCTTTGCAGAATTGGCATCAAAGTTTTTAATGCTAATCCTGCAAAGTGCTTTACTAGTGTCAAAAATTCTGACGCTAGTCCCCTAACTATCGCCATGGTGCACCGTATTTTAAATACAGCACACACATGGTGGCGTTAGGGGGGCGCTAAGGGGCGCAAGAAAAATGGCGCAGCACTGTGTGCAGCGCCACTTTTTTCAAATATTCCCCATAGGGACATATTTAAGAGCCCCTAGTGCCATTCTAAGACCACATTAGTGTTATTTTTTATAAGCTAATGTGGCGTTAGAAGGCCAAAAACGGTGCGCCACATTTACAAAGTGGTGCAATGCATGCATTGCGCCACTTTGTAACCCTTTGCGCTACATTATGCCTACGCCAGGCATAATGTATGCAACTGGGGCTTTCCCCTGTTAGGGGGGCACAAAAAATGGTGCAAAGAAATCTGACAGATTTCTTGGAGTCATTTTATCCGGCCCTTTTAATGCCTGCTCAGAGCAGGCATTAAAAGGAGGCTTCCATTGGTTACAATGGGCCTCCGGGTGATTTACAGGCTTAGCGTCAACATTTTTGATGCTAATCCTGCAAAGCACTGGACTAGCATAAAACATTCTGACGCTAGTCCCCTAACTACTGCCATGTTGCAACGTATTTTAAATATGACGCATACATGGTGGCGTTTGGGGGGCGCTAAGAGGCTTTTGAAAAGTGGCGCAGCACTGTGTGCAGTGCCACTTTTTTCAAATATGATCCATAAGGGCATATTTAGGAGCCCCTGGTGGCATTCTAATGCAACATTAGTGTCATTTGTTTTACGCTAATGTGGTGTTAGAAGGCCAAAAACGCGACACCATATTTATAAAGTGGCGCAATGCATGCATTGTGCCACTTTGTAACTCTTTGTGCTTCATTATGCCTACACCAGGCATAATGTATGCAAAGGGGCATCCCCCATTAGGGGGGGCAAAAAAATGATGCAAAGAAATCTGTCAGATTTCTTTGCATCATTTTTTTTCATGCACTTTTAATGACTGCTCAGAGCAGGCATTAAAAGAAGGCTTCCATTGGTTACAGTGGGCCTCTAGGTGCTTTGCAAGATTAGTGTTTTTTACGCTAATCCTGCAAAGCGCGGACTAGCATAAAACATTCTGACTCTAGTCCCCTAACTACCGCCATTGTGCACTGTATTTTAAATATGACGCACACATGGAGGTGTTAGGGAGGTGCTAAGGGGTGCAAGAAAAGTGGCGCTGCACCACTTTTCTTAAAATATGCCCCATAGTTCTGTTTTTAGTAGCAGGCATACTAGCTCTCTATGCTACTTTATGTTGAGTCAAAACTGCCACTAGGCAAAACTCCCATCTCTCTTCCTAGCAGGAACATTAATCACAAGAGGTATCTTGACATTGTAATTGTTTCCTGGGGGCTGGACGCACACAAAACTTTTCAGCAGTTGCTTTTAAATCGCAAGTTTACAAAGTTATTGCGAAACACAGGGTCCCCCTGAGGTTAGCGCCCGGTGCGGCCGCACTGATCGCACCACCCAAAAAGCCGGCCCTGGCTGCCATCTCTATTGTGTGCTAAGTGGTCCATCAGTGGACACAGAACTCACCTACTAGTCACATGTCCAGTGGCTACAGATAGCCCAGAAAAAACATTGCAACCCCTGCCGCAAAGAACGTTTACATATGACTGGTGGTCTTCTGTACGTGTGCTGGTGAAGTGCCATAAATTACTAACCCATAATGACTTTGGTTAGACTAAGTTGCTACTGTCATGCTTGCCTAGTGCTGGCTTTGAGCATCTAATGTCGAATCTGCATCTGGACACTGTTGAATGCTTGAACCAGAATTCCTTAATTGAAGCATCCTTGTACAATACAAAGACTATATTTGGCAAGCTTCTGGAAAATATGTAAGAGAAGGAATGCAAACATTATGGGGCAAAGGGGGAAAGAAATGTGGCTTCCTATAAGAAATCTGAATTTCTGTTTCAGCTTCGTTTCCCTGAAGTTAAGACAAATATCTGGCAGGAAGAATGGAGTAATGCCAATCATTAATACGGAAAAGCTGTTCCAGAGGCAAGTATAGCCTCCTCCATTAATCAAAAGTAGCAAATGAAAATATACTGCAAGTAAGGCATGATCCAACTTCTACTGCTCATGAAAGTGAAACAGATAATGCTACTAAAGAAGGAAACGGAGAATTAATTTAAAAAGAGCCCTCATCTCAAGGCTAAAAAACGCTGGATTCAGAATTAGGGGCACACCCTTAGTTAAAAATATGCGGCACGGTTGTACAATCACTTGAATCGCAAACGGTAGTTCTTGTCCGATTTTCTATATACCTATACGCAGATAGAAACTTGGGAGAACCCCTCACCTTCCATTACCTTGTGGCATTCACGTGTTCGGGCATCTCTCATCATAATAGCCACAATCCCTGCTATGTTATCCCTTCCTCAAAGTTCACCTGCTCACCCCTATCCCTGTATCATACCTACTCCCTCTCCTGTGGCTAAGTTCCTTTCATCTTTAAAAGAAAAGGTAGGTGAATTGGAGGCTTTGAGAGTACACATTCCGCAATCGCATTGCACAAAACACAGTCTCAGTGCTAATGGAGACAGCGCGAGTCGTAAATGGCTCACGGCTGTAACCCACAATGTCCACACTTCAAATCCTTCTGAGTCGCTACAAAAAATAGGGAAGGCGAAACAGAGGAGTGCTCAATAACTTTTGTCTTGCAAACATATAGGCCCTGGTTTTGCAACAGTTTCTACGATCACGAACTAGTGATGGAATAGTAACTCCTGAAAAGCAGCGGTATCGACTCGCAAAGTAGAGGTGGTCAAGGTTTCCCTATGTTAGCAACTGCAATGTGAATCAGATAACACAGAGATTGTGCACCCACGAATGTCCCCTTACATCGTGTCATATTTTGTTTTCATTGTAGCCCCTGTGTCTTTGAGAGGAAGGGGTTGCACTGATGACATTTCGTAATCGTGAACGCAGGAAAGCAAGCCTCCAGCCTTGCGTTCACAGACATTTGGAGGGATTCACTGAGATTATCAAGCCTCAATGCACACAGTATTTCCGTGGATCATTGTGAATGACTGTTTTTCGCAAGCTATTTGGTACACAGTGCAGGAAAGGAATTGGGCCGCATACATGATTTTTCGACTCAATCACTTGTGTATTCAGCCCAGGGCTATTGGAATTATTCGAATTTGCAGCTGTTGTGTTTTTCGAATATTTATGAATTTGCGGCATTTGCCACTTGGTAGACCTGGCATCCTTGGCATGGTTTTCCTTAACTTTTTGCTCTCTGATGTGCTGTTTTTTCTGACTCCTTTTTGCTGACTTTTAGGATTCTGGGCACTTTACCATTGCTGACCAGTGCTTAAGTGCAGGTGCTGTGTACTCTAAACATGGTAAAATTGGCTTCTCCACAATTGGCACAGTTAATATACCTGTTAGTCCTTAGTAAAGTGCACTATGTGTGCTCAGGGCCTGTAAATTAAATGCTACTAGTGGGCATGTAGCACTGATTGTGCCACCCATTATAGTAGCCTTTCAAACGTGTCTCAGGCTTGCCACTGCAGAGCCCGTATGCAAAGTTTTAAACTGATATTTCAACCTGGCAAGTGTACCCAGTTGCCAGGCCCAAACCTTCCTTTTTATTACATGCAAGTCACCCCTAAGGTAGGCCCTAGTTAGCCCCAAGGGCAGGGTGCACTATATTTTAAAAAGGTGGACATTTACTTTTAAGTTTAACATGTCCAAATAGTGAAAAACTCTTTTCACTATTGCAAAGCCTATCTCTCCAACTGGATAACATTAGGATTACCCTAAAACATATTTTAAGTGTAATCTTCAATTGGGAAAATGTAGAAATTCGGGGTTTGGTGTCCCTGGACTCACAATTTAAAATCACAACTTATGGTGAAGTTGGATTTTTAAATGTAAGTCTGAAAATGCCACTTAAAGAAAGTTTGCATTTTCTTACTTTAACCAGTCTGTGCCTCTGCCTGTCTCTGAATACGTCTGGGGTAGATGACAGAGGGATCTGTGCATTCACACTAGACAGTCCAAACAAAGGTAGCTGGGGTGGGGCATTTGCATATTGATGGCCCATCAGTAGGCTGATGGGTCTTCCAGGTTAGATAGGTGGGATGAGATGACACTTACTCCTGAATAGGGCTGTTCCTCTCCTCACACAGAAGGCTGCACCATCCCCTGTAGCGAGTCTCGAGTTACGGAGGGCAGGACCGGGACCTTGAGGACTTCAAAGGAAGGCCTGGAAGTTTCTCCACCTTCCGGAACCAAGGCACGAAAAGTATAAATATTGGACCCTACACCCGACCAAATCAGATCTCTACTGGAACCAAGGGCATGCTGCCAGGAAGAAGGATTGCTATGCTGCCAGGAGGGACTGCCACTCAGCAACTACATTGCTGTGTTGGTCTGCTGCTGTGTGCTGCGCTGCGGGATGGACTGCCGCTTTGCTCTGATGTGTTGGCCTGCTGCTTCTGTCCTGCAGTGAGAAGTACTGGACTTGTTCTCCACATCCTTGAACCCAAGAGTCTCAAAGAGCCAGCTGGCTTGTCCCCTGTTCTTCTGCAGCCTCATGGACATCAAAGACTTCTTTCAACTCTCCTGGTGTTGCCATCTGTGAGTCCAACCCTTGCCTGAGGTCTCCCCCCTCAGTTCTGGGCCTCAGAAGTGGGGTTTGCAGCTTCAAATTTAAAAAAGAAATGCAGAGCCCCGAGTGCAGCAGAAAAATTGATGCATCACATCCCTGACGTGACGCAGCGGCTACCCGACGACAGCAGCTTTACTTACTGTGCGGCCGCAGGCGACTCATTGCATCCACTTGTACAGAGCCCGCCGACCACATATCAACCTGAGTGCGGCAGAAATATCAACGCATTATATCCTTGCTGTCGACGCATTGCTCCAACAAAGGTACTGGCCATCAGACTGTGCGTGGGTTCTGTAATCAGCCTCCCCTCCATTGCAGTCGGCCTGAATTTTGGATTTGCACCGGTCCATTGTGACCTAAAGTAACCTTTTTAGTGCTATAGACTTCTAAGTACTGTTTCCATATTCAATCTGTAAAATATCATATCTTTAATTCTACTGATTGGATTTTGTTTTTTTTTGGTGTTGTTTTACTTAGATAGATATTATCTATTTTACTAATCTGGTGTGGAGTTTTTAGTGGTGTCTTTCACTGTGTTACTGTAATTAAAGTGTTGCAAAAATACTTCACACTTTGCCTCTTAAGTTAAGCCTGACTGCTCTGTGCCAAGCTAAAAGAGGGTAAGCACAGGTTAATTTAAGAAGTATAACTGATTTACCCTGACTAGGATAGTGGTCCTACTTGGACAGTGTGCCAACTAGAGACCACATTTCTAACATCACATAATCCATCATCTGCTGCAAACATGATCTGCAAATTTAAACAGGAAAAATGTGTTTCTAGCTCAAACAGATTAAAAAGGTAACTAAAAGCGCAGTGACACACGTTGCATCACAGTGGGTGGCCCTTCGCAAAGCTTTAACCTTCTGTCGTTTATTGCTGTATTGGATGTTAAACTGGTACTAATGAGGTGAAGCATTTGCCAGAGAATGTTAATGTGTAAAATGACAAAAAAGTACTACATTCACAAAATGTGCCATATTGTGCCACATAATTTTCCTCTTGGTGCTGCAAAATGTAGTCAACACTGCTGCAAAATTTGGTCCTCCCCTGCATCATGATTTGAGTGGCCCTGATTTTGTCTATTACCTGCTGGAGCTGTAAAACAGAGCAGCATACTAAGTACATTACTAAAAGTGTCACATGTGGCTGTTTTGGTGATTGAAACTTTGATTTTTTTTAGCCTTTAACAATGTAATTATTGTGACTGTTTTTATACTACAAACTAAGTACTAGAATGCATATGAGTAGGCTGTGCAATAGTTCAGTTTATTTTGGGTCTAGAGCATTAATCCTGAAACTGGCAGAATGGGAGGTTGTGATGGATTTCTTTGTAATTATAAACTGTATATGGGAAAGATATGCCTTAAAGTGACGGCTGAAAGCACTTCCGTGTCAAACTGAACCCTGAAGTTGAAGGCTAAATGGTGCACTGAAAGAAAGAAAAGTTAATCTCTTCATCTTTACATATGTAAATACTTGGCTATGCAACATAAGTGATAAAGATGCCTTCTTCAGGCCATGCATTCAGTCTTGGATTACTTAGCTAGGGGCCCAGAGTGTTAGAAGCATAAGTGTCAATCAATCAGTTATGATTTACAAAGAGCAGCAAATCACCCATGAGGGTCTCAAGGCATCGGCATTGGTAGCTGCTTCACTGTGCTCTGTTCATTTGACCATCCATGCCTTGAGTCCTTTGCTGAGTTCCTGGAGAGATGCAGCATTCCTGAGGTACTGGGAAAGTCATTCCAGGCTTTGGATGTCAGGTGAGAGGAGTGTCCTCCGCTGTCCCCCTTTCAACATCAAAACCAATTCAATAATGTTAGGTAAGGGACAAGTATCTGGCCCACACTTTGATTCAATGGCCTGAGGTCAATACAAAACTTCAACCTCCCACCAGCTTACTTTGTGATAACTACGCATGATATCCAACTAGATGCTTCTACAGGGTCTAGGATCCTGATTCATTCTTTGCCACCCACAACCTCTCTTGGGCCTTTTAACTTTTACATTGTACAACAAGTTGGTCCTTGATAAGTTCATCTGTCATTCCTCCGAATTCACATTTAGTCGACAACTCTCTCAGTCTGGCCACAAACTCATCAATGAACTCTTTAATATCTGGTGTTGGGCAAAGAATGTGTATTTTGTAATGGCCAGATTTTCTTCCTCAGCATACAAAATCTCCAATCTCCGTGTGGCCTCTTTAAAAGTGTAGTGAATAGGTTGTCCATTTGGCTCAAGGGCTTGTGGTAAATACCTAAAAACACGCACACTCTCCTCTAAATTGCGTAATAACAATGCTTTTTTGCACATAGGGCAAAAGTCTTGCCCATCCAGAGCATCTAAGTAGTCACATATTAAAATCCTATCCTCCCAAGGATCTGTTGGGATGCCAGGTTGCATTAAAAAGCATGGTGGTGGTATAACTGACATGTGGGACTGGAACATGAGACAGTTCCCTTTGTGATGTTTAGGAAGTTTCCATCTCCAAATTTATTTATGTATGTAAGTATGTTCTTTGAACAAGTACAAACTGCCTACTGATATATAGAATGCTGTTAAATGGCCAATGTGGAATGACTAAATATTATGCACTCTAAATTCATGTTTCATGGTGTGCGCATCACCACTACAAAGATGCATCTGAAGTGCTGGTTAGAAGTGTGCGCATCTCTGGTACTGCAGAATGATTAAAACTGTGTTTCAAAGTGTGTGCATCATCGCTATTAGATGCGCACAAACATGAGTAAAGGTTTGCGCATCACTGGTATTCTCAGCTGATAGTGGGTGGGCACATCATTGATACTCTTCCTCCGTGTTGAGGTGTATAAAGAATGAGCTTGTTGTAACACACTCACTTTTGACTTCAATTGGTTTAGCTGGCGTTGTTTTGCTATGCCAACCAGCGTATGTTAACACTAGGATTATTGTCATAGGTGGGTGTATCAGTGCATACTCGTTCTGACTGACGCCTCCCACTTTGTTTTTCTTTTTCTTTCTAAGATGGCCACTAAGCGTAAATTAAATGTCCAGTCATACGCCAAGCATATGGTTAACGTGTGATGTCATGCGCACTAAATGGTGGGCCTTTCCAAAATATGATCTCTAACACCCACTTACTTTACAAGGGGACCGTACTTGCCAAGTTGTACACTGAGTGCAAGTATCCACACTACTCTTCTGAAATCATCTGCTCCGTTATCACGTTGCCAAATGTTGCTGTACAGGAGTACTCAAGGAGGACACTCTTGCAGAGTAACAGGTATGTTTATTCAAGAACAACAGCTCAGAGAGGACGCTCCCTTGTTGGCCAGGGTAAACTGACTGGCCCGGAACACTAACTTTCAAATAAAAACATGGAATCTCAAGGTACTGAGATTCCAATACACCGACTGTGCAAGGCATAGTTTTAAGGCCAATACAACAGAGAACTCTTTCACAATGGTGAAGAACTCTTTGCTGTGATTTGTGCTGGCTTCTATGTGGTCTGCTAGAGTGTTCTTTGTTTCTCTCAGGAGGCGGTGGTACTGGATGAGTGATGTTTTGAAGGTGGCATGGTCTTCTGTCTTTAGTAGACCACTTCCTTTCTAGTTGCCAGGAGTTGTGTCTGGAGAATTTCAGCTCTGCTGTGAACCAGCTGGCTCTCCTGGCTGGTACTTTCAGTTTGGCTGACTTGGTGGGGCGATTGTGTTACGCATTCTGTGATCCACTGGGAGAAGTTATTTGCAGCTTGCTCTGGCTTGGGTAATGTGATGTGTCTGGGAAGTGGGAGATGAGGGGCTGTTCCACTAGTCTTCTGATACCTTTTTCCAGTTTCTGCGTGTGGAGCTTGGGGGGTGGGGGAGAGTGGTGCCAGTGTTGGTAGAACCTGAGATGGTAAAGTGGACGCAGTAGTGGTAATTCCAGGTGAGCTGCGAGACATGGTTGTACTCAACTGTTGCTGGATATAAAAATGGGGGTCATGTGTGTCCTTCAATGTGAGTGAGGTCGGTGACAAGTTGTTGGAGGCCTATTTTGTTCATGCTTTCCAGGAGGTCGGTTGTGTTTGGGGAATTGGGTCGGCAAGATGGATGTTAGGTCTCCTAGGAAGATGTAGTGCTCGGAGTCGATGGGGGATGATGAGGTACACTTCAAAGGGTGTTCAGATAGAGATCATTTGAAAGGGGCCTGGGCACATCCCAGAAATGAGATATGGCAGATAAGGGAATCAAACAATAAGACTGAGGCTCTAGGGTAACCTTTTGTACAAATTTAACTGTGGCTGACCGAGGTGTGAAACTCTGGTCACTCCCATGGCCAGTGTTGTGGGGCTATCAGATTTGGAGTTGCTCCTGCTTTGACATACTGCTCCCTGGAGGAAGGGCAAAGGGACAGGCACTTCAAAAGGAAGCTGACCTGGAAAGGGACAATAAGAAGGGGACCTTGAGGCTACCAAAATTGTCAAGCAGCAAGATAGGCTGTGGGAGAAGGTGAAACTCTACAAGACTTTTGCCTGTGACCAGGAAAGGAGGCTTAGGACGGCCATCCTCCTAGGGAGGTGAGGGGACATCACCCACAGTCATCCAAGACCACACACCCCTAGAGCCAGGAACACCAGTGTCTACCCGTTTGCCAAGACCAATGAGCTTTGTGAGATAAAGGAGAAGTGGTGGGAGTAAGGTCCAGTGGGGTATCATCCAAGTGAAAGGGGGGTGGGGTGTATAGGAGGAAGTCAAGGAGCACAACCTGGTGATGCATCTTTGTGAAGAGTACACATTGGTGACCTGTGCAGGCACAAGCTCTGACTGAGGTTCGGATACAGGAATGGCCAACAAAATTCCCTGCCCTCAGGGAAGATCAAAAGAAACGTACTCTTGCATAAGAGGAGCACAGAGGACGTCCAGTTGCAGCCCCTGCAGTCCATTGTGTGATACTAACCTGAAGCAGCTGCTGCACCAGAGGACACTCTTGGAGACTCCAGTCAGACAATCCCCGCTGGTGCAGGAAAGACAAAGCTAAAAGATGCAGGAAGGCTCCTGGGGAACTTATCTACCAGATAGTGCATCAGCGCTAGAACACTTGACTTTTCCAACAGTCTGAGTCCTGAGAGTAAGACTCAAAATGAGGCCTAACCTGAAAGTCACCTACAGTTAACAGGGAATAGCCACTACCACTAGTGAGAGGAAAGCAGGACTACAGTTAAATACTAGAGCTCTGAACTCATAAAAACTTTTATCATAAAAGAAAGTATTTGACTGAACAATTTATTGAGCATATCTCCAGTTGTGAGCATGTGTTCACCAGTGTCCGTACTCTCCCACCCGAGAAGCCTTGGAGTGCCTGACCTGTACTACCACTGATAGTCAAGGACAGAAGGCGTACTTAGCCCAGCTGCTCAGGATCCACAGAAAATCAGGTCCTGGGACATCAGGAGTAAAAGGCCTCAACCACCACAGTTTGACCCAGTAGCTCTTACTTGCCCCATGACCTTCTGAATGGGGTTCTGACAACAAGCAGTAGGGGCACCCAACATTTAGGGGCATTGGCCATTTCAAATTTACACCAGTATTACAGTAAGTCCAGTTTCTATACAGAAAGTCGGGACAGACATCACAGGGTTTGAATTAGACCTCAGCACCATGCCCATAGATCAGATGAAGGATTTACATATAGGTGGCCAGTTCCCTGAAATAAGGGCAGAGTGGGCTTTGCTAATTTCATTAGAGGCTAGTCAGAAACACGTGGTAAAATGGATGAGGCTTTGACTGTGGGGAAGAAACCATGTTAGGAACCCAGGAACTGAGTGATATGGATTCAGCCTTTATAAACCCCATGAGACAGATCTATTCTAGACAGAGTGCTGCACCCTTCCTCCCCCCTAATCCCCTTCCCCCTGCTCCTTATTTAAGGCACAGGCCTTAAATGAGGTGCCTAATGCAGTTGCCTCAATGGGACACATGCCATTGGATAGACAGCTGTCATTGGAAACATGCCGGTGGTAGACAAGGTGGTCTACAAGTAAATGAAGGAGACTAATTAGATGTTTTGGACTAAGCAACTTCAGAAATTCCAGGACTGCAAGAGTGGCTGGTGTTCTGTTAACAGATTAATGGAATATTGCATTATTTGGGTGAGAGGATTGACTGCCTTTTAACCAGCTCATGGTGAAGAAAAAAAAAAAAAAAAAAAAAAACTTGACTGCTCTCTCAATTAGGCAATACCGGATTTGACAGTTTGCAGTGTTAGCTGTCAAGTGGTTAGCTAACCAGGTTTACAAGGAGCTAGAACTGCACAGTTCTAAGTCAAAAGGAAGAGAGGAAAAACTACAGGTTGATTCTTAACCAGAAGGTACAGGCCAGGGTAATTACCATGGGACTTGAACGCCCAAGGGGAATGGAATATCCAGGAAGGGCCATCATGAGAATGGAGAACAGGGATATTCTTCCATGTCCAAGATTATCAGATGAAAGGCCCTGACCCAGCAACATGTGATAGGAAGCATGTTACACTTGGGTGAAGGGACCTGAAAGTTCCCAGTTGCGCTCAACTTAGTAGCTACGGAGATCTGGGAAAAGGACCCAAAAGCTGTGAATCATATTCATCCTAACACAATGGAGTTTATGCAAGTAGTTAGTACTATAATTACAATGGTTAAGCAGAGACCGCATTCATGTAGAACCTGTCCATTTAGCAGATGAGTGGTAAGACAGGAGAACAAGGGTACAGTCAGTACCCCTGCCAGTAGTAGGTGTTCCATTTGAGCAAATGGCAATAGTTATCCCACTTAACCCTGCCTCCCAGTGAGAAACAAGAATATCTTGGTTGATCATGCCACCAAGTACCTTGAAGCTGAACACTGGATGAAAGACTGCATGGGCGGTAGCAGGAGCTGCTGGGGGGGATGGTGGGGGGGGGGGGGGGGTTCCAGGGTCAGATTTCTGAGAAGAGTAGTCTGACGAGGGAATTAATTTTATATCCTCTTTCACAAGGTATGCAGGAGCAAGCTGGTATGACATCACTTCTGCACAACATTCCATTCATACCAATGATTTGGCAGAGTTGTTTAAAAAAAAATAAAAAAAAAAAATGAAGAGCACGATGAAGTGTGCCAGAGAACCTCAGGAGGATTTGGGGCCTCCTGCCATTTCCCTGGTTTTCCTACCAAGAGATTCAGTTGGAGGCAGGGTTCTATCACTGACCTTCTGTACGAACACCTGCTGAAGGGTCCACTCACCTAGTGGAAAGAATGGCAAGGAACCTCAGTCTTCACAGTATTTGGCCCAAGCAGTTTATGCTTGACAATTTTGCTGCCTGTCCTTCCCTCCCCCCCCCAACCTATTTCATAGGAGTTCTTATCCACATAAGATTTGAGCCTTCGCCCCGGTTACTTCCCACCCTCCCACCTTGTTATGCTTAACACACTGGTTTACTATGGTTGAATCATAAATCCCTTATCCGGCAGCAAGTCAACTACCTTGTGCTCCTCTGTTGTATGCAAGGTAATCCATTAATGGATTCCTGACCTGTAAACCAATAAAATGAGTTCACTTAACATTAATATTTTTATTTAGAAGTATGTGCTCTACATTTTATCTCCCCCCCCCCCCTTTAGTCCTGATGAGAACCTTTAACCAGGTTCTAAAACAGTTGCCTCAGAGGTAAGAATATCTATGCAATCTAATCTTGGCATAGTGTCTTGACTAGGTGTAAAATGACTCTCAAAAGCAAAGAGGCAGCCTACTCCTGAAGACAACAGAATATGCATAGTTGGCCTATGGGATTCCCTTCTGACAGTACAAAAATAGTGCTGGACAGGACTGGGGGAGCCATTTGTAAAAGTCTACGGGACAACACGATGCCACAACAATTCTTGTGGCATCCAACCTGAAACTTAAGTTTCACTGCTTCTGCCTTAGTAGACTTGTCTGGTGTTAAGAGGGTATAGCATCAGCTTGAAACTGGATTTTAGGGAAGGGCCACTGATTTCCCTGTAACATCCTCCCTCAGGGCCCAAGTTTGGCCAGGCTGAAGACTTAATATATTAGCAATATCCCAACAACATTTGGGCCGGTTTGCAGTAAGGCAACTAGAATTGCTGAAAGTTAAAGGCCCTGGCAACTTCCACCTCATTGTTTAGGGCACCCAATTCACAACACTTTCTGCACTAGTAGAAAAGGTCAGATGAGTACTAGCACTGCTCTGACTGAATGATCAGGACAGGAACTGCGCCCCCCACACCTTTGTCCCCTGGACAAAAGGTACATCCAGGGGGTCAGTCAGCTGGCTTGTGTTACTGCAAAGGTAGGCTGCAAGAGGCCATTTTCCTTGAAGGGCACAGCTGACCAGTGACAACCTAACCCTGCTGTAGTCTTCCACCTCTGAGTATTTAAGTGAGGTTCTTCATGCACTCCTTTGGTTGATTGGAACTAATAGCTAGAGTACAATCTTACCTGCGACTAACTTAGTTGGTGTATCTAAACATTCCATTGCAGTCACACTGAAATTCCACACATGCCTGAAGTTGCAACCAGTTTAGTTCCTGGTCTATCTTAAGACTTGTTGGTGCAGATCATAACTTATGTTGTTGGATCAGAGGGTTATTGATTGTCACAAAGATAATTTTGTTAATTGCAAATCAAAAATTACAATTCTGATATAGTACAGCAGGCCATTAGAGAGCTACATGCAACCTGTATGTTAAGTCAAACAGTCTCCCGCTCCCTTTATCTTGGTGTTGCTAAAAAGGGTTGGGAGAAATCCATTAGTAAAGCAACCTCCCCACAACTACTGTTGGGCATTTTAAATCTAGAGTTTGTGCTTCTGCGGGCAAAACCCTGGAAATATTGCCTTGGCTGATGAGATCCCCACACTTGAGATTTTTTTCCTTACGTAAAATTTGCTATAGACTGATTTACAAATGCATAGTTAATGTCCTATGTATAATGTAGAGTGCCAACACAAGCAGTAGCACTTAAATCCAAGGGCCTCATTTAGAATGTCTTTACGCCACTGCTGCATCTTTTTTGGCACAACAGTGGCCCAAGCATGGCTGTACATTGCTCCACGTTTACAAACTGGCACTGGGCCCAATACATCAGTTTGTAAAGCATTGCATCGCATACCTGCACCAGGTATAATGTATACAGTGTTGGTGAACATGGCATGCAGAAAAATTCACATTTCACTGCATCACAATTTACTGCTTGCTTGGAGAAGGTTTAAAAAAAAAAAAAAAAAAAAAAAAAACTGGATTTGGGGCTTCTCAAATGGGACCCTCTGTGCATTGAGGAAGTAGCAATGCCCGAGTTTAGTGCCAAAGATCCATCAGAATGTGCCCTGAAGCTCAGGCTTGTAAATACAGTGCATCCATAAGGTAACACAGGAAGTCTAGCACAGAGCTGATGCGTCAAATTATTGTAGATGAGGCCTTAGGTACATGAAGGGCACTGTTGGTTGGTAGTAAAGTAATCTATGAAGACAGTTGTGATGCCATAAGAGATAGTTCTAACAGGCACCACCAGTACTAAAGCCAGCCTCTTCAAATGGGGAAAATAAAAAAAATTTAATTGTTTAGTCAAGTCAAACAGACTATGTAATCCAATTCTGGGGTCTTGAAATTAGAATGGTGAAAGTAATGCAGTTTGATCCAATAGCAAGAGGATCTACATTCAAGTAATCATGTGTGGGGTTTATTAAGTCACTCAAGCTTCTGGGATTATGTTTTTGCCCTCACTGTTAGAAGTCATTCCCCACACCTGAACAAACAAACCTTACAAAGCAGATCCAAAAAGTATATTTATTTCTTATAATACATTTCTGAACAGAGACAAAACTCCATGAACACACAACATAAGCAGATCCCTCTCATAGACCCCACATTTTAAAGCTGGCCATCCTTTTTTGGCTAAAGCCTCATCTTCCATAGAGGCTAGCTGCATGCAAGAGTGGCCAACAGCTGTGGTTAGGCTTACAATCAATGGGGTAAAAGGGTTCATCTTTGAAAGCAGCAGATGTGTGGGAATACGAACAAGCAGTGATTGGTTTGTGCTGCAAGTATATACATGATTTTAAACTAGTTGTTAATGTATTCACAGCAAAGGTGTGCTTCTTGCTAGTCCTAAGATTTCTTGCAGGCCTCCTTCTCCTGGTCAATTGCTGAAAAGACAGATAAAAACCATTTAGCAAGTTATGAAGTAGCCTCAATATAGCTCTGCTGAGGTAATAGCATGACCTAAGATGCAATAGCAAACCACTTGACTTTCTATAAAAAAAAAAAAAAAGAAAAGCTGTCATTAGCTAAAACAAGCCTCACTCAAATAATCAGGCAAGCACTTTTTTCCTACAGTACTAGTCTATTTTTAATCCCTTTGCACATTTTAAGCTTAATATAACATAAGCATTATCAGCTTTGTTTAGCCAGCGTGTGTATTACACATTGGCAATACAATTACAATTCTCCACAGATATTGGGGAGACAAAAGGCCTAGTGCAATGAAATTTAGAGCACATTTACCTCATCAGAAGCCTTGTCCAAGATTAAGTTATGACATTTTTATGCCATCTCCAGTATAGCTTTCAAGACTTTATAATTTGAGTCAACAGCAAAGTGTACAGTTCTCCAGGATTACGTTGCTGGCTCCCAAACCACAGGGCGAGGCCAAATAACTTATTTTGCGACGTGTCAGTGGCAGCTTTTTGCCTCTCATGGGATGTACTTGTTACATCACCAATTCTGCAGGAACCACACATTAGCATGCCAAGACTTTACAACAAAGACCACACTTAATCCATCTCATTACTTACTTTCCTTTGAAGGCAGAGTGTTCTTCTCATTCGTAGAGGTTTTCCTTAACTTCTGGTGGTCAAATTTCTCGACCTCAGACATGTCAGGCTTGTCAGACATTTTGGCTGGAAAAGAGAGTAGACGATTGACACCAAACCCAAGTGTAGTTGGTTACAGAAGAGAAAAATAAACCTATTGCAAGACAATAGTTACACTCGGCTCAGAAAAGCACACACCATAAACAAGTTATAACCTGGATAAGAAGTGCACATTTGACCGGCTGAAGCAATGAACACCCACTGAGCCCACTCTAGCAAGGTCTACTTTTCACACATTTCAAACCAAGTCATTTAAACTGATAAAATATTTATCGAGCCCTCGTTCCAAATGCTACTGCCTCCCAGTGTTGCTCCTACCTTTTCTGCAAGAGGCTTTTTTAGCAACCACCTCGACCGACACTTTCACCCTATAAAAGTCATTTCACCTGGATCTTCCCGTTTACGTCTTGGATGCTCACTCCTGTACCTACGATACTGAATGTTTCTTGTATCCCGACTACGGCTACTTTGCTGTGTTCCTCATGAGAAAGGAGGCATTTTAAAACGCTTTTAAATCATTTTCTTCCATTGCAAGCCATTTCTATAGATCGTTCTATTTGCTAAAGAAATCTCAGGTACAGATTGTCAAATATTTTTTTCAGTCTATGCAGTCTTGCACGTCAGAAAAACCAAGCAAGGCGCATTACACACTGATCCATCAGCAGACGTATAGACGGAGCAGTGAGGCAGTCTGCCAATGTGAGTAGCAGTTACTACAGTTAAGCGTGAAACACGTGTTCCCACAAGGAAACTACAGTGAACCACCATTGAGCCGTTTACCAAGGAAAACGGTTACAAACGCTAATGATCAAAGTTCTATAATTTAGGAGTCAATCCAGACAGGATGCGTGGCGCAAGAACACGAATCTCAGTGCAGGGCATACCCGGTACTGTGGGTGTGACGTTAGCTACCCAACACGTTACAACTAGCATGAAATAAAAGGAAAACATTCTGAGTTGAATATCAAGAATACCAAATAAGGCCATGCCTGAAGGATACAGAGCAGGCAGTTAAACTACACGATTGACAAAGATCGGTATATTTAGGAGTAATGCACAGGTAGAATAATGTTGTTCTAAATGAAATCTACTATTGTAGTTATTCGGTTGTTTTAAGGCGATACAAGTCCCAGTCTATGGTCAGCGCGCTCTACATCACATACTCAATGCATGCAAATTAGTGTACTGAAAATATCACTTAAAGCACTGAGATTTTAAGATGTAGGAGGCTGAGTTTGCCTCTTACGTAAAGAACGTGTCACCCCATGTACCACACGACCAACACAGGAGACTGCAACCCCGTTTACTTTCCAGTTCAGCACAACTGGAGAGCGCTTCGTAGGCAGTATGGCATTTTAGTCACGCCTTTGCCATTTTAAATCTCTCGACAGTTTATGGCTGCACTATTTTATTGCTTTCCTGATGTGTCGATACAAATTAGTTTCATGTTAAGTTGGTGCTGCGGTTGAACATCGATGTTTATCACAGCCTCATTTAACTGGAAATTCGATGTATCCATTTCGTATGTTCATAATATGAATACTGTTCACTGCAACAAGAACTAGTACCTTTAACGCTTCTAAGGCATCCGACCCAGACAAGCTTCCTCTGTGAGAGAACAAATGTACACATACCAAACGGAGCACAACATAGGCGATCTCGCTACGCCTTCAATGGTAGTAAAGGTGGCCAGCTTCCAGATTGACGTGTGTAATACAACTCCTATTGAAGTACCGCGCTTACGCTGTTTTGACAGGTCCCCTCATACCACATAGAAATTAAAACTACCTTTGTACTCATAAGATTTAACTTGTGCACCCGTCGGTGTGACGGAAGATGCACCCACTGTTCCCCGTTAATAACGAGTCTAACCAATGCGATCCGCGTACAGTTATACTAACTGCAGGCCGGTAGCCCTCCTCGCCGGCATGGAGAACAGGAAAAGGTTAGCGTGCATCTCCGCAGTCTGTGGCTCCCGAGCTCGGCAGCAGCAAGCATGTATTGCTCAAGACTCAGTGTGGCCGAGGCGCCATCAAAGAAAGCAAGGGCGTGTCCCGGCGCTGCAAGCCACAGCAACCACCTTCAGCAGACGGGGCGTGGTCCGCGCACAAACCTCTCTGCAGAAGAAAGGTGACGAGCACGAGGTTCCAAACACGTCTGAGAAGTCCCCAGTGCAGGAAGTAGGACTCGAAAACAGGGCGCAACATTTCATCTCTCATTCAAGAATGGACCCTAGATTATAGTATCCTACCTTTGTGGGCTTCGAGACAACTTGACCGTCGAGGTGCATAAACCTACAACCCCTATCGCGTCTGCAGAACACGTATATCCGACATTAGCAGCGAGTTAATTAACGACACCCCGTAGAGGAAACAAATTCAAACCACGAACTGGGAAACAAATATATACATATCCAACCACACTACTACCTCAGTCACAGCGCATAACCCGGAGAACCACACTAACAATGAGCGGCATACCCACTACGAAGACAGGGAGGAGCTATTTTTTGCGCACCCATGCAATGGGTCCTACAAAGGACTATGCTACTAATGCAATTAAACTAGCCCCACCCCAAAAAATAATTACTACGCCACGTACCTGATCTCGACACACGCTGCAGCAATACCAATAAACAGCTCACGCGATCCTAAAGACAGGTCTGCCCTACTCCGCCTACTAGCCCCTGTTTTATATTGCAGCAGAGCCCCGCGACTCTCTCATTCCCGTAGACCATTGGACCAGCCTCGGGCGTACCCACTCTGATAGGCTGCGGAGCGCAGGAGGCGGCACGGGCAGACGAGTGCTCCCTAATCTCGCCTTCTCCGGGTGGTAGTTAATTGTAATGTTTTCCCTTCGTTCTGCTGCAGCTCTGACCAGATGGTGCACTACATCTCCCATGCTGCAGTCGTGATCGAAAACCTGTCGACTTTTTCAGCAGGGAGGAAAAACGCCCCCGTGACATATACTGAAGGCGGACTCATTAATCACCGAAGATAGGTGATAGAAGCTGTGTAAGAAACCTAGCGTTGTCCCCACCCTTTCGTGAAATGAAAGCCACCAATATGTACACCACCTAGTGCTTGAATTAGAAAACATTCGCCCCGAGAACTTATAAATTAGGGAGTGAAGGTGTGGCATAGGGAAAGGGGTGTAGTCACGTGGGGTTGAGCTGGAAAAGTGAACTCGACAGAGCTTAAAATCTCTGCTGCAAGGAAATTGGCAACGAGGACAAATATTTAACAGGAAACGTGTTAAAGTTTGCTCGGTTGCTCACTGAGAGACTGCATTGGTTTAGATTCCTGGTCGGGAGAAAAGGCCCCTTTTTCTCATGGTTAGCTCCCTGCTTTTTCCCTGGTATGTGATGTAGCCTTGAAGTTGTTAGCACCCAGGGTCCCTGCTAACCAGGTTCCATGGGTCAGAGCTCTTTCCCTAAGCTGTTATGATGCATTGGCACAATTTGCAACACCTTTGGCTGCAACTATAAGTCGCTAGTAAATGGTACCTAAGTATGCCGGGCATGGGATACTAAAGGTAGCCAGCCCCGTCTGAGGGCAGCAGCACTGACTGTGCCACCCGCTAGGGCCATGCATCCCATGGTTCTAAAGCTCTTCCTTGTGTCCTACCATTGTAGGCTGAGTGCTCTGGTGCACACCTAATACCCAAACTCAACATGACACACTGGCCCTCATTATGAACATGGCGGTCCGTTCGGTAGAAACCGCCAACAGGAGCGGCCGGGACTGCCAAAAAATGAACCAAACGAAACACGCATCCCGCGCATCACCCACTGCCAGGAAAGGAGCCACGCTGACAACGGCAGAGTCCGCCCACGGTCCGTCGGAAAGGCCCAACCCGCCCATCAAATTATGAACCACCATTCCGCCGCCAGTTCCAGGGCGGGAACCACCGCCACACAAAGCCAGGCGGAAAAGAAACAAAAAGAAGGAAACACACACCGGAGGTCAACTAAACGTGCAGCGGCAGCCATGGACAGAGCTGCAGATCATGCCAGCCTTGCTCCTTGCGATATATCTACACGACCAAGACCGCCGACGAAGATGACAACGGTAAATACCGCAACCTACGACACAAGGGAGGAAAGGGCAAAGTTACATACCCACCCACTCCACCTACCCCGCAACACCCCCCAACCCTTCCCAGCAGCACAAGTCAGATACCAAGAGGGATGTACCCGACTGAAGGCCACTGCAACTTGGCCATAGTACATACAATAGCCCCATACCCATAAATAATGTAAACAAACACCAGGGTGGAACTGCGTGCAGCCCAAACACAGGCCACACCGAAACTTCATTCTGTAGCTCAGTGAGCGAAATGGTGCCAACAGGGCCAATGGCCAGTCGTTCCAAAGTCATTTGTCCTTGGCCACAACTGGCCACACCTGACTCCCACAAGTGCTGGGTACTCCACTGAACGGGGCACCATATGGGGATCCAGGCACCTCATGGAATGGGTGCGGGGGTGGGGATTTATGACGGGGTGGGACTTTGACTTGCGTGAGGAGGTTGGAGGGGGGTGGGCTTCTCCTTTGAAGGGGGTGGGAACTGTTTGGCTCTGGTGGAGCTGGATGGCTTAGGCTCCGAGCGGGCCTTCTTCTTCACCGTAGAAGGGGCACGGGAATGGGAAGGCTGGACGGTGGTGGGCTGCGATGTGGAAGGAGCTGAAAGGGCAAAGAGGTGGGCACGTTTCGGGACAAGACGGGGAGGGCCAGTGGGTTCAAACAGGTCTGCACAGGAGAGGAAACATTTTTTGGGAGCAATTGGGGTGGGCGTTGATGAGGGCGTGGGAGTGGAGGCAGAGGGAGTTGATGTATGGGGTGTAGGTGTGCGTGTAGTGGGTGCAGGTGACTGCTCAGTAAGGAGAAGACAGACAGCTAGTGTGGATGTATGTTGGGTGGGTGTCTGCAAGTCGGGTGAGTGTGCTGCATGTGTCAACTACAGTGGAGGTGGTGAGTGCAGGTGTGGTGTATGGGGTGCATGTATGGCTGTCTGCTATTGTGAGTGCAGGAAGAGGAGCAGTAACAGTGAGTGAAGGTGCAGTGCATGAGGGTGTGGATGTAGAGGGGACAGACAGGGAGGCGGAAGAGGCGGGCACACTGGGGGACGTGGACGTTGTTGTGTGTTCAGGTGTCTGTTGGCTGTGTGAATGCTTGTGGTGGGAGGTGTGGTGCTTGTGTTTGGAAGTGAGCTTCTTGTGTGTTGATTTGCCTGTAAGCAGGTTTGATTGTGTGCTTTGGACGGGTGAAGGGAGTGAGGTGCTGGAAGGGGTAGAGGAAGTTGGAGGGGAGACGGAATGGCCAGGGAAACTGGCTGCCGTCCAAGAGAAGGCCAGAGCCTGAAAAGATCTCTGTAGGGCAGACATGACACCGTGAATGCCATCCAGATAGGCATTGGTCTGCTGCACCTCAGAAGCCAGACCCTGGATGGCTTAGACAGTGGGTGTCTGCCCTACAGAGATGGTTCTCATGAGGTCAATAGCCTCCTCTGTGAGGGCAGCAGGGCTGACTGGGGCAGGGGAGGAGGTGTCTGGGGCGAAGGAGACGCCCTTCTTCTGGGGTTGGCGGGCACAGGCAACTCGGTGGGGAGCAGAAGGGAGGGTGCTGATGTTATGGGGGTGGCGGAAGATCTCACAGTCGTGGTTTGTCCACTAGTGTCCGCCACCGCCGGAGGACCCCCATCGGAGGAGGTCTCAGAGTCACTACCTCCTGTGGTAGTAGCCTCCCCCGTGGAAGTCCCCTCACCCTCCCACCCACTGGTCCCCTGGGAGTCCGTTGTCTCTGCCTCGGAGGATCAGTGGGCCGCTGCCTCCCCACTTGCCGGTGCCTCAGCTCCATCGCCTGATAATGATGCTGTACCAGACAAACACAAGAGAACAGGGATGGGGAGACAAAACAGGAGAGACACTTGTAAGTAGCTGAATGCTGATACAAAATGGCCAGACATCCACCTATCCAGCAGACACACCCAATAGGCAGCACCGTGCACTAGGCCCATGGCCATGGCCCTGACTACTGAGCAGTATACTGGCCTACACCCATATCCTGAAATTGTTTTGGAGCTGACGTAGGTGAAACCTGATAGGGACACCCCTACACCTTTTTGGGATCAGACAGTAGCTGAACACCAGTCAAAATCCCTGATCTAAGAACCATGAGCCCTTACACACACACTCATCCTTCCATGCTGAAGTATGGGCTGTGAGTACTCACCCCCTTGTAACTGCTGTGCAGCCTTCCAGTGCCCATCCAGGTCTTGGTACGTCACCGCCAGGATCCTTCGCATGGGGGTGGATCAGCGCCCGACGGGCACCCCTTCCACGTCGGGAGGACTTCCACAGGTGGGCCTCAGTGATCTTCCGCGCCCAGCGGCGCAGGTCCTCCCACCTCTTTCAAAAGTGGGTGCTCCGCCGGTTGTAGACCCCCAGTGTCTGTACCTCCTTGGCAATGGCATGCCAATGTGCCCTCTTCTGGTGGGCGCTGACCTAGTAGGGTGACACCGAAATTTAACACAGAGGTCAGGCACCTGCACGATGGCAACAGCTGGCAGATTGTCAGACATAGGACAGACAGTACTCCCAGACATGCAGGACAGTGGCATGCAGCATTCCATGCCCCAAGCCCTATCCTGGTTCACAGGAGCACACATCTGTGCAATCCACTCCATCCATCACACACACAGTGCCCCCAAAACCGGGACTCACCTGTACCTCTGGCCATCCGTAGAGTCTTCCGTACAGGGGCAGGACCCCTTTTACCAGTTTCTCCAGTTCTTCCTGGGTGAAGGCCGAGGCCGGGGCCCTTTCCCCTGCACCACGTGGAACATCCATAGCCAAAGGCAGGCCACAGCAGTACACAGAGTGGAGTACTTGTCCGCACAGGATCAGGGAGTCAAGTGATCAAACGATGACGAACGCACATACGTTCCGCGGCGGTATGCACCGTCACCGCTGGCGGCGATCATGATACGCCACGATTCCCCATTGGCATCCATGTTATCCAATGACGCAACACCGCCGTACTCTGTGACGTCAACGGCTAGCGGTATTAGGTCACTTCCACAACGAAGGGGTAAAACTACAGTGGGCAGACATTTTGCCATCTCCTACGCATCTTGAAATTCATATTACTCACAATGCTGGGCCTACTAGCCATAAGAAGCACCTAGGCCTCTATCCATTGAGTATATAATCACACATGATTTACTCCGTTCCCTACTAGTGATGTACATGTACATCTGTCAGGTTGCAGTTATTGTACAGACACTACTATGAAGAATGCAGTGCATGTATGTAGCAAAAATGCCAGTGTATGTGTGCACATCACTTCTTTTTCTTACCCCTCATAGGTACCGACCCTTGTGGCGTGGAAGGGCACTATCAGTGTACAGACCACTTGTGGATTTGGGGACCATGGTGGAGTGTCAGATTATAATCACCTACAGACTCACACGTGCAACTATTTAGGACCTATGCGCATTACTGGATCCTGCACTGACTCCCGGAAATTGTAATCAGTATGCCATTCCAACTGAGGTGCAGGTGCTCTCTGCACTCCATTTCCTGGCCACAGGCTATTTTCAAGTGACCGTGCGCATGGGTGCTGGTTTCTCACAGCCAATGTCCAGCCAGGTACTGACAAGATTTCTGAATGCATTTGTACAACATCTGCAATCCTATGTGCGATTCCCCAAAAGTGCTGACCTCCCTGCCATCAAGTCTGACTTCTATGCCTTTGCAAACATTCCCCATGTCATAGGTGCCATCGATGGCACCCACATAGCTATCATCCCCCCAAGAGTGAGTGAACAGGTGTACAGAAACAGGAAGAACTTTCACTCCATGAACATCCAATTGGTATGTACTGCAGACAAGTACATTTCCCATGTGAATGCCATGTTTCCAGGTTCTGTCCATGATTCATTTGTTTTGAGGAACAGTAGTGTGCCACAGAAGATGGAACAACTACAAGAGAACAGAGGGTGGATCATAGGTAAGTTTGCCTGTCACTAACTGACATATTGCTGAGAACCAGCCTGTCTGACTAAGGGGCATAACAATGACGACTCTGTATTGCACCATTTCTCTAGGTGATTCTGGCTATCCAAACTTGCGCTGGCTCCTGACACCAGTGAGGAATCCCAGGACAGATGCAGAGAGGAAATACATTGAGGCCCATGGACGTTCTAGGAGGGTGATAGAGCGTACTATAGGTCTCCTCAAGGCTAGATTCCGGTGCCTACATATCTCTGGGGGTTCCCTGGCCTATGGGCCTGATAAAGTGTGTAGAATAGTGGTGGCCTGCTGCATGCTGCACAACGTGGCTGTGAGACATTCAATCCCCCTTTTGGAGGTGGAGGGTGCTGTAGGCCCTGATCAGTTACCCCAGAGAGGTGAGGAGAGTGATGGTGAGGATGAGGAAGGGGAAGATGTCCATTCCAGGAACCAACTTATAGAACTCTACTTCCAATAACTGTGTGGGACTTAAGTCTGTAAATGTGGTTAGTGACTGATACTGTAAGTGTGCCATGTCATCTAGGGGGAATTGGTCATGATAGGAGAGACATAGATCTCTTCAGCATGGTACTGACAGACAATATATGCATTCCCTCCTTGCCTAATTTGAAACACACATTACCACCACCATGCACAAATTGACAATAAAGTTGTTCCCTGCCAGTTGCATCCATACTCCACTTTCTTCAACATTGAAGACAGGGAACAGTGTTACAGGTGAGATATGTGGCTTATTGGTGGAATACAGTGAAATGTGCTATGCACAGTGATGGAAGTCGTAATGTTTGGATGTCCTCAAAACCGACTTGGTGGCAGGCCTGTTTCATGTCATAGGTGGGTCCTATTTGTAGTTTAGTACTTTATTTAGCCCTCAGCTAACTGTAGTTGGTGAATGGGTGGGATGGTTGCTTGGCAGTAGTAGCAGTGTCAATTGTTGGAGTGGGGCTTGTTCTTAGCTGGGTTTCCAGTGCCATATCTTGGCCTGAGACTACGTTTGGGCGCCTGCTGTGGAACTTCTTGGGGTGGCATCGTTGGGCCTTGTGATACCTGGGAGTGTATTTCCTGTGCTGTTTTAGCTGCTTGGGTCATCTGTTGCTGGTTGTCCAGGGCTGTGTGGGGGCCTCTTGTCCGGTATGGGTGTCTTATTGTTTGTTGACCAACTACAGCAGTGCTCCAGCAATGGTGGCCATTGTTGCATTGTGTTCTTTCCACTGCTCCATGGCCTGTTGGTGTTGTTCCAGCTGCATCCTCTGACTTTGCTCCAGGGTGGATACAATCTGTGTCAACCTGTCTTGTGTGTGTTGGTAGGCCCCCAATACCTCTGCAATGACGTCCTGGGCTGCTGCATCTATCCAGTGCCCTACCCCCTGACCCACTGGGGCACTTGACCTTGCCCTGGCCCACTGTGCCTGTGTCCCCTGCGCAGGTCTTTACTTGTACTGGGGCCCTCGTTTTCCTGCATGTTGGGGGTGGGAGACTGTGGCCTCTGTAGCTGTGTTCCGCCTGTTTGTGCCCTGGGGCCACTGGTGTGGGTACGCCTCCCCTGGCCTGCTGGTCTTGCCTGGGTGTTAGGGGTGACACTTTTCCTGGGTGGGGCTGCTACATGGTGAGCATCCAGGGCTGTGTGAAGGGCCTGCCTGCTCATCAGTGTCCAGGGATACTTCACCAGTATCCTGTGGCACTCCTTTTCCCCTCCATTAGGGTTGCATGGGTGGTGGTGCCTGTTGGTGGACATAGAAATGTATGTTACATATGCATAAGGGTTTGAGGTGAACTGAACTGTGCAATGTTATGCTGGTGTGCCTTTCAGTGGCCTTCCAGGGTGCCTTTGTGAGGTAGTCATTGCATTTAGTGGCAGTGGTGGGGTTACATTGTGGTGGGCGTTATTATTCCATTGTTGGTATGTGCAGGGGTGGGTGGCTGTGCACAGCGAGAGTGATGTGGGTCTAGTAGTGAGTTGTGGGTGATGCAGGGTGGTGGATGTGGTGGGTAAAGGCTGGGTGGGGTGTGGGTCTAGGTTAGTGTGGGTGGGGTGGGGTGGTGCACGCATTACAGGTATGGTGTAAATGGGATAATTGTACATGACTTACCCGAGTCCATTCCTCCAGTGAGTCCAGTGAGTCCCTCTGGGTGCAGGATGGTGAGTACCTTCTCCTCCCAGTCTGTTTAGTCGGGTGGTGTTGGTGGTGGTCCTCGCCCAGTCTTCTGCACTGCGATGTGGTGCCTGGATGCCATGCCCGGACCTTCCCCCACAGGTCGTTCCATCTCTTGCGGATGTCGTCCCTGGTGCCTGTATGGTGTCCCACTGCATTCACCCTGTTCACAATGGTCTGCCACAGCTCCATTTTCCGTGCGATGGGTGTGTGCTGCACCTCGGACCTGAATATTTGTGGCTACACTTTTAGGATCTCGTCCACCATGGTCCTTAGCTCCCTTTTGGTGAAGTGAGGATTTTTTTTTTGGGGGGGGGACATGGCGAGGGTGGTGGATGGCGTCGGGACTGGGGACGGGGTTTGGGTGCTCCTGTCTGGGTCGCTATGCGTGTCCTGTCTGCTGTTGTTCTCTGTCTGGCTCTGGTGCTCTCTGTCTTCTGGTCCTGGTTTCGTTGCAAGGGATTGTGGGGTGTGTCTGGGGGTGTTTTATGGTGTTCTGGATGTGTGTCAGGTGTGTGGGGGCTAGGCCTAGCCAATGTGTGCACTGGTTGCTGTTGGGCCCACTTGCCGCCACTGGCGGTCGCAGCCACCAATTGTCGTCCGGCCTCCACTGTCCACCGAGGTGATTTGTGCATCATTATTTGGAGGGCGGGATGTGGGTGTGCTCGGCGGTGGTGGGGTGGGGTGGGCCGGGCATTCCTGCCGACAGGGTCCTGGCGGGGAGTGGTGGTCTGGGAATTTTTGGCAGGGTTGGGTTTTTCGATCATTATATGGTGGATTTCCATTCACCGCCATCGGCGGGATTCTGTTCACCGCCGCCACGGCGGTCGGCGGTCTTTCTGGCCATGTTCATAATGACCGCCACTGTCTGGGTGCCCTGTCCCCTATACACTGCATGCACTATGGGTAAGACACCCCTCTAGCAGGCTTGCCAGCCCCAAGCCAGGGTGAACTATACTGTATGTGAGGGAATAGCTACATGAGCGATATGCCCCCACTGTGTCCTTGCCAAACCTGGGGCATAGTGAGTGAACAGAGCAACCATTTTAATACATGTGCTGGACACAGGCAATACAAGTTTCACAGCTACATGATGGCCACTCTGAACCCTGGGTTGTTTGGTATCAAACAACTCAGAATGATAAATCCAAACTGGTACCAAATGTATTCAGTGGTCAACCTAGAGGTGCCCCCTGCAAAATATAACTACCCTGGCATGATTGCTGACTGGTCCTGACCAGCCTGCCACTGCTAGACACAAATCTGCACTCCTGGGGTGAGAGCTCCTTCTCTCTCTGGGATGCAGAACAAAGTCCTTCCTCGATGGTGGTGCTAACACCTCCCTCCATCAGGAATGTGCACTGCCCTGGAGGCAAGCTTCAAAGGGCTTCCCACCTTCAAACTCAACCTCCAGGCCTGCTGCTAGCAGGAAATGGCCGCCCTGTTGCAAGTCCCCACTTTTGGCAGGAGCAGCAGCAGGAAATTCAAACAAAGGACAGGAGGAGTGGCCCTACTTAGCATGCACCACCCCTAAGGTGTTGCATGCGAGGTGAACTCTCCATTTCATTTTCTTCCATCTTGGATGGAACGAAAATAGCCAATCAGGTATAGGGAAGTAACCTCTGCCCACAGGAAGTGGTCATTTAGCAGATGTAGCCACCCTAAAGTAGATGATCCATTGGTCACTACCAGGTTCCTCCTAAAACGCCCACTAAATACAGTATTTAGTAGGCATCCCTACACCAAGAAATCAGATTCGACGGAGAGAAGAAGACCAGCACCAAGAAGACCCAAGGCACGAGAACTGTGGACCGGCTGCACCAAGAAAAGGTGATGCTCTCAGAGTGCGGCCTGGGCCTTGGTGGTGATCACATCATAGGAGGAGCCTGCTTGTGTCCCTGGGGTACTGGATGGAGCGCGCTTGTCTGCTCTGGCTCCCTGCCCCTCACCACCTCTCCCACATCAGATGGGGCGAGCCACACACAAAGGGACACAGGCGCTTCCTCGCATCCGACCCGGTCAAAATTTAAAGCAACAATGCTCTTCATGCCCTGCAGGGACCCAAGTAGAGCACTCTGCATGCTCTGGTAATGGGAAATAAATAAAGCACTCTTCTTACTGCAGATCAGACAAGACCAATGCGCCCCTGTCACTGAAGAAGTGAAACACAAAGCGCTCTTCACACACTGGAGTGAGCCAGTGAGGGAAAAAGTTGGCACATCACCTAGCACCTGGGGCCACTGTAAAACACACGGCGGGGGAAAGCAGCAGGCCAGGTCATGAGGGTCTTTAGAGTGCAGTGGCTGGCCTTTTTGTGACCTACCAGGTCACAGGTCAGCACAGCAGCATGGCAATCCCAATGGCCGTTTCCTGGCAAGTCCCTCCAGCAGCATCTGGTTCCTGGGCCATCAGTGTCTTTTCTTCTCTCTAAATGTGGTGCCCAAGCTCCTGTACTTATACTGATTCTGCTCAGCGTTTACAAAGGTGGGTAGGGGGTTCCAACCAGCACTAACCGGTTTCAGGAATGTCCCTTTTCTCCTCCAGCACTGGCTCCAGTCATCAGTAGGGGGTAAACAAACCTTTTGTGTCAGGGCAGGGCACAGCCTACACAAATGTAAGTGAGTCCTGCCGCTACCTCTCCCTGCCCAGGAAGACTACCTAGTATGCAGATGTACTCCTATTACACCTCCACCCTCCGTATGTAGTGGCTGTCTGGAAAGTATGCACAAAGCCCAGCTGTCATTCTCCCCCCAGACGTGGATTGGAGTCACGCTGCAAAAGCACCAGAGTTATAAGCACAGAGAAATGCTCACTTTCTAAAAGTGGCATTTCTACAATGGTGATAAAAAATCCATCTACACTAATCAACAGGATTTCTCACTACCATTCAAAACATACTAAATATGCCCACGCTAATCCTCCTAGATCAGAAGATACCACTTAGACATATGTTAGGGCATTTCCAATGCAATCCTATGAGAGGAGAAGCACTCACAGAATTGAAAAACTAAATAGGCCGACACTACTAGGATATGTAGTACATAAAGACACATGTTTTACCTTCTACATACACAGCACCCTGTCCACAGGGCTATCTAGGACCTACCTAAGGTGTGAATTAGGTGTAGTAAAAAGGGAGTTTCTGGCCTGGCAAGTTCATTTAGATGCCAGGTCCCTGTGGAAGTAAAGTGAGCACACAGGCCCTGCAGTGGCAGCCCTCAGACATGTTTGAAAGGATACTTCTGTGGGTGGCACAATCTGCGCTGCAGGCCCACTAGTAGCATTTAATTTACAGACTCTGGGTATATGGTTTACCACTTTACATGGGACTTGCAGGTAAATTAAATAAGCCAAACAGGTGTAAATCAATCATACCAAGTTTAGAAGGGAGAGCACATGCACTCTAGCACTGATCAGTAGTGATAAAGTGCCCGGAGTTCTACAGCTAACAAAAAGAGGATAGAAAAATAGGAGGAGGAGAAAGGCAGAAAAGTTTGGGAATGACCCTGCATAAAGGGCCAGGTCCAACAGGAGGGAAGAAAGGAAACTCAAGCTAGAGCTTGCTAAAATGGAGCAGGATCGAGAGGAAAGGAAGCTGTCCATGGAGGAGAGGGGAAACGTACCCATGAGCTTAACCTCATAGAGCTGGACATAAGAGCTCTACAGGGCTGGGTGGTGGGTAGCAAGGGTAATGATTATATAGGGCTGTACAACTTAATTTTGAAGGAGCACATACTTGATAGTTGTTTTCCAGAGGTGTGCCAGCACCTAAGTGATAGCAAGTTAACTGACTGCAGGAAATTTGCTGAGGATGCAGAAAACTGGGTCAGTACCAGAGTGTACGAGAAGGCATCTGTGGAGACTCCCAAAAGGGTGGTTAGGGTTCCCACCAGAAAAAGGATGGGGGATAAAAAGGCAGAGGGCCTGATTTAGATATTGGCAGATGGGTTACTGCATCACAATCGTGGCAGTTATCCTATCTGCCGAAATCTAAACTCATAGGAAATTATGGGCTTTTAGATTTCAGCAGATGGCATATCTGTCACCGTTGTGACAGAGTAACCCATCCGCCAATGTTTAATTCAGGCCCTGAGTTCTCTGAAGGCCCCCAAAACAACACTGAGGGCAAAGGGGTTGGTTCTCATTCCCAATCTGGCCACCAGAACAAAAGCTACACTGACAAAAGTCAGCTTCCCAAAACTTCCAAGTGCTATGAGTAGTTTGTGTATGGACACTGCAAAGGGGATACCACATGTCCAAAAAGAGTGCCACCTCATACTGGAGGAGAGACTCCAAAGATGGCTAGTGTAGTCCTGTTGGAGGAAGTTTAGTGGGGTTACTATAGTGTCCGTAGGAGACAGTGAGATGGTTTTAAAGATCCATTTGTCCTCAAATACTACAAAGTATATGCAGTGGGTCACCATCAATGGGCATGGTGTTGAGGCTCTGAGGGATATAGGTACCAGCATAACTGTGGTAAGGAGTCAGCCTGTGTGCCCAGAGCAGGTGATTCCCAACACATTCCACCAGGTTGTGGTGGCTGACAACAGAGAGGGTCACCATCCTGTGGCGCTTGTTCCATTTGTGCGAGGGGTGTGTGGGGGGGTTAAGGACTTCTGAAGATTGCTGTGAGACATGCCTGTGAACTGTTTGCTTGGTAATGACCTTGAGCATACTATCTGAAAAGAAGTGGAGCTCAAGGCTCATGTGGAGATATTGGGTTTACCTGACTGGATCTGGGCTTTGAAAAGGTCCATGGCTGCTTAGGATGGGAACCAAAAAGCACTGGAGCATGGAGCAATGGTGCAGCCAGCTGCCAAGAAGGGGAAAGGCAGAGGCTGTGGAAAACCAGGCCCTGAATGTACCACCAGTGAGATGGATGGGGCACCTGCGGTAGCAGCCCCAGAGTCCACTGAGAAGGACATTGCTTCCCTTGGTGATCTGCCTACATTTGCTGGATGGCATGTAGAAGGAGGCCACCCCAAGGAAGAGTGCCATAGGGTACAAAGGGAGTGTCCAACCCTGGAGGGCATGAGGCAACAGGCTGAAGCCCAAGCAGCGGGTGATGCAACTGGGAGTTATCACATTTATTGGGAGTGCAACCTCCTTTACAGTGACCTTAAGGCTCCTGAGCATTGGACAACATGGTCCCTAGTGGTCCTCCAATGCTACAAGGCCTTCCTACCAGGAGCTGGCCCATTAATGTCCTCTTGGAGGACACCTGGGCCAAGACAAGTCCTTTGCAAGGCTTGTCCCCCAGTTCTACTGGCCCAAGATCAAGACTTCCTCAGGTGCATTCTGAAGAACTTGTGTCACCTGCCAGGCACGTGGGAAGACAGGGCAGAGGCTGAAAGGCCCTCCTTAATCCCTTGCCTGTGGTTAGCACACCCTTTGAGTGGGTAGGCATCAACTTTTTTGCATCTGTGGATCTCCAAACTGCATCATGCAACAGGTTTATTCTGGTTCTGATCAATCATACCACTAGGTACCCAGAGGCAATCCCTCTGAGGATCATGACTGCACCTGTAGTGGCAAAGGTCCTGATGGAGATTTTTATGTGAGTGGGTTTCTCCAAGGAAGTTATGCCTCACAGGGGCTGTCTGCATATACATTGTAAATGTGGAGGGAATGTGGGGTAACCTACATGTTTTCTACTGTTTACCACCTCCAAAAAATGAGCTTGTTGAGAAATTCAACAAGACCCCGATGGGCATGATTAGAGGCCTACCTGAGGCTTTGAGGAAAAAGTAGAATATTGTTAGACCTGACACCCTTAGGGTGGTCATCCCCCAACTTTTTGCCTGCCTCCCTCCACCTTTCTGACACTGTTTCTGCTGGTTTTAGGACTCAGCACACTTTACCACTGCTACCAAGTGCTAAAGTGCATATGCTCTCTCCCTAAAATATGGTAACATTCGTTCATCCCCAATTGGCATATTTGATTTACTAATAAGTCCCCAGTAAAGTGCACTAAATGTGCCCAGGGCATGTAGAATAAATGCTACTAGTGGGCCTGCAGCACTGATTGTGCCACCCACATAAGTAGCCCCTTAACCATGTCTCAGGCCTGCCACTGCAAGGCTTGTGTGTGCAGTTTCACTGCCACTTTGACTTGGCATTTAAAAGTACTTGCCACGCCTTAAACTCCCCCTTTTCTACATATAAGCCACCGCTAAGGTAGGCCATAGGTAACCCATAGGGCAGGGTGCTATGTAGGTAAAAGGCAGGACATGTACATATGTGTTTTAAATGTCCTGGTAGTGGAAACTCCTACATTCGTTTTCCACTACTGTGAGGCCTGCTCCTTTTATATACTAGCATTGGGACTGCCCTCATATACATTTTGAGTGACAGCTTCTGATCTGAAAGGGGTAACCAGGTCATATTTACGATGGCTAGAATGGTAATAGAAAATACGGCTTATTGGTGAAGTTGGATTTTATTTCACTATTTTAGAAATGCCACTTTTAGAAAGTGAGCATTTCTATGCACTTGAAACCATCTGTGCCTTACAGTCTGTCTCCAATCAACATCTGGTCTGTGCAGTTTACTCAGACAACCACAAACACAGGACACTCAGTTACATCTGCATTCATCTGCATACTCAATGGGTCTTCCTGAGCTGGAAGGGTGGAGGGCCTGACACTTACATTTCAAAGGCCATGGACCTACCCTCATACAAAGGGACTGATAAACACCCCCCCACCCCCCACTGGGACACTGGCGACAGGACTAGGCTGAAAGGTGAACTAGTGCACTTCAAAACCACTCTTTGAAGTCTCTCCCTCTTCAAAGGCATTTGGGTATATAAACTGGGTCTCTGACTCCACGAACTCAGAAACTTCTGGACCTACACCCTGTCAGAGGAGCTGCCTGGCTGCCCAGAGGACTTATCTGGACTGCTCTGCTGAGAAGACTGCTGCCCTGCTGTAGTCCTGCAGGCCTCTGACTTTGCTGGAAAGACTCTGCCTTCCCCCAAATTGTTCTCCAAGTGCTTGAATTGAGCTTGCCTCCTGTTTTCTGACATCTCAGCGCCAACAAAGAGTTCACCTCATCAAGAAATTCCTTGTGCGTAAAAAATTGACGCAATGCATTCAGAAACCGATGTAAAGCCTGCATTGCGGTCGAGAAATCGTTGCATAGTCGACTGGAACGACATAGCCCCGATTTCCTGACTGGAAATTCGATGCAGCCCCTGCCTTGCGATGGAAAATACGACACGTCACATACTGGATCGATGCAGTGCCTGTTCTTTCTTCCAGCACATCAAAGATTTTCAACGCATCATCCCTGGGTGACAAAATATCCTCGCATCGCAGTGAGGAACTAAGACTGCGCACTGAAAAATTATGAAAACCCCTTGCAACATGGAAAGAAGGAACGCATCGGCTTTGCCACAGCAAAAAATATCACACAATCCTTTATTTTTCCACGTATCTGCTCCTCTGTAGTGTCCGTGCATCGTTATTTTTGATGCATACCAGGTAATGTGGGTAACAAAGAGACAACTGTTTATTTCTAAAGATTGAGACTCTTTTAAACCTTTTAAAAGTGATATTTCAACTTGTGCTTATTGGATCTTTGTTGTTTTTACCTTATTTTTATTCAAATAAATATTATCTTTTTTTCTAAACCCGTGTGGTGTATTTTTGTGGTGTTTTTACTGTGTTACTGTATGATCTATTGCAAAAATATTTTACAAATTGCCTTCTAAGTTTAACCTGACTGCTCAGTGCAAATCTACCAGACGGTGGGCACAGGATAATTTGGATTGTGTTGTGACTTACCCTGACTAGGATTGTGGTCCCTACCTGGACAAGGGTGCATACCTCTGCCAACTAGATACCCCATTTCTAACAAATTTCCTCTTGTTATGCCTGCTGTTAGCCTACAGGAAAGGTACCACAAATGGGAGTGGGCTTCAGCTCCTTTGAGTTTTCTGTATGGGCACCATGTCAGAGGACCTCGGTTTGGTCAAGGAAGGGTAGGAGCAAGCTCACAGGAAGACTTCCTAGGATGTAGTGAGCTACATGCTCACCTTCAGGAGCCAAATAGGTACATTGTGGAAGCAAGCTTCAGACAACTTAGAAGCCAGTCAGGCTATGCTGAAAGAGAGTTATGACCAAAAGTCTACCACTGTGGAGTTACAACCTGGGCCGAAAGTGTGGGTTATGGAACCTGTAGAAGACAGGACCCTTTGGACTGGGTCCTATGAAGTGATTGAGAGGAAGAAAAAGCCCCCTTACTTGGTGGATCTCAAGATCCCCAGGCAACCCCAAAGGGTGCTCCTCTTTAATCACCTCAAACCCCAATTTGAGAGATTCAAGCTCACCGTGCTGTTGGTGACAGATGGAAAAGAGGAAGAGAAGAGTGATCCTCTTCCTGAGTTCTTAGACTCCAAGGAGAAGATGGGTCTCTGGCAGGAGTAATCTTTTCCCTCAGTCTAACTCCTGAGCAGCAGAGACTGGCACCAAATGGTGGGACAGTATTCCTCTCTGTTCTACCTTACTACTGGGGTTACCCACATGTGTACCCATGATGTGGACACAGGGAAAACCTCCCTGTTAAGAATACATCTTAGAAGTTGTCAGATAAAGTGAGGGACCGCATTAAGAGTAAAGTTTCTAAAATGCTGGATTTGGGGGTGATAGAACCCTCTAGTAGCCCCTGATCCAGTCCTGTGGTTCTGGTATCAAGGGCTGCCCCACCAGGCACCACACCTGAACTGAGGTTCTGTGTGAATTATAAAGGGCTAAACTCAGTGGCAAAGACAGATGCTCATCCCATCCCCTGGGCTGATGATCTGATTGACCGGTTAGGGGCTGCCCAGTACTTAAGTACTTTTGATCTTACATATGTGTACTGGCAGATCGCCTTAACAGAAGATGCCAAGAAGATGTCATCCTTCTCCACTCCAGGGGGCCACTGCCAATTTCGTATGATACCTTTTGGATTCAAGAATGCCCCTGCCCCCGTCCAGAGGTTGGTGAACCAGGTCCTAGCTGGTATGAAGGCCTTTTCTGCTACCTATCTGGATGACATAGCTGTCTTCAGTAGCAGCTGGAAGGACCACCTCTTTCATCTCCAGGAAGTGCTTTAGGTTCTGCGATAGGCAGACATGACTATCAAGGTCATTACGTGCCAGGTGGGGCAGGGGTCTGTGGTGGGCAGGGAGAAGGTGCAGACGCTCCAGGCCAAGATGGAGACTATCATGGCCTAGGTTTCCCTCAAAACCCAGACTGAGACCAGAGCATTCCTGGGCCTGAGTGGGTACTTCAGGAGCTTTGTCAAGGGATATGGCACCATTGTTGCTCCCGACAGAGCTAATATGTAAGAAGCAGACGAGAAATGTGATTTGGACAGAGGAATGCCAAAAAGCATTTGATTCCCTGAAGCAGGCCATATGTAGTCCCTCTGCCCAAGCCCCTAAATCTCCAAGGAGTTTTTCATCCAAACAGATGCCTCAGAACATGGCAAAGGGGTTGTTTCATCACAGCTAAATGAAGAGGACCTGGACCAACCTGCAGCCTTTATCTCCCGGAAGTTGCTCCCAAGGAACCGAGGTGGGGAACTATAGAAAGAAATGCTTTTGCTAAGGTTTGGGCCCTGAAGAAGTTGAGGCCATACATGTCTGTCACATATTTCCTGATTCAGACTGACCAGAGGCCCCCCATGTGGCTCAGGCAAATGAGGGTTGAGAATTCAAAACTGTTGGTGTGGTCCATTTCCTGTCAAGGTATGGACTTCAGGGTGGAATTCAGACCATGGGTAAACTACACTAATGATGGTCTATCCAGGTTATTTTGCCTTAGTGATGAGAACTCCCTAAGGTTGGGTAGCTCTCCCCACCCTCAGCTGGGGGGCGGCACATGCAGACCTGTCAGCCTTATAGTGGTCTTCCCTTACACGTTTTGCCTGCTTGCCTTATGTTTTTGCTGTATCATTTTGTTGGCCTTAGCACTCTGAACACTTTCCCACTGCTGACCAGTGCTAAAGTATACATGCTTCTCCCCTAAACATGGTAACATTGATATATACACAATTAGCATATTTAATTTGTGTGTAAGTCCCTTGTAAAGTGGTATACCATATACACAGGGCCTGTAAATTAAATGCTACTAGTGTGCCTGCTGCACTGGCTTTGCCACTCACACTAGTAGCCTTTCAAACCTGCCTGAGGACTGCCATTGCAGGTCCTGTGTTTGCAGTTTACTGCCACTTTGACTTGGCATTTAAAGCTACTTACCAAGCCTTAATCACCCCTTTTATTACATGTCACCCCTAAGGGAGGCCTTAGGTTGCCCCAGGTGCTATGTAAGCAAAAGGTAGGACATGTACTGTTACGTTTTACATATCCTGGTTGTGACAAACAGCCATATTCGTCTTTCGCTACAGTGAGGCCTACTCTACTTGTAGGCTAGCATTGGGGATTCCTTAGTACACTTCTAAGCTGTAATTCCTAATGAGAAAGGAGTAGCTGTACCATGTTTCATATCTGTGGAATGGTAGTGGCAAATCCTCTTTAATCATAAAGTTGGATTTACCATTACTGTTCTAGAAATGCCACTTTTAAAAAATAGGCATTTCTTTGCTCTTACTGCTCTTTGTGCCTTGCAGCCTCCCTTCAATATAGGTCTGGGGTGGGTGATAGCTACACTTGGTGCATTTGCTCTAGGCAGCCACAAAAACAGGAAGGGTGGGTATGACAAAGAACTCATCTGCAGTCTGATAGCTCTTACAGGGCAGGAAAGGGGAGCTGACACTTACATCTGAATAGGGAGTACCCTGTCCCCACACAAAGGGCTGATTACCCCCCCATATTGATAGTTTTGGAGCCAGGGATAGGAAGAAAGGACCTCTGTGCACTTCAAAGACCCTTCTTTGAAGTCACCCCCACTTCAAAGGCACAACTAGGTACAAGTACTAGGCTCCTGGCCCTACCAAGACAGTACACTACTGGACCTGTGAACTCTGCCAAGAGTAAGGATGCTGTGCTACAAGGATTGTCACTCTACTGGATTGCTGCCCTGGAAGGAAAGCTTTCTGCTTTGCTTATCAGCCTGCTGCTTGTTGATCCCTGCCCTGCTGAGGACAGGAACTGGGCCCTTCTCACCTGAACCTAGCATAACTTCAAGGGCTTGCTGGCTTGCCTCGTGTTCTTCTGCAGTCTCAGGGACATCAAACACTGCCTGCAACCAGCATTTGGACTCTGTCTGCTGTAAGTCCTGCTCTGCCAAGTGGTTCCAATCCAGTCCTGGCCCCTATGAAGTGAGTAGCTGACCTGCAACCCCGTGGAAACCAATGCATTTCTGCCATTCCATACCGAGGCATCCCTCCTTGACGTCGATCCATTGCCACTGCCACTAAGTATTAGGACTTTGTAATGCTCACTGTGCGGCTCAGAATCGACGCATCGCCACTAGCCCTGGGGCATCTCCTTCACAAAGTGACCCTATTCAGGGAAGGTCCACTAGAGACAAGCTGCCGCTTGGGCTGAGTTCCAGAGAGTTTCTGTACAGGAGATTCGTAGCTCAGCTACCTGGTCTTTGGACTATACCTTTATTGAGCATTACAGATTGAAGGCCTCATTACGATCTTGGTGGAGGGGATTACTCTGTCCCAAACATGACGGATATCCTGCCTAGCATATTACAAGTTCCATTGTATTCTATGGAACTTGTAAAATGGCGGACAGGATATCAGTCGCCTTTGGGACGGAGTAATCCCCTCCGCAAGGTCGTAATCAGGCCTTGAGTATTGTGGTGGTAACACGTATTTTGGAGTAGGGTTCTTGAAATCAGTCCTTGGGTAAAGTGTTTTATGGTGTGATCACATTATGTGTATGCATTAAAGTTTTTGGGTGCTCATAGTTTTAGTGAGTGATATAGTTTCTTTTATTAAAGATGAATGATTTGATATACCTCATAGCGTAATGACTGGGATGAGGACAAGGGACCTAGAGATAATGCCCTGACTTCTTACCAGTAATCTTTATCACTCTTAGTCCTATTCTACCTCATCACAGACATTCATCTGATCCTTTGACTTTGCTGGGTTATAACAGGAAGATCCTGGGTAAGCTACCATTTATATAGCACCCAGGAGGTTGGATAATGCATAATTAGAATTTGCCTGTGTATTTTTCTGTCCAAGAGGTGGAGTCACCTCATAGTGTAATGACAGTGATGACGACGAGTAATGAAGATTACTGGTAAGTCATCAGGGCCTTGTTGTAGCTTTTGTAAAAATAAGGTGTAGAAATGGTACCTACATTAGGGTCAATAATTGTTAACTTTGATAGATAGCAAAGGTGCACATTCACATAGTGTGCAGTGTTGACATTAGCCTCACAATGAACACAGCTATGCTTATCTGGTCCAAGCCAAAAGTAAGAAGGTGGAGGTTTGCAGGTCATTGTGGGCAAGAAAATGGTGTAGGGTGATTGTGAAGCATACCAACCTGGACTCCCCCAGATGTTTAGTATTCAGATGTACAAAAACAAAGAGGGAGAAGGAGGTTGTGGGCTGGGTCTGTCCTTCTTATAGCCTATATAACATTACAACAGAGGCCCAGCTAAAAGAACTACCATTGGATGTATCGAAAAAAGGATTTCCTATTAGAAAAACCCTCATCCATCCCTTGGTGGCATGCTTCATCATAGGGTTTCCTACCGTTCCGCTACGGAGCGGGGTGTGCTACGACTTATGGGATATTTGGGAGCACTGATGCAGTATTGTAGATGTTAATCACAGGATGGATAGGAGTGGTGGCGTCTTGGGTGAGTTAAAAATACCTGTCTTCTAGTAATTCCAATGATGTAATAGATTTTTTGGAGGCGGTATGAATAAAAAGGGGCTGGGGAAGTGGGGAATGTAATGTACCTGACTTCCTAGTCTATATGTTTCAGAGCCTTACCTCTAGGCTCCTCTTCAGGACCAAGGTGCACTCCCTGGTGCCACTCCTAGTTTGACTACCTCTAATGAAAGCATAAATCATGCTCAGTGATATGGTGCAATTCACCTAACTAATGTGGTGTCATAAGATGATACCTATAGTTTATGGTGTCTGTCAATGATACCTGTGGAAATACTAGAGAGGCATAGTTATCATAGCCCCCATTTGTAATGAACCGCTATATATGTTGTTTGTGGGTGTGGTGCCACCTATTTGCAAACTGCACCCCACTCAAGAGAAACAGCACTCCTGAATATCAGAAATGAGGGACCAAAGTACTTTTACAATCAACAATACAAGACCTACTGCATTTAAAAATTTTAAACATGTAAACACGTGAAACACACGAAACAACACACATGGTGCATGCGTAGCATACGTGGTCCATGCTTTGATTACATTGGATGTCGAAGCTTTATACACCAACATACCTCAGGTGGCGACACTACAAGTGGTTGAGGATGCCTTGCTTGAGAGCTCAATAGATCTGTCGACCCCAGTACATTTTATTATGCATTTGGCAACTATTGCTTTGACTGAAAAAAAATGTCAATTTGAGGAGCGCTTATTCCATCAGATTAGGGGGACATCGATGGGCAGTACATTTGCCCCTAGTCTGGTTTGCCTCTATATGTTTAACTTTGAAAAACATCATATTCTTCCCCCGGCAAGCCCTTTTTATACTAATATCAACCTATGGCGACGCTACATCGATGACATTTTGATAGTCTGGCAAGGATCTACCAGAGAGGCTGAAGCTTTTACTGATTGGATCAATCATCTAGACCCATTTCAGAAGTTTACCGCCACAGTTTCTTCCACACAGATCCATTTCTTGGACCTATTGATCACCATTGACAAGGGCAAACTCACTACTTCAACTTATCACAAATCCACAGACAGAAATAGCCTGTTACAGTTTGATAGTCACCATCCTAGAGCACTTCGAGAAAATCTTCCTTTTGGACACTTTTTACGACTACGCCGAAACTGTAGTAACATCCAACTTTTTGAGAAACAAGCAGATTACCTTGTTCAGAAACTGCGTGAGAGACACTATCCCCTGCAGGTCGTCAATACTGCTCGCAAGAGAGCTAGGAATAACAATAGAGATGCACTTTTGTCATCTACTTTTAAGACACCTGACAATCGACTGACTTGTGTGTCCACTTTCACCCCAATGTCTGATAATATCAAGAAATTGATCAATAGGAGGTGGTTGATCTTAGAGAGTGGGGGCACACCTATTCCAAAACCTTTGTTTGCTTTCAAAAGGACAAGTAATATTAGAGACATAGGCCCTCATTCCGACTTTGACCGGCGGCGGTCGCCGCCGGCCTGTCGGGGGCCGCCAGAATACCGCTGCGCGGTCAAAAGACCGCCGCGGTAATTCTGACTTTCCCGCTGGGCTGGCGGGCGGCCGCCTTCAGGCCGCCCGCCAGCCCAGCGGGAAAGATGCTTCCACGATGAAGCCGGCTCGGAATCGAGCCGGCGGAGTGGAAGCTGTGCGACGGGTGCAGTGGCACCCGTCGCGTATTTCACTGTCTGCCAAGCAGACAGTGAAATACTTGTAGGGGCCCTCTTACGGGGGCCCCTGCAATGCCCATGCCAGTGGCATGGGCACTGCAGGGGCCCCCAGGGGCCCCGCGACCCCCCCTACCGCCATCCGGTTCCCGGCGGTCGGACCGCCGGGATCTGGATGGCGGTAGGGGGGGTCGGAATCCCCTCGGCGGCGCAGCAAGCTGCGCCGCCTTGGAGGATTCAATGGGGCGGCGGTACACTGGCGGGAGACCGCCAGTGTTGCCGGTCCGACCGCGGCTTTACCGCCGCGGTCGGAATCCCCATTGGAGCACCGCCGGCCTGTCGGCGGTGCTCCCGCGGTCCTCCGCCCTGGCGGTCTTTGACCGCCAGGGTCAGAATGACCGCCATAGTGGTCCACACGCTCCCCCGCCCACACACAGGACTAGTGAAACAGACTACCCTGTGGGGCTTACCACCTGTGACAGGCCATTATCCCTGTGGACAATGTAATGTCTTCCCCGACACGACGGCTAGACACTCTGAATTTAGAACCATGGGGGACTTGGCGGCTTACAAAACACACTAATTGCAACATTCGCAATTGCATTTACATGATTACGTGCCCTTGTGGCTTACGCTACATTGGCATGACAACCAGACTGGTCAAACTAAGGATTAATGAACATTGCAGTAATATCAGGTGTGGTCAGATTACTACTAACTTGAGTGCTCACTTATTGGAACTCAAACATAACCCTGACGATTTATGGTGGGTAGTTGTTTACTCCCAAGGGCATAATATGAGTAACACCAACTCTCTCTTTGAATCTGAGCAACGTTGGATATACAAATTGGGGACCCATATCCACGGGCTCAATGACGACATTCCCTGGCTTCAGCTTACCCATTGATCCCTAGCGCATGTGTGATCTACAAGTTTGCCACAGCCCAGAGAGGCACATTCCTTGTGGTCCATTTCCTTCCCTTAGTTGCCCTTCTATTACCTCTTTTTCCCTACATTCTTAAAGTGGATGTTCCTCATCACACACCCCCCTGTCCCCTTTTGCAGGATTACACCTAGCATCTCTATCACAGACTCTAGTGATATCTGGGGGACACTGGGGAACAACTCCCTTTTTTACATAATTGTTCCCTCTTTTTTTTTGCAATTATGCAATCGAGGATCCTAGAGACTATACCTGGACTTTCACATAAGGAACATTTTTCCTTTTCCTTTCTTTTTGAGATTATTCTTTCTCAGATATTGTGTTTCCTGACATTCCTGCACGGTTACCGTCCTCTTTGGATACACTGTGTAGCAGGAAACCTTTCTTGAGTCCTTCTTTAGTACCCATGATGGGCTTTGGCTTTCACAATGTCGGTCTTCACTTTTTAGTGACGACGAGACACTTGATCCCGAACTTGCTGACTTCCGGGTCATGCTGGCTTTCTTAACCTGGGCGGCCGCGTTTCCTGACTGTCGATGCAGGAACACGGCCGCGGGTAGGTCCCGGGCGGAGGAGCGCCTTATACGAAGTAAGTCTTTTACTTATGCTCGAGCCGTGGTGAGACGCATGCTGAGTCTCCGCTTTGCTGGATGTTTGTCTGCTTATTATGGTTTCACTCATTTGAACGTCCTCTTTTTGCCATATTGCTGTATTCTTTACACATGATTGGTTATGAATGAAAGTTGCTATATACATTTGTTGCTGACTTGATCACCTAGCATCTGGCAGGGCTGCACTTAGAGTTGATATAATTACTGGTCATACTAATACGTTTACCTAACCAGACCCCTGATTCCCCTACTACCGGGGTTTGTTATGATTATTGACATTATGAGTACTTCTCTATTTACATATTTTGTGCCATGTCTTTTTAGTGATATTGCTCTCCTTTTGACACGTGTTTTACTATGATGTCCAATCATTTTGATGGGACGGTAAGCCTATACACATTGATTCCGTACACTACCGCTAAGCATGATACCACTGCGTGTACACAGTGGGCCACCCATTGTTTGTGCGTGCATTTACTGTATCATTACATATGTGACATGATCTTTATGCTTTTGTGGTCACTCTACAGGTTGACCCTTACATTAGACTAGCCTGACGTGCACCCTTTTTGTAAGTGACTGGAGTTTAATGTGACTGTCAGTTTGGACGAATTGTGTAATTGTATTGCTTTCTTTAGGAGAAGTACAGAGGTAGATTGTTTTGGTCCTGATGAAGTGTCGGTGGATCCTGTTGGACCGTTCAGACACGAAACATGTTGACCCCTCGTCCTAGGGCTTAGGCTAATTCCTTCAATCCCTAGTTTTCAGGTGGAGTGCGAGAGTGTTTTGAGCATCATCTCATCCATCACTCTCCTCCTTGGTTTTATCCCCTTGGCCGTCACCCTTTTACGTTCATTAAATTAAGTGTTCTGTTAGGGTTTTGAGCCAATTTTAATCTTCTTTCTGCCATTTCTTCTCTCTCCTTGCTGGTGGGTGCCTACAATTGGGCATCACTCACTCTACTTTCTTTTCTTCGGCACAGTGCTACTGAGAAAAGATCTCTGGAAAAGAGCCCCCTTATAGGAGTGCCCGTTAGACATTGCAGCGCCGGTCTGACGAGGAGCTTGCCCGATGATGAAGCATGACATCCATTGAGATGTGTGAGGGCATTAGCTTCTAACCTAAGGGTTGCCCTGTGTTTTCTTTCACTATTAGGAACAGTGTATTTGTGTCTGGTTTCAGCAGGTTTGGGAGAACATACACTGGACCTTTAACCTCCCTCTCCATCATTTTGTGCTTATTTGTTCTAGGATAACCCACTGGTAATACTCCACTGTGTGTGCTTTCTCTTTAAAATGAGTGGACATTCTAGTCGTAGCACGTCGACATCTCAGGTTACGCTGGTGTTCGCAGATGCTAGTCTTAACCTTGCTGGTGGTCATCCCCTCATATTGTAGGTTGCATGGACAAATGATCATGTATACTGCTCGCTGGGTGTTATATTTGGAGAAGTCTCTAATGTCCCTTTTTGTGCTGTTGTTAAAGGTGAATTGTTTAGTGACCTTTGTTAGCCGGCACGCACTACAGTTCCCACATGGATAATGTCCATTGAGTAGTGGTAGGTAGTTGATATCATCTGGTTTACTCCGAAGATGGCGTGGGCGGGTGTGCACATGCATATCTCTAAGACTCTTTCCCCGTTTATGTGAAAACATTGGTTTGGGAATATTTAATGAGCCACTATTGATGATTTGCCAAAGAGCTATGTTAAATGTTGTGATACTTATCGTTTTTTCCTCCTTCTCTTTTTAGGGAGGGGTGTCCAGAAGGACTTCTCTGTTGTTATTGCAAGCCCACTTCATGGCTTGGTTGATTATTCTTGGGGGGTATTTCCTATCCTCCAGTTTAAATGTTAGACTCTGGGCTTGTTTTTTGTAATCTGATATCTCTGAGCAATTCTTTCTCAATCTGAGAAATTGTCCAAACGGTAGGTTCTCTCTCAAATGGTCGGGTGAGCACTATCAAACAGGGGAAGACAGTTTTTGGCTGTTGGTTTTTCATGGGTGGTTGTTTTAATAGCACCATTGTTTTGTATAATGTTTAAATGCAGGAGGACCAAATGTTCCTTGCTCATTGTGTGAGTGAATTTCAAGAACTGATCCGGACTGTTTAACCACTCTAAAAAGGTCACCACTTCTGTCTCATCCCCTTTCCAGATAACCAATATGTCATCAATGTATCTTTTCCAAAATACTATGTTGTCTCTGTATGGATTATCTGGGTTTAGGATCCTCTCTTTCTCTAGATCAGTGGTTCTTAACCTTTTGACTTCTGTGGACCCCCACTTTATCATTACTGGAACCCGGGGACCCCCACTGAATCATTATTGGAATCCGAGGACTCCCCCACTAAGTCATTACTGAAAGTTTGGCACCAAATCTGTTAATATTATTTCATTTTCTAAGCAGTTGTGGAACCCCTGAGGAGGCTTTACGGACCCCCAGCGGTCCCTGGACCACAGGTTGGGAATCACTGCTCTAGATGATGGACATAAAGACCTGCCAGGCTTGGAGCGCAGGTGCTTCCCATCCAGGTCCTTTGTTTCTGAAGGTACGATTTTTCTCAAACTCAAAACATTTTTTGGTAAGGGCCCAGAAACAGCACTCTATAACCACATTCCGTGATGTTTGGTAGTCCCAATTGAAGTCAAAGATAACCTCCTCAATTATGTGTAATGTGTCAGTGTGAGGAAGAATTGTGTATAGGCTTTCCACATCCAGTCCTATTAGTATCTCATTTTCTGGATCAGAAAGTCTGTCTTTCAAAAGACACTGTGCGTCCTTTGTATCTTTAAGATAGGTATCTGTGTTCTGGGCTATGGGTCTTAAAAATGCATTTGCAAAACAGGACATTCTAAAATAGAATTGATACCTGGTACGATCGGCCTACCAGGAGGTGATTCAAGGTTTTTGTGAATATTGGGGATGGTGTAGAAATAAGGAGTTACTCTATTTTTATTAACTAGGAAATCTCCTTCTTTCTGGGAAATTCAGTTGTGCGCGAAAGCTTGCTTCACCATACTGTGGATCTTCATCTTTAGGAAATCAGTAACGTCCTCTCTGAGTTTTTCATAGTTACATGTATCACCCAATAGTCTTAAACATTCTTTATGATAGTTTTCTAAGGTCTGGATTACAATAGCGCCTCCCGTATCTGCTGGTTTTATTACTATGTTGTTGTTGTTGGCTAGTACCTGTAAGGCTTTTGCTGCTTCTTGTTGTGTTATGGAACACCTTCAAAGTGTTAGGATTAATCTCACTGATATCCTTCGGAACCGCTTTTTCAAAGGTGAGGATTTCCTTTGGGATAGAAGTGTTATGGGAGGTGTGATGGGCGATTGTTTGCGTAGGCCTGTGTCCCCCAGTGTTAAATTGTCTGCTGATGGCTGACCTTCAAAAAAGTATCTTAGCTTGATCTTTCTAATAAAATCATTTACTTCATTGCACAATCTGAATTTGTCCAGGGGGGCTGTTGGGACAAAACCCAAATAGTATTCAGATGTGTCTGGTAGGTTTTTCCAGGTGGCAGCGTACCAAAGTCCAAAATTTGCAGCCGCTCACCATTACAAGTGAGATGATATTGGGAGTTAGCCAAGCTCTCTTGTCCCATATGTAAAATCAAAACCCAAAGGAGTCAAATGTCCTCTTGCTTGCCATTAAGATGAGATGCTTTAGTCCGCTGGGTGGGAGGGGGCTGAAAGACTGTTACCTCCTTCAGTTGGGATGGGGGCATAACCATGCTCGTGATGGTGGGCAGCCCCCACCCCGCTATTTTTTTAAAATTCCCTGGCATCTAGTGGGCTGTCTGCCCCCTGGGGGGCAGATCAGGAATAATTACCCCATCTGCCCCCCAGGGGGCAGAACAACTTTGTCCCTCTTTATTTGGGGTGGGGGCATGGCCATACCGCACCCCTCTTTTTTTAAAATTCTTCCCTGATGTCTAGAGGGCTTTCAGCCCCCACAGGGCAGATCAGGGGAAATAATCCCCCTCCCCATCCCCGGGAGGGGTAGAAAGACTGTTTACATAATTGAGGTGGGTGCATTGGCTAGCCCCTTTTGGGCAGCCCCACACCCCAAAGTTTGAAAAAAGAATAATCCCTGGTGCCTAGTGGGCTCTCTGCCCCCCCCGGGGGTGTGGATCTGGGGCTATTGCCCCATCTTACCATCCAAGAGGGCAGAAAGACTGTTTACTTATTCGGGGTGGGTGGGGGCCATTGGTAAGCCCATTTAGGGCAGCCCCACACCACAAAGTTTGAAAAACAAAAAGAATAATTCCTGGTGCCTGGTGGGCTTTCTGGCCCCCGGGGGGTGGGGATAGATCAGGGGCTATAGCCAGGGAAGGCAGAAAGACTGTTTATATATTTGGGGGTGGGTGAGAGGCATTTGAATGCCTAATTTGGGGAGCCCCCCACCCCTATACAATATAAATAACTGTCCCTGGCGCCTAGTGTGCTTTCTGCCCCCTCTCCCCCACGGGGGTGGGAGAGAAAGACTGAAATATTGCCTAAAACATAATGTGGGAGCAAAATCCCTAGCCCAAAGGTCCGCTCCCCCTTCCTGGTGTCTAGTGGGTGGGCCCCTGCTTGGGGATCACCCTCCTGCGGTGATCTCCAATCAGGGATCAACTAGGGAGGGTTACCATTAGAAAGGGGAGATTCTCCACTTTGCAATGATATCTCTCCCATCTGCCTCAGTGCATCCTAAGCACAGAGACAGGAAAAGTGAAATGATGACTAAAATCCACCCGAGGGCTCCAGAGATATGAGTTTTTAAAACATTTAAAAACTTCAACTTCAAGCACAAACAAACATTAGCAATTCAAAACTTTGCAAAACTTTGCAAACTTTTGAAAACTCTGTGAAACTTTTGTAACACTCAGTTAGGTGACTCCATCCTAGGTTGGGAAAACAAATCCACCAGTATAGAGGTCTAGGAGTTTAGTAAGTAGACTTTGGGCAGTTACCTCACATCCAGAGCATCTTAGAAATATGTTCTAAACTAAGACAATTGCTATTGACTTCTATGGAGTGGTCTTGATGTTCAGTGGAAACTCCAGATGCTGTGCAGTCCACAGGGGTAAAGCCCAGTCAAGTCCTCGATCCACAGGTGAGTGAGAGTGATTCTGGCCATGGATCTTAGTGTCCCACATAGTCCTCCATGCAGGGACAAAAAGGGCTGCCAATGCACATCTTTCGTTCTTGCAACACAGTATTTCAGTGCAGACCTTTGGTTGGGGCTAGTGTCCCTGTAGTCCAATGAAACTGGTCCCTGACAGCTCTCCTGGGTCTGGCAGACTCATGTTCAGACTTTGGCTATCTTGGATTTCTTAGCTAGTGTGCCTGGTGACTAGTAGCAGCAAAACATTTACAGGTTTACCACATTGTCATTTTGGGCTCTTTCCGCCCTTGGATCCTTTGCAGTGGATTGGGGTTGGGAATCAACTTTTCCCCGGGTCAGGCACACAGAACAGGGTCCAAACTCCACTAGCCCAGTGCAGTAGGTGCAGTCAGTTGCTCTGGTGCTGCAGCCTCTCTTTGTTCGATTCAAAAGAGTGCAGAGAGGGGTTCTTTGTTTCCTTGGTCCACATCCAGTGAGGACTAACTTCTTAGGTACGGGCTGGCCATATATCTCAGTAAAGTGTCCTGAGGGGACAATACGGTCACTAGCCAATGCGCTAGCCGGTCCCCTCCTACCTGGCTACACTGTTCTGGTGATGTACGGCATCTGGCGTTCCCAAAGTTCACTTTGCATGCCACAACTAACATGGCTGCGGTCTTTCGCGAGTGTGACGACCCTGGTAGCCCACTCCTGGGGGTGAGGCTACCACAAGCAACACCCCATTGAAAACTGGTTCTAAAACCAGTTTCCCCTCCTTTTGCCCTAGCTCTACCATGTCTAGGGGAAACAAAGGGCTTCTTGCTTGAAACTTTTGTCACAGCGGCCCTTCGAAGGTAGCATCACCCTTTGATGCCTGTCTTTCGAGCTAACGCCCTTGGCAGCCCATCCTGTGGGTGGGGGGGGGGTCACAACTCCAGTGCAGCAACAGCCTTTGTTCTCAGCCTGGGAGTCATTCACATGTCTCCCCGGGTGGGCAGAAACCTGTCTTGTCCCTGTGCCTCTCTGAAGCCACTGGACTAGCTTGGTCTAAGTTTGGCAACTTTATCCAAAGGGGCCAGCATTGAGTCGCATTTGATGTCCCCTTTAATTTGATACCTTGCATGACAGGGTTAGGTAGTCTGTTTCAGAAGTTAGATGCATTGCAGTGCCAACCGTTAACTACAATTACCTTTTAAGGCTATTTAACTATACTCAGCAAACACAAACATTTTAGGGCTTTTTTCTGCATAGACATATCAAAAAATATATGTCTATCTTAAGAGTGTACAGATCCTTGACATAGGGCTCCATAGGCCTAACTTAGAGAAGGCTTACGTATATAGTAAAGGGACTTAAGGTGACGTTGACATTAGAGATAAGGCCAAAGTTTGGTGTGCAGTCCACGCACAGCCTCTTCAGTCTGCAAAGACAGCTGAAAGTCGTGTTTTCACTTTGTCACAACCAGTGCTGCAGCTCATGTGGACAGACATCCTTACATACCCTTGTACCTGGGTACCATATGCTAGGGACTTATATGCAGGTCAGCACATGCCAATTGGAGGAATCCAATTCAACATATACTTTGGAAAAGGGAAAGAACAGCAGGCTGGTGTTTGCATTGTGTTACTGTGTGTGCGTTGTACAAATACTTTACATGTTGCCTCTTTAGATCTGCCAACCTGAAGGTCCGCTGCTTGATTTACACTCTTGAGGACCTTAAGTATGTAGACAGGTAAGGCTACTTTGTCTCCACCACCAATGTACCCTCCAACAGAATGGTAGAGGAATGTCTGTCACAGTTTTGGCCAAGTGTACGCCCACTGCATTTAGAGTGGGTGGACACATAACCAGTTTTTACTTTTACAAATCTCAACCTAAAGTTTGATCGTATGAAAATGTAAAACTTTAAACACTAAGGGGGTTATTACAACTTTGGAGGAGGTGTTAATCCGTCCCAAAAGTGACGGTAAAGTGACGGATATACCACCAGCCGTATTACGAGTCCATTATATCCTATGGAACTCGTAATACGGCTGGTGGTATATCCGTCACTTTACCGTCACTTTTGGGACGGATTAACACTTCCTCCAAAGTTGTAATAACCCCCTAAGACCCTAATTACGACCCTGGCGGTCTTAAGACTGGCAGGGTTGCGTTGGCAGTTGGACTGCCACCAATGTGGCCGTGCGACAGCCACCTTACAACTGTGGTTCTACCGCTGCAGTCGGACCACCAGCACTGCCACTCTTCTGCCACAGGATGGACTGGCGGTGCTGGCAGTCCTAATTCACCAAGGTAGCACTGCAAGCAGCGCTTCCATGGGGATTACGAGTCCCCTCTCTGCCAGCCGTTTTATGACGGTAGCACCACCATGAAACGGCTGGGAGAGACAGGATGCAGAGGCTCCCGGGGGGGGGCCTCTGCACGGCCCATGCACTTGGCATGGACCCCCATGGCCAGCCCCGTCGCGATGTTCACTGTCTGATTTGCAGACAGTGAACATTGCAATGGGTTCTGGTGCACCCTACGCACTGCAGCATTGCCGCCGGCTCGATAACGAGCCAGAGACAATGCTGTAGGCCATTTCCCACTTGGCCAGCGGGCAGAAACTCTGTTTTTGCCCGCTGACCCAGCGGGAAACCCGTAATGGGGTCAGCGGGTAGGCAGCAGCGCTGGCGGCAACCTGTCCGTCGGGACTTGGGCAGACGGTGTAAACTGTCCGCCGAAGTCATAATGACCCCCAGTATCAGAACAGTCACATGGCAAAGGGATAATTGCTTTTTATTTTCAAAAACAAAATCTCACTTTGGGTTTTGTTTTTGAAATAAAAAAAGAAAATGAAAGTGGGCTGTGTGGGGCCATCATGTTGAGCAGCACGGCACACTTTTGTTGCTTTTACAGGAACCGCTGTGGCAGTAGTTCCTGTAAATGCAAGAGATGTTCACTGAGCTAGCGGACATCTCCAAATATGGCGGGAAGTGTACCCTTGTTATGGCGGGAGTCAAGTACTCCACCATGGCTATTGTACTAACACCATCCACCAACATTTAAATCATTGCTTAAGACTACTCTAAATAGATGGCTAAAGGGCTGGCTCTTGAGCTGAGTTCCAGAAAGTTTTTCTACAGGTCTTCGGACTCTGCCTTTATTAAGTATTACAGACTACGTAATGTGATGGAAACAAGTATTTTGATGTAGTGGTGTTGAAATCAGTCCTTGGGCAAAGTGTTTTATGTTGTTGTCATAGAATTATGATCACATTATGAGTATGTGATAAAGTTCTATGGGTGGCATAGTTTTAGTGAGTGATTTATTTTCTTTTGTCCAAGGTGAATGATTTGATATACGTCATAGTGTAATGATTGGGATCAGGGACCTAGAGATAATGCCCTGACTACTTACCAGTAATCTTTATAACTCTTAGTCCTATTCTACCTCATTACATTTGACTTTGCTGGGATATACCAGGACAGGAAGATTCTGGGTAAGCTACCACTTATTTACCACCCAGTAGGGTGAATAGTGCCTACTTAGAATTTGCTTGTGTTGTTTTTTCTATCCATGAGGTGGAGTCACCTCATAGTGTAATGAGAGTGACAAGGATGAGTAATGAAGATTACTGTTAAGTAATTGGGGCACTATTTTAGCCTTTGTAAAACTACCTACATTGGGGTCAATACTTGTTAACTTTGATACATAGCAAAGGTGCAAGTTCACATAGTGCACAGTGTTGACATTAGCCTCATAATGAACACAGATATGCATACCTGGTCTTAGCCCAAAGTACCCAATGGCCTTTCACCCTGCAAGATATCATAGCAGAGGAAATGGCATATTTTTCTTTGGTAAAGGTGCAAATACCACACCCCAGACCTTAAAAGTGTAAAAAAGGCTGTTTTAATAGGGCAAGCCTGTATGTCAAAAATATTAACATTACATGACCTATAAAACTCATCCTCATTAATATAGCAGATTTGCCTAACACCCCTCAAACCTACACCACTTGAGAGCCACAAACCACTCAAGCAAGCATCTTAAATTCTAAGATCATCAAGTATGATTCCTCAACCAGCTCCATGTGCTGTTCAAGCAGCTTTATGTTGACCCCTTGACCACAACCACATTTGGTTCTATCCTGCATTCCTATTTGCAATAAATGGGTAAGGAGTTAGTCAACATAGACCAGTCTTACTGTACAATATATTGAGTCACATAACAGTGGCAGAGGGTTTGGAGAGAGATGGGAAGTGAAGAAGGGGAAGGTGGGAGCCCACGTTGTATTGTCAGTGCAAAAATAACACATTTGTGTGTGCAATTAATATGGATGGTTCACAAATAATGTGCTATTATTGTATTTGACATAATGACATTGCTTAAGGTGGCATAAGTAGGCTGCAAAACTAATTGATTAGGCGTTGCCTACTTGCCTTGAAAACACAGCTCTTTTAAATTTTGCATTGTGTGCCATGTTAATGATTTCGTTTATGTAGTGTTTTTCTTTTAGTTCATTAAATAGTCAAAATGAGCGCGTTTGGTATGTTTATTTTCTTTTGTTACAATTGAAAAGTTCACTGCCTGCTGCTGTAGGAACTCCCATATCACATTTTGACATTCAAGGTTGATGTCTCACTAGTAGAACTGTTTCCTAGACATATTTTCAAGCAGATTTTGTTTAACACTGTGTTGTCATTTCAACTTATATGTAGGTGAAAAGTCCTACTTGTGTATTAAGGCCCAGATTTAAGAGAGCCTAGAGCCTCTCATTTGTTTTACGCTAATGTGGCCTAATGAGGCCAAAATCACTGCACCAGATTTACAAAGTGGTGCAATGCACGCATTGTGCCATTTTGTAACCCCTTGCGCCACATTATGCCTGCCCCAGGCATAATGTATGCAAGGGGGGCGTTCCCCCATGGGGGGGGTGAAAAAATGGCGCAAAGAAATCTAAAAGATTTTGTTGAACCATTTGCTTCTACATTTTTAATGCCTGCTCAGAGCAGGCGTTAAAAGGGGGCACACCATTGATTACAATGGGCCCCTATGTACTGTCCAGGGTTAGTGCCAAATTTTTATAACTAACCCTGAACAGTATATTAATAGCGTAAAAAATGTTGACGCTATTGCCCCCTACCCTGCGATTTGTGTCCTATATTTTAAATACAGTACACACACTTTGGCTGTAGGGGGGTGCTAAGGGGCGCAAGGGAAGTGGTGCCGCCCTGGATGCAGCGCCTCTTTTCTTAAATCTGCTCCTAAGTTTGGGAGGGTTTTTAGAGTGAACCTATTTTCCATAGTGAATCTTTTAACCGGTTCTGTGCCGAGGACGTAGTGGTTACGTCCTTCGGCACAGTGCTCCTGTGCCGAGGACGTAACCACTACGTCCTCGGCACACAGCCCAGAGGGAGCGCTCTCGCTCCCTCTGTGTGCTTCCCCCACCCCCCCCAAGTCAGGGATGGAAGGAGAAGCCCTTCCCCTTCCACCCCCGACACCCCCACCCCCCCTGGGACGTCAGCGCGCGAGTGCGCGCTGATTTGTCACAGGGTCTCCCCCATCGCGCTGGAAGCAGAGGCCCGGAGAGGCTTCAAAGGGAAGGAAATGTATTTCCTTCCCTTTGAAGTCTCTCCCAGAGTTTCAAAAGCCGGATTGCTTGCAATCTGGCTTTTGAAACCCCACTAGACACCAGGATGGACATAAGGGAGCGACCCCTTGGGCAAGGGTCGCTCCCAAGGGGGTCATTTTTTTGGGAAGGCCTTTTCTGCCCCCCCTGGGGGCAGAAACCTCTAGGCACCAGGGATCATTTTTTTTTTTTCTTTTTGTTTTGGTTCTTTTTTAGGTGGGGAGCGACCCCTTAGGCAAGGGTCGCTCCCCTAGGGGGCAAATTATATTTAGGGCATTTCTGCCCCCCTTTTGGGAAGATTGGCCTATTTTGATGACGCCAATCTGTCCCCAAGGGGGGCAGAAACCACTAGACACCAGGGATTTTTTTTTTTTTTAAATGGTCATAAGGGAGTGACCCCTTAGGCAAGTGTCGCTCCCAGTGGGGGCATTTTTTGGGAAGTCCTTGGGGGCAGAAAGGGGGGCCCCCAGAGGGGCCCCAGGGATATATATATTTGTTTCTTTTGTTTTTGTTTATGTTTTTGATTTAGGTGTGGGGAGTGACCCCTTAGGCAAGGGTCACTCTCCTAGGGGGCAAATTATATTTAGGGCATTTCTGCCCCCCTTAGGGGCAGATCGGCCTATTTTTATGAGGCCAATCTGCCCCCAAGGGGGACAGAAACCACTAGACACCAGGGAGGTTTTTTTTTTACGTGAATTTCACGCGAGGGGAGCGACCCCTTAGGCAAGGGTCGCTCCATGGGGGGAAAATTATTTTAGGCCATTTCTGCCCCCCTGGGGGGTAGATCAGCCTATTTTGATTAGGCTGATCTGCCCCCAAGTGGGGCAGAAACCACTAGGCACCACGGATTTTTTGTTGTTTTTGTTTTACAGATGGGGAGCGACCCCTTGGACAAGGGTCACTCCCCTGGAGGGGGAAATTGTATTTAGGCCATTTCTGCCCCCGTTGGGGGCAGATCGACCGATTTTTGCTACGCCAATCTGCCCCCAAGGGAGGCAGAAACCACTAGGCACCGGGGATTTTTTTTTTGGCCCCAATGTCATGCAAGTATCGCTCCCGGGGGGGGGGCTGGGGGGGGTGGAGGGGGAAATTTATTTTAGGCCACTTCTGCCCCCCCGGGGGCAGATCGGCCTATTGTTATGAAGCCGATCTGTCCCCAGGGGGTGCAGAAACCTCTAGGCCCCAGGGCAAATTTTTTTTGTGTGTTTTTTTTTTGTTTGTTTTTTCAGAGATGGGGAGCGACCCATTAGGCAAGGGTCGCTCCCCTGGGGGGCAAATTGTATTTAGACCATTTCTGCCCCATTGGCCGGTTTTAGGTCAATCTGCCCCCAAGGGGCAGAAACCACTAGGCACCGGGGATTTTTTTTGTTTGGCGCCAATGTCACGCAGGGGGAGCGACCCCGTAGGCAAGGGTCGCTCCCGGGGGGGTTGGGGGGTCGGGAGGGCAAACTTATTTTAGGCCATTTCTGCCCCCCTGGGGGCAGATCGGCCTATTGTTATTAGGCCGATCTGCCCTCAGAGGGGCAGAAACCTCTAGGCGCCAGGGCAAATTTGTTTTTTGTGTTTTTTTTTTTTGTTATTTGTTTTTTCAGAGATGGGGAGTGACCCATTAGGCAAGGGTCACTCCCCTGGGGGGCAAATTGTATTTAGACTATTTCTGCCCCCCTTGGGGGCAGATTGGCTGATTTTAGGCAATCTGCCCCCAAGGGGGCAGAAACTACTAGGCACCGGTGATTTATTTTTTGGCGCCAATGTCACGCAGGGGTAGCGACCCCGTAGGCAAGGGTCGCTCCCGGGGAGGGTTGGGGGGCTGGAGGAGGGCAAATTTATTTTAGGCCATTTCTGCCCCCCCTGGGGCCGGCTGAGCTAGAGGCCAAAATCCACAGGTAGGCACTGTTTTCTATGAAAAAATGTCATGTGTCCACGTTGTGTTTTGGGCCATTTCCTGTAATGGGCGCTAGGCCTACCCACACAAGTGAGGTATCATTTTTATCTGGAGTCTTGGGGGAATGCTGGGTTGAAGGAAATTTGTGGCTCCTGTCTGATTCCAGAACTTTCTGTCACCGAAATGTAAGGAAAACGTGTTTTTTTAGCCATATTTTGAGGTTTGCAAAGGATTCTGGGTAACAGAACCTGGTCAGAGCCCCACAAGTCACCCCATCTTGGATTCCCCTAGGTCTCTAGTTTTCAAAAATGCACAGGTTTGGTAGGTTTCCCTAAGTGCCAGCTGAGCTAGAGGCGAAAATCTACAGGTAGGCACTTTGCAAAAAACACCTCTGTTTTCTTTCAAAAAATGTGATGTGTCCACGTTGCGTTTTGGGGCATTTCCTGTCGCGGGCGCTAGGCCTACCCACACAAGTGAGGTATCATTTTTATCGGGAGACTTGGGGGAACGCTGGGTGGAAGGACATTTGTGGCTCCTCTCTGACTCCAGAACTTTCTGTCACCAAAATGTGAGGAAAATGTGTTTTTTTAGCCAAATTTTGAGGTTAGCAAAGGATTCTGGGTAACAGAACCTGGTCAGAGCCCCACAAGTCACCCCATCTTAGATTCCCCTAGGTCTCTAGTTTTCAAAAATGCACAGGTTTGGTAGGTTTCCCTAGGTGCCGGCTGAGCTAGAGGCCACAATCTACAGGTAGGCACTTTGCAAAAAACACCTCTGTTTTCTTTAAAAAAATGTGATGTGTCCACGTTGCGTTTTGGGGCATTTCCTGTCGCGGTCGCTAGGCCTACCCACACAAGTGAGGTATCATTTTTATCGGGAGACTTGGGGGAACGCTAGGTGGAAGGAAATTTGTGGCTTCTCTCTGATTCCAGAACTTTCTGTCACCAAAATATGAGGAAAACGTGTTTTTTTAGCCAAATTCTGAGGTTTGCAAAGGATTCTGGGTAACAGAACCTGGTCAGAGCCCCACAAGTCACCCCATCTTAGATTCCCCTAGGTCTCTAGTTTTAAAAAATGCACAGGTTTGGTAGGTTTCCCTAGGTGCCGGCTAAGCTAGAGGCCAAAATCTACAGGTAGGCACTTTGCAAAAAACACCTCTGTTTTCTTTCAAAAAATGTGATGTGTCCACGTTGCGTTTTGGGGCATTTCCTGTCGCGGGCGCTAGGCCTACCCACACTAGTGAGGTATCATTTTTATCGGGAGACTTAAGGGAACGCTGGGTGGAAGGACATTTGTGGCTCCTCTCTGATTCCAGAACTTTCTGTCACCAAAATGTGAGGAAAATGTGTTTTTTTAGCCAAATTCTGAGGTTAGCAAAGGATTCTGGGTAACAGAACCTGGTCAGAGCCCCACAAGTCACCCCATCTTAGATTCCCCTAGGTCTCTAGTTTTCAAAAATGCACAGGTTTGGTAGGTTTCCCTAGGTGCCGGCTGAGCTAGAGGCCAAAATCTACAGGTAGGCACTTTGCAAAAAACACCTCTGTTTTCTTTAAAAAAATGTGATGTGTCCACGTTGCGTTTTGGGGCATTTCCTGTCGCGGGCGCTAGGCCTACCCACACAAGTGGGGTATCATTTTTAGCGGGAGACTTGGAGGAACGCTAGGTGGAAGGAAATTTGTGGCTTCTCTCTGATTACAGAACTTTCTGTCACCAAAATATGAGGAAAACTTGTTTTTTTAGCCAAAGTTTGAGGTTTGCAAAGGATTCTGGGTAACAGAAGCTGGTCAGAGCCCCACAAGTCACCCCATCTTGGATTCCCCTAGGTCTCTAGTTTTCAAAAATGCACAGGTTTGGTAGGTTTCTCTAGGTGCCGGCTGAGCTAGAGGCCAAAATCTACAGGTAGGCACTTTGCAAAAAACACCTCTGTTTTCTTTAAAAAAATGTGATGTGTCCACTTTGCGTTTTGGGGCATTTCCTGTCGCAGGCGCTAGGCCTACCCACACAAGTGAGGTATCATTTTTATCGGAGACTTGGCGGAACGCTGGGTGGAAGGAAATTTGTGGCTCCTCTCCGATTCCAAAACTTTCTGTCACCAAAATTTGAGGAAAATGTGTTTTTTTAGCCAAAGTTTGAGGTTTGCAAAGGATTCTGGGTAACAGAAGCTGCTCAGAGCCCCATAAGTCACCCCATCTTGGATTCCCCTAGGTCTCTAGTTTTAAAAAATGCACAGGGTTGGTAGGTTTCCCTAGGTGCCGGCTGAGCTAGAGGCCAAAATCTACAGGTAGGCACTTTGCAAAAAACACCTCTGTTTTTAAAAAAAAAATGTGATATGTCCACGTTGCGTTTTGGGGCGTTTCCTGTCGCGGGCGCTAGGCCTACCCACACAAGTGAGGTATCATTTTTATCGGGAGACTTGGGGGAACATAGATTAGCAAAACAAGTGTTATTGCCTTGTCTTTCTATACATTCTTTCCTTCCAAATATAAGAGAGTGTGTAAAAAAGATATCTATTTGAGAAATGCCCTGTAATTCACATGCTAGTATGGTCACCCCGGAATTCAGAGATGTGCAAATAACCACTGCTCCTCAACACCTTATCTTGTGCCCTTTTTGGAAATACAAAGGTTTTCTTCATAGCTATTTTTCACTCTTTATATTTCAGCAAATGAATTGCTGTATACCCGGTATAGAGTGAAAATGCACTGCAGGGTGCAGCTCATTTATTGGCTCTGGGTACCTAGGGTTCTTGATGAACCTACAAGCCCTATATATCCCCGCAACCAGAGGAGTCCAGTAGACGTAACGGTATATTGCTTTCGAAAATCTGATATTGCAGGAAAAAGTTACAGAGTAAAACATAGAGAAAAAGTGATGTTTTTTTCACTTCAATTTCAATATTTTTCTTTTTCAGTTGTTATTTTCTGTAGGAAACCCTTGTAGGATCTACACAAATGACCCCTTGCTAAATTCAGAATTTTGTCTACTTTTTAGAAATGTTTAGGTTTCTGGGATCCAGCATTGGTTTCACGCCCATTTCTGTCACTGACTGGAAGGAGGTGAACGCTCAATTTTTTTAAAAAATGGGGTATGTCCCAGTAAAATGCCAAATTTGTGTTTTCTGATTCAAGTCTGCCTGTTTCTGAAAGCTGGGAAGCTGGTGATTTTAGCACCGCAAACCCTTTGTTGATGCCATTTTCATGGAAAAAACCACAAGCCTTCTTCTGCAGCCACTTTTTCCCATTTTTAAAAAAAGAACAAAATTTTCACTGTATTTTGGCTAATTTCTTGGCCTCCTTCAAGGGAACCCACAAAGCCTGGGTACCTCTAGAAAACCTAGGATGTTGGAAAAAAAGGATGCAAATTTGGCTTGGCTAGCTTATGTGGACAAAAAGTTATGAGGGCCTAAGCGCGAACTGCCCCAAGTAGCCAAAAAAAGGCTCGGCACAGGAGGGGGAAAAGGCCTGGCAGCGAAGGGGTTAATTGATGATTGCTTGATAATGTTACCATTTTAGAGGTACAACCAATGATGCCACTTCACATTGCTGGAGCGGGGATTCCAGTATAAAAAACGGTTTATGAGGTAAGGATTATGAACTTATCAAAGAGAAATCTCTGCTGTTTCACTATGGACCGATGGATCTTTGTTGTTTGCTGAGATTAACCAGAAGCTGTGCATTAGGTAATTTATCATCACAATTTCAATTATCTTTGCAGTCAATAATGAGCCTTGGTGTATTTTTTAAAGGCTGTATTATTCAAATCTTTTAGTAGTGCATCTTGTCAATTTATTATCATCAAACATTAGTTTTGTCAATGATCAAAATAAACAACCAATAAATAATAATCAATGCATTAAGCACATTCCATATAGGAAAGGATCTCCATGTTAAGAATAAGGATGTTAGAAAAAAGTCTTATAGAAGTCTTTTTCCAGTAGCTTTTTACCCAGTATTGTTTTTAGAGTGACATTATGAATGTTCAAACAGTTCTGTGCTCACATCAAGTAAATGTGATATTTGGATGTTTAGGACTTTGATCACGTAGTAAGTCCATTCATGTGTAGAATACCTCTGACAAGGTACTCTTGCTCTCTTTGATCCCCTTGGAGCCTGTTGATCTCCTTCTTCTGTGTCACTTGTTCCTGTTGATTCTGTTCCCTCAGCAAATAGTGGCAATACGTGCTCAACTGAAGGACCTGATCTCAATATCTTCTGACCATAGCTTTGTCCCCATTCAAAACTGTAAGGGACTCTTCTTGATCCAGTACATGTCCCTTCACCTGGATCTTCTACTTCTTCTGGTGGTGTCTTAACTGTTACTTTAGATTGAGGTGTATTTGCAGGTACAGCAGGTAATCTCATTGCACTTCCCATAAGGATTTAATGTGGCGATAATCCAGTTCTCCTGTTGGGGGTACTTAGGACACTCACCAACACCAAGGGCAAAGCATCAAGCCATTTCAGTGAAGTGAATGCACAGACTTTTGCCAACCTTGAATTATAGTACCATTAAGCTGTCCAGTGATTCCAGATGTACATAGATGGTACCTACAATGTCATCTTTGCTACACTTGCAATGTTGCACACAACATCCAAAGGACCTCATTATTGAAATGTGTCCCTCGATCTGACTTCAGGGAAATCCAAACCTCGGTATGAGTTTGCATAACAGTAGTTTAGCTACAATAAGACTGGGTAAACTTCACATATTAAGAGAAGATGCACACTATAACCATGACATATTTTAGCCCTTTGGAAACATGCACCTGGATCAAGTCCATCTGCATCATGTTTAATGGATCACCTGATCTCCCAGTATGGCTCAATGTTACTGCATTCATGTGTTGGTATGTTACACAACGGTGGCACAGTTCTTCTACTAGCATCCTAAATCTGGGGTTAAACCAATCCTCACCATTGCATTTCTTCCTAAGTGTCTAGGGCCATGAAAATGTAATGTCATGGGAAACAGTAAACTGTCTGGCAACACTGGTCTTCCATCTGCTGAAACTCAAATTTAATTAGCATTTTTCCCACAACCTGCCCTGATCCAACTCTGCTCTTCTGCTTCTGGAACGGTCTCCTGCAATCTCTTCATCTCTTCTCATGTATCAGCTGCTGACAACAACTTTGAAAAAGCAGTGTGCTCTTTAAATTCATTTGTGTAAGCCCTAATAAATGTACAAGCTACAAGTGCACAGAAGGCTGCAGCTTCATCAGCAAACCTGTTTCCAACTGTGACATATACATTGCTACTTCTGTGAGCTGCACATTTAATAAGTGCAACTTCAGTTGTCCACTGCAGTGCATTCAGCAGTCTTTTTACATGTTTACTGTTCCTTATAGGTGAGTCAGATGAAGCCATGAAACCCCTCAGTGACCATAAGTGTCCAAAATCATGGACCACACCAAAAGCATACTATCTGTAAATATAGTCAATCTCAATCAGGCTGATGGACTGCAAGCTTTAGTAAGAACAATCAGTTTGCAATAGCGCTGAGGTAACACCTTGAAACCATGAAGCTACCACAACCTCTTGCTTTGTACAGACAACATAAGCTTCTCTCCAGACACGTTCATTGGTTCTCAGACATGATCCATTCATAAAGATTAAATAATGAGGCTCAATTAAAGGTTCATCTTTTATGTCTGGCCTTGGTTTGGTACATATATCTGTGACATGTAGACAATAATCTACAAATTACTCGTCTTTTACATAATTTTCAGGCTATGGTTATAACGTGGATGGATTCAGTGTCTGACAGCTTTTTAAAATGATGGCCCTCATTATGAACACAGCGGTAAACACCGTCGACCACCGCGGTGATGGCGAACGGAAGACCGCCATTGGTGGTGAACATAAACCCGCCATATAATGATGAAAAAATCAGAAACCGACAAAAATCTTCCTGCCACCAGTCACCACCAGGACCTTGTCGGCGGAAATGCTGGATGCTGGATCTCCCACCCCGCCACCGCCGAGCACACAAACACCCCACCCTCATATAATGAAGCACAAATCACTGCGGCGGTCAGTGGAAGCCGAACGACCATTGGCGGTACAGACCGCCACAGGCGGCAAGTGGACCCAACAGTAAGAAATGCATACATTGGCAAGTTTGAAACCCACACACCTGACACACATCCACAACACTATAAAACACTCACAGACACACCCCACAACCCTTTGCAATGAAATTAGGCCAACTAATACAGAGAACCCCAGAAATAGACACCGAACACCACAATCCACGATACATACACCCAACCACACAATAGCACCCTCACCTAGATCCACACAAGACACCATTCACAACACTCACCATGGCACCCCCCAAAAAACCATGCTTCACAGAAAGAGAGCTAAGGACCATGGTGGACAAGATCCTGAAGGTCGAGCCACAATTATTCAGGGCACAGTTCCAGCACACACCCTTTGCCAGGAAGATGGAGTAATGGCAGACAATGGTGAACAAGGTCAATGGAGTGGGACACCATTCACGCACCAGGGACGACATCCCTAAAGGGATGGAACAACCTACGTGGGAAGGTCAGGTCCATGGCATCCAGGCACCACATTACAGTCCAGAAGACTGGGGGAGGACCTCCACCAACACCACCCGACTACATTGACTAGGAGGAAAAGGTCCTGGCCATCCTGCACCCTGAGGGACTCACTGGACTCACTGGAGGAATGGACTCAGGTAAGTCATCTACAATTACCCCATATCCATCACACCTGGAATGCATGCACCGTCTCACCCCTCCAACTACCACCATGGCCACAACCCTACCCTGGCCACAATCACTACATCCAGTCACCCTGCATGCCCACAAACCCACTAACAGGCCCACATCCCTCAACCCTGTGCCCAGTCATCCACCCCTGCAAGGAATCACAATGGCCTGCAGCACCCACAATGCTCCTCCACATCCTAAGCAAAAAGCAATGGCAACCTCACGAAAGCAACCTGCATGGCCCCAAAGTGTGAAAACCTGCACAAAACCGCCCAGTCCTGTGCACCCCATCCGATCATGCTAATGTAACAGATATGTCCATTCCCCCCAACAGGCACTACCACCCATGCCACCCTGACGGACAGGACAAGGAGTTGCAGTGCCTCACAGGGAGACAGAGACACCTCCCAGGACACTGGGGATGGAACCCTGGACACTGACGATCACCCTGGCCCCTCACATAGTCCTGGACTGTCACCATCCAGCAGCCGCACCCAGGATACCACTAACACCCCTACCACCCAGCCAACATCAGCCCAGGGCAACCGTCCCCACACCTGTGTATCCAGGCCACAGACTGGTGGAACACAAGTACAGAGGCCACAGTCACTGGAATGGCATTGTGAGCAAAGAAACTGATGGATTAAACCCAGATCTGTGACTGGGGGTGAAAGTTGGATTTGGTCTACATTCCATCCATCAACTGTTTTGTTTGCATTTGTCGTCCCAAGTGGGACGGGTATGCCCAGACGTGGGCCCGTGCTCACTTTGCCACCAGATTCAAACTAGCTTGGCTGAAGAGGGCTGATACCCCATAACCGGTCCCAGGATGCTTGTTTCTGGTCCAGGGAGAACCTGGCCTGGCAGTTCGGCTGGACTGTTCCCATGGGGAACAGGGTCAAGGCTGATTTGCATATGGCTGGGTCCAAACTGGAATGGCATGGTGAGCAAAAAAACTGATGGACTAAACCCAGAACTGTGACTGGGGGTGAATGTTTGATTTGGTCTACATTCCGTCCATCAACTGTTCTTTTTGCATTTGTCGCCCCAAGTGGGAAGTGTATGCCCAGACGTGGGTCCCGTGCTCAATATGCCTCCAGATTCAAGCTAACCTGGCTGAAGAGGGGTGATACCCCAAAACCGATCCCAGGATGCTTGTTTCTGGTTGGAGGACATGGCCTGGCAGTTCGGGCTGGACTGTTCCCATGGGGAACAGGGTCAAGACTGATTTGTATATGGCTGGTTCCAAACTGGAATGGCATGGTGAGCAAAAAAACAGATGGATTAAACCCAGATCTGTGACTGGGTGTGAATGTTTGATTTGGTCTACATTCCATCCATCAATGGTTCTTTTTGCATTTGTCGCCCCAAGTGGTAAGGGTATGCCCAAATGTGGGTCCCGTGCTCACTCTGCCATCAGATTCAAGCTAGCCTGGCTGAAGAGGGATGATACCCTGAAACCGGTCCCAGGATGCATGTTTCTGGTCCAGGGAGGACCTGGCCTGGCAGTTCGGGCTGGCCTGTTCCCATGGGGAACAGGGTCAAGACTGATTTGCATATGGCTGGGTCCAAACTGGAATGGCATGGTGAGCAAAAATACTGATGGATTAAACCCAGACCTGTGAATGTTTGATTTGGTCTACATTCCGTCCATCAACTGTTCTTTTTGCATTTGTCGCCCCAAGTGGGAAGGGCATGCCCAGACGTGGGTCCTGTGCTCACTATGCCACCAGATTCAAGCTAGCCTGGCTGAAGAGGGGTGATACCCTGAAACTGGTCCCAGGATGCTTGTTTCTGGTCCAGGGAGGACCTGGCCTGGCAGTTTGGGCTGGACTGTTCACATGGGGAACAGGGTTAAGACTGATTTGCATTTTGCTGGGTCCAAGCTGGAATGGCATGGTGAGCAAAAATACTGGTGGATTAAACCCAAATCTGTGACTGGGGGTGAATGTTTGATTTGGTCTACATTCCATCCATCAACTGTTCTTTTTGCATTTGTCGCCCCCAAGTGGGAAGGGTATGCCCAGACATGGGTCCTGTGCTTACTATGCCACCAGATTCAAGCTAGCCTGGCTGAAGATGGATGATACCCCGAAACCGGTCCCAGGATGCTTTTTTCTGGTCCAGGGAGGACCTGGCTTGGCAGTTTGGCTGGACTGTTCCCATGGGGAACAGGGTCAAGACTGATTTGCATATGGCTGGGTCCAAACTGGAATGGCATGGTGAGCAAAAAAACTGATAGATTAAACCCAGATCTGTGACTGGGGTGAATGTTTGATTTAGTTTACATTCGGTCTATCAACTGTTCTTTTTGCATTTGTCACCCCAAGTGGGAAGGGTATGCCCAGATGTGTATCACATGCTCACTATGCCACCAGATTCAAGCTAGCCTGGCTGAAGAGTGGTGATACCCTGAAACCGGTCCCAGGATGCTTGTTTCTGGTCCAGGGAGGACCTGGCCTGGCAGTTCAGGCTGGACTGTTCCCATGGGGAACAGGGTCAAGACTGATTTGCATATGGCTTGGTCCAAACTGGAATAGCATGGTAAGCAAAATAAAATGATGGATTAAACCCAGATCTGTGACTGGGGGTGAATGTTTGATTTGGTCTACATTCCGTCCATCAACTGTTCTTTTTGCACAGTCACCCCCTACCAACAGGCAGGAAGACGATGGCCCCAGTACAAGTGGTCCTGCCAGACCTGTGCAGGGGACACAGGCACAGGGGGGAGGCCACAGGATGGATGCTGCAGCCCAGGATGTGGACTCTGAGGTCCTGGGAGCATATCACCATACCCAGGACAGATTGGCCCAGATAGTATCCACCCTGGAGCAGAGTCAAAGGATGCAGCTAGCACACCACCAACAGGCCATGGAGCAGTAGAAACTGCACAATGCCACAATGGCCAGCATGGAAGGTGCGCTGCTGCACCTTGTCCCAACACAGCCTGAGGCCCACACAGACCAGAAAGCCCCTACTACAGGCCAGGATACAAACAGGACAAAACAGCATCAGCAGCAACTGCACATGTACCACCCTCTCGGGACACACAGGGGACATCCATTTCAACCAGTACCGTCCAACACCAGGCGTCCAAACGGACCCCCAGGCCCAGATATGGCACAGGAACACCTGCCAAGACCAAGGCCCCATCAAAGAAGTGACTCTGGCAAGAACTATCCTCCAAATGTCCCACTTAATCAACGACCAAACCGTGTGAAAACTACAACAAACTCTTGTAAGCATTGATGGACCTACCAATACTGCCAACAATGATGCAACCATGTTGCCATATTGTACAACCACCAGTAGCCCACTCCCATCACAGTAATCTGCACAATTTAATCCCTGCACCAAATAAAACACCTTTTCACCTGCTGCAATGTCCCCTGTCATGAGGTTTAAACAAAATGAAGTATGGATGCAACTGTATGATAACTCTTTTATTATTATCTGAGTAGCAGGAAATGCACCACACGAATTACATGTTGTTGTGCCTACAGATGTGTTGAACAATTATACTATGTTGCAACCTGTCCTATGCAGATCTGGTCACAATGGCAATGAGTATTGACCCAACAACCCCCTAGATGACAAGGCACACTGACAGTATGAAGCACAGACAGCAAGCGCATCCAATTGTCCCACAAAGTTACTGGAAGTAGAGTTGTATTAGTTGGGTCCTGGTATTTACATCTTCCCCCTACTCATCATCACCATCACTCTCATCCCCTCTCTGAGGAAGCTGGTCTGGATATACAGCACCCTCCTCCTCCAAGAGGGGGATAGAATTTCTCACAGCCACGTTGTGCGGCATGCAGCAGGCTACCACTATTCTACACACCTTTTCAGGCCCATAGGCCAGGGAACCGCCAGAGATATGTAGGCAACGAAATCTAGCCTTCAGGAGACCTATTGTGCGCTCTATCAGCCTCCTAGTACGTCCATGGGCCTCATTGTAATTCCTCTCTGCATCTGTTCCAGGATTCCTCACTGGTGTCAGGAGCCAACGCAAGTTGGGATAGCCAGAATCACCTAGAAAAAGGTGCAAAACAGGACTGTCATTGACAACCCTCCGAGGCGGACTGCCTGGCTGTCTGCTATGTGACAATAAGTGTCAGAAACACCTACCTATGATCCACTCTTTGTCCTCTTGTAGTTGTATGGCACACTACTGTTCCTCAGCACAAAGGAATCATGGACTAAACCAGGGAACATGGCATTCACATGTGAGATGCACTGGTCTACAGTACACACCAATTGAATGTTCATGGAATGAAAGTTCTTCCTGTTTCTGTACACCTGTTCACTGACTCTTGTTTGGATGATAACTATGTGGGTGCCATCGATGGCAGCTATCACATGGGGTATGTTGACAAAGGCATAGAAGTCTGACTTGATGGCAGGGAGTTCAGCACTTAGGGGAAACCTTACATAGGACTGTAGGTGTCGTAAAAATGCATTCAGGAATCTGGAGAGTATAATGCTAAACATTGGCTGTGAAAAACCTGCACCCATGCCCACTGTCACTTGAAATGAACCTGTGGCCAGATAATGGAGTGCAGAGAGCACCTGCACTTCAGTAGGGATGGCATGCTGATTACGATTTGCCGGTCTCAGTGCTGGATCCAGTAATGCACAAAGTTCATGAATAGTTGCACAAGTAAGTCTGTAATTGATGATGATGTGACGCTCCACCATGGTTCGCAAATCAACAAGTGGTCTGTACACCGATGGGGCCCTTCCCCGTCACAAGGGTCTGTACCTAGGAGGAGCCGAAAACACGTGTGAGGAACACACATACATTTGCACACATTGTTTTTCATTCAGCACTGCTGGCATGATTGTCGACGACACAAATGCTTTGTGTGTGTGACATTACAGCAACGTGACCACAATGATATATCAGGACTGGTCAGGTGAGGTAATGTATATTGTTGCATGCCTATGGGTGTTTAGGGGACAATAGGGCCTGCATTGTGCTGATGAGGGTTTTACAACTGCGTAGTTAAGGCCCAAATGTCTGCCCCCTGTAATCCAGAAGTGTCGTAGTGGAAGTGACCTCATACAGCTAGCGGTTGACATAATAGCGTAAGGCGGTGTTGACCGCCATGCGCAAATTCATTGATTAACATGGTTATCAATGGGCATTCTCATCGTATCATGATCGCCGCCGGCGGTGACGGTGCACACTGCCGCATTGCGTACATGAACTTGTCACCCCAACTTCATGTGACTCCCTGATCTCGTGCCTGCAGGTACTCCACTGAGTGTACTGCTGTGTACTGCCTCTGGTCATGGAAACAGCATGTGTTGCAGGGAAAAGGGCCCCGGCCTTCACCAAAGAGGAATTGGAGAAGCTCTTGGACGGGGTCCTGCCCCTGTACTCCAAGCTCTTGTTGGCCAGAGGTACAGGTGAGTAGGAGGATTGGGGGGCATGGATGTGTGTAGTGGTGGGTGTTGGCTGCATACATGTGTGCACTTGTGACACTGTAAGGTCAAGGGTTCCTGACATGCTGCGTGTGTGCTGTTAGGCTGTTTAAAATGTCCGTCCCATAGTGGACGTATAGCCAGCTGTATATGATTGGCCAGTGTCTGCCCTCAGTGTTATTTTTCTGTGTGTCAATTATAGGTAGCACCCACCAGAAGAGGGGACTTTGGCATGCCATCGCCAAGGAAGTGCGGACCCTGGGGATCTACAACCGGCGGAGCACCCACTGCAGGAAGAGGTGGGAGGACCTGCGGCCCTGGGCGAGGAAGATCTGTGAGGCCCAGCTCGGGAAGTCCTCCCAACAAGGAAGGGGTGACCATCGGGCACTGACCTCCCTTATGCAATACATCCTGGCGGTGGCATACTCAGACCTGGATGGGCGCTTGAAGGCTGCATAGCAGTCACAAAGGGGTGAGTACATATACCATAATTTGGCCTCTTGATGGATGTGTGTGTGTGCATTCGTATTTATGCTGTCTAGTGACAGGGACCATTACTGATATCCATCTACATAATGACCCCCGTGGGGAGCAGGGGTGTTTGGGTCAAATCTGCAGTATGTCAGGTCCTTAAGTTAGTTGGGGAATGGCTGTAGAGCAGGGCTCTGGCCACTAGTCAGGGGCATAGTCATGTGTATAGCGGTAGGTGCTCCTGGTGGAAAGTATTCTGGGTGGGTGTATGTGTGAACCACTAATGTACCTCCATTCAGCTATTTACAAGTGTCTCTCCTGTTGTGTCTCCCCATCCCTGTTCTCTTGTGTTGTCTGTGTACATCAGCATCATCTGGTGAGGGAGCTGCGGCACTGGCGAGTGGGGAGGCAGCGGGCCACAGATCCTCAGAGGCAGAGTCATCCGACGCCAAGGGGGCCAGTGGGTTGGAGGGTGAGGGGAGTACCACAGGGGAGGCAACTACAACTGGACATAGTGACTCCGATACCTCCTCCAATGGGAGCTCCCTGGCGGTGGCAGACCCTAGTGGGCCCACCCCTACTGTGTCATCTTCTGCCACCCCCATACCATCACCGCCCTCCCATTTGCTCCTCGCCGAGTTGCCCGTGCCCACTCACCCAGAAGGGTGGGTCTCTCCTTCGCCCCCAGCACCTCCTCCCCTGCCCCAGTCAGCCCTGCTGCCCTTACGGAGGAGACTATTGGCCTCCTGAGAACCATCTCTGTAGGGCAGACAACCATCGTCAATGCCATCCAGCGGCTATCATCAGAGGTGCAGCAGAACAATGCCTATCTGGATGGCATTCACGGTGCCGTGTCTGGCCTACAGCAATCTTTTCAGGCTCTGGCCTCCTCTTGGACGGCAGCCAGTGTCCCTGGTCATTCCGACCGACCTCCAACCACCTCTACCCCTTCCAGCACCCCACTCCCTTCACCCGTCCAAAGCACACAATCTGAAACGCTGGCGCACACCGCAACACACAAGAAGCACACTTCAAAACACAAGCACTACACCTAACACCACAAGCATACACACAGCCAACATACACATGCACCCTCATTCAATGTTGCTGACCCTATTCCTGCAGTCACCACAATAGCACACATTCATTCATGCACCCCAGACACCACACCTTCACTCACCACAAAGACTTTAGTTAACACATGCAGCACACTCAATAGACTTGCAGACACCTAGACAACATCCATTTACACTGGCAGCCTGTCTTGTCCCACTGTGTCAACCCCCCTTCTCCCAAGACACTCAAACACACCAAAACACACACCCATCACACATCTATCACACCTCAGCATACTGTCCAGTCACCTGGAGCCACGTCACGCACACCTATACCTGTCACGACCACTCCCTCTACCCCCACTCCCATGCCTTCCTCCAGGTCCACCCCAATTGCACCTAAGAAACTTTACCTATCACGTGTTGACCTATTTGAACCCACTGGCCCACCCCGTCTCATCCCTAAACATGCTCACCTCCTTGCCCTGTCCACTCCTCCCACGTCACAGCCCGCCCCTGTCCACCCTTCACATTCTCATGCCCCTTCCCCGGAGAAGAAGAAGCCTCATGCTGCACCAGGTCCATCTGCCAAGCCCTGGTCCAAGCCCAAACCCAAACCCTCTCCACCTACCAAACTGAAATCTAAGCCCCCGCAGTCGTAAATCCTCACCCCCTGCCCCTGTTCCCTGAGGCGCCTGGATGCCCCATTGTTGCCCCTATGAGGTGGAGTACCGTTGCACTTGTGGGAGTCAAGTTGGGGCCATTGTGGCCCATCGGACTTCTTTCAATATGGACTGGCCATTGGGCTTCTATACACTTCTGTTATAAAGGTTAATGTGTGGCCTGTGTTGTTTGAGGCACACTCTGCATCAGTGGTCTCTTGTTTCATTGTTTGGGGGTGTGGGGCACATGTATGTAATTTGGGCAGTTTGGATTTGCCTTGTGTTGGGTAAGTTCCTCTTGCTGTGGGGTGTATGGCTTGTGCTGCTGTGAAGGGTTGTGGGAGCGCTGCAGGGTGGGTGGAGTGGGTGGGTATGTAACTGTACCCTTTCTTCCCTTGTTTAGTAGGTTGCGGTACTTACCGTTGTCGTCTTCGTCGGTGGTCTCGGTTGTGGAGATATATGGCAGGGAGCAGGGCTGGCATGATCTGCAACTCTCTCTCCATGTCTGCTTCGGCGTGTTGTGTGAGCCTCCGGTGAGTGTTTCCATATATTTGGTTAGTTTCTTCCTGGGTCTGCGTGGCAGTGGTTCCCGCCCCGGAACTGACGGCAGTCTAGTGCTTCATTATTTGATTGGCGGGTAGGGTCTTTCCGTCGGCCTGTGGGCAGGCTCTGCTGTCATTGTCAGCACTCCTTTGCTGGCGGTGAGTGGTTTTCAGGATGCCTGTGTTTCAGTTGGTTCATTATTTGGCAGTTGGGACCGCACGTCTGTTGGCGGTAACCGCCGGAGGTGTGGTGTTTACCGCCGCCTTGATAATGAGGGCCTATGTTTTCTGAAGCCAGGATTTGCTGCTCATACTTTATAAATCTACTATTGGTGATGTACTGTGTCTTTGTTCTGGTAAGCAGAATCTCTGTGAGTGAGCGACCATAACAGTTAAAAGATGCCCCATCACTATGTTTTCTCATCTCTCTATACTGACACGAACCGCTAAACCCTCTTTAAGGTAGCTAAGCAGTCCTGATGGTACAGGGTCAAGGATGATTGAAAAATAAGACCTGTGGCTTACCAATGTGAAAATCTTACTGTAATCTGGCATTCCTAGTACCAGTGCATGACAACGACTTTCTCTCAGTTCTAGGAAAGCTTTCAAGCATTCATTGTTATATGGAAGCAGATTAGGCACATCTTTGTGTGTCAGCCTAGGTAAAGGCTTAGCCAATAGGGAAATGTTTGGTATCCACTGCATATAATAGCCAGCTTCCCAGGAGCATTTTGCCTTCTCTCTGGGTTTTGGGTGGATCAATTCTCAAAGTCGTTTCAACTCTCTCTTGCGACACCTTTTTTGTTCCTTTTTCAATTATAGGTCCAAAGTATTGGATTTCTTTCTGATGGTATTGCAGATTACTCATGGACACTTTGGCCCTCATTATAACACTGGCGGTAAGTGGCGCTTATCGCAGTGCTGACTGCCGCCAACATACTGCGAACGCAGTGGTATACCGCTACAGGTATTATGACCCACACATAGAAATCCGCCACTATACAGACACACACATAAGTCTGCCAGCCCAAAGGTCAGTGATAAACTGGCGATACCAAAACCCACACTGTTACACCAACAGAAATACACCTACAGCATCATGACTCACGAATCACAGTGGCGGACATTCAACCGTGGTAAACCATTGGTGGTACAGAGCACTGCGCTCAAAATACACACACACTAACAAAACTAAACCACATTGGAAAATTCAAACTACACACACATGACACACATACCCACACCATACCCACACCACTATAAAACACGCACCCACAATACCCACAACCCCTTACAACGAACATAATATTGCCAACTGAGAGAGACAAGCCAGGAGCACCCACTGAATCTGAGCCACAAAACACCATCACTCATACACCATCCACGCACCTCACAGCACACACCCCAGCACATCACCCCACACACCCACACACACACCACTCACACTACACCCATGACATCACAACGACACCCCAGATTCTCTGAGGTGGAGCTAAGTGTCATGGTGGAGGAAATCATCCAGGTAGAGCCACAGCTATTCAGATCACAGGTGCAGCAGACGTCCATTGCTAGGAAGATGGAGCTATGGCGGAGAGTTGTGGACAGGGTTAACTCCGTGGGACAGCACCAAAGGACAAGGGATGACATCAGGAAGAGGTAGAAGGACCTAGGGGGAAGGTACGTTCCGCTGTAGCAAGACACCAGGTAGCTGTACAGAGGTCCCCACCTCCTCCCCCATAACTAACAACATGGGAGGAGGAAGTCTTGGTGATCATGCATCCTAAGGGCCTGGCAGGAGTAGCAGGAGGACTGGACTCTGGTAAGTCAAATCTTTACTACTTTATCCCCCCTACCTGCATGCCATCACAAACTCCTACCCCTACCCTCACCCCCATCACTCCACTACCTCACATATACCCCACCATCACAACCCACCCATCCCAATACCAAGCCCTGCATGCCACAAAAATGCATGGACCCCCATCACAGACCTGCATAGACACCCATCACCACAGCATGCACACTAGTAACAATCACTTAGCTAACCAAATCACAACTCACACAAGCCAAAGCTGCCTTCCTAATAAGAACCATAGAGGGAAACATACCCATGCACAGGATGTCACACGCAGAAACAATACCACTGTATTTATATCCCCACAGGACCCCCACACAACGTCACCGGAGAGAGGAGGTGCCAGCAACATCCAGTATCCCCCCAGAAGAGGCCCACAGTGATGACAGCAGCTCTGCACGCCTGGATCAGGATGACCAACCTGGCCCATCAGGGACCTCTGGACAGTCGGTGACCCAGGCACAGTCCTATACCACCGCAGAGCCTCCCCCTCAGGAAACACCAGCACAGCATCCACCCAGTTGGCCCATACCTTTGTCCCCAGGACACGTCAATCAGCAGTGTGTCCACCACTACAGGGACACTAGGTAACCCCACAAACACAGGACGATCAGGGACCTGGGGTCAGTGGCAGTGGGCACACGGTTCAGGGGACAGAGGCACAGGACAACAGGGAAGCTGGGAGGACCGCTGTGCGACAGGAGAAGGACAGGCCAAGGGAACGACTCTCCACGAGGCACTCACCAACATCCTGGGAGCATACCACCATTCCTAGGAGACCATGGGCCAGATACTGGCCAAGTCGCAGGAGACCCAGCGGCTGCAGGAGGGACAATATCTTGGGATCAGGGAGGACCTGAGGGACATCCACACCACCCTGGTCACCATTGCAGGGCTGCTGGCAGACATGGCCAACACCATGAGGGAGGCAGTAGCACACCAATGGACCCCTGACACTAGCCACACCGAAGAACAGCCCTCCACCTCCGCCAACGCTAGTGGACAGGAGGCACCGCACTAGAACAACAGGCCACAAGCACCCCACCCCCTGCAGAAGGAGAACCACCACGCAATAGGTCCCTTCGATCCAGGCAGAAGTCAGAGAACATTGCCAAGACTCCCGCCAGGAAATAGGACTTACCTGATTGTCACCTTCTGTCCCTCTCAGTCACCCTGTCCACTTTCAACTGACATTGCTCCACTTCCTATGCCCCCATGGACAATGCACCTGTGATACCAATAGACTGGACTCTATCCTGGACATTTCTCCACCATCAACCCAGCCCATTGCAATACCCTCTACACATATTCCTACAGAAATAAACACCCTTGGAACAAATACAAGTATGGAGTCTGTCAATTGATTGAAATATGTATTACTTAAACAAGCTGTAAACATTGCAGTTCAAATGTACAGTTATATTTACATAGGTATGACCTGTAGTGGGCAGCAGTAAACACACCAGGAGCCAGAGTGGGGCACAGATATCTGAAAATAGAGATGCCAAAGGGTCCAGTAAGTGGCCACAGAAATAGGTAAATCGGGCTGCCATGTACAATGTCCAACACAAAACTGCAATGGAAGGTGAAGTTACAGTGTCTTACCTGTGTGTCACTGGAAGTACTGTTGGATTATTGTAGTTTGGTTGTCTTCATCCTCTTCCTCTGCCTCCTCTTCATCACTGTCCAGAGGCTCCACCGCTGCCACACGACCATCCCCAGGCTCATCCTCCTGCAGAAAAGGCACCTGGTGTCTCAAGGCCAGGTTGTGCAACATGCAGCGATGATCTGGTACACCTTCTTGGGTGAGTAGTACAGAGATCCACCTGTCAGATGGAGGCACCGGAATCTGGCTTTCAAGAGGCCAAAGGTGCGCTCAATGATCTTCCTTGTTCGCCCATGTGCCTCATTGTAACGTTCCTCTGCCCTTGTCCTGGCATTCCTCACTGAGGTCAGTAGCCATGAGAGGTTAGGATAACCCAGAGTCACCTGTAAATATCGAGGGATATCTGTTAGCCACACACTCACCCTTAGGGACAACCCCACACCCATATACCTACATCAACTGGGTGGGGACCATGGGCTCACCTATTAGCCACACCCGGTGCCTCTGGAGTTGAGACAATCCTTATGGGATGCTGCTATTCCTCAAGATACAGGCATCATGCACAGAGCCAGGATACTTAGCATTGACATGGGAGATGTACTGGCCCTCAAACACACCATCTGCACATTCAGAGAGTGAAAGCTCTTTTGATTTGTGAACACCCGTTCATTTCTCGGGGGGGGGGACAAAGGCAATATGTGTACCATCAACAGCACCAATGGTGTTGGGGATATGTCCCAGTGCATAGAAGTCAGCCTTCACTGTGGCCAAATCCTCAACCTGGGGGAATACAATGTACCTGCGTATGTGTTTCAGCAGGGCAGGCATACGCTGTGACATTCCTGATGCCATGGCCACAGTCACTGGGAAGGAACCACTTGCCAAGAAATGGAGCATTGACAGGACCTGCACTAGAGGGGGGATACCTGTGGGGTGGGGGATAGCTGAAATCAGGTCTGGCTCCAATTGGGCACACAGCTCTTGGATTGTGGCCTTATCAAGTCTGTAGATTAGGATAATGTGCCTGTCCTCCATTGTCACCAGGTCCACCAGGGGTCTGTACACGGGGGATGTCTTAGTCTCCTATTCATCCTCAGTGGTTGAACTCTGGAGTGAAAAACGGTGAGCAGAATGTCATATTCAAACATGTACTCAGATTAATATGCAATTTTTGTTTTACAGAAACAGTATGTGAACTTATAATTCAGTTGATGTGCCTATGTCTGCAGTGACGCAGTTAGGTGCCATGGCCTGTGCCCCCCCTGAAATGGCAGCTGCTTGACCTGTGAGGAGGGACAAGTGGAAATGAGGTAATTCCGCTGACGTTGTGCGCCGTTGCTGTCGGCGGTCGATGACCGCCGTGCAACACCACATTAGTTAATATTGGGGCCTACGGGTTCTAGGAGCCTATGGCGATGTACGCCGGCGGTGACGGTACGTACCGCCACGGACGTGACCGCCATTTTCTATCTGTTCACTCACTTGCTAGCTGACCTTCAACAGGAGAGGACCTACACTGCAAGTGCTGCTGTGACCTGTGTCTGGAAGCAACCATGGTTCGAGTGTCTGGGGAAAGAGCCCCTGCCTTCACTTCGGAGGAGTTGGAGAGACTGGTGGATGGGGTCCTACCCCAGTACCCTTTACTATATGGTCCTCCAGACCAACAGGTGAGTACACTGTGAGCATGATGCGTGGGGCATGAATGTATGAAGTGCTGTGTGTGTAAGGCTCCTGTAGTAAGGGGCTGAGAGGTCCTGGGCAGAGTGCTGCATGTATGTTGGTCAATGTCTGCACGTAAGGGGATGGGAGGGATATTTTGGGCCATGAGTATGACAGTCCAGACGGTATGACTAATACCTTTTCTGCTGTATTTTTCCTGCAGGTCAGCGCCCATCAGAAAAAGGGTATTTGGCGTGCCTTCACCAAGGAGGTGTGGACCCTGGGGGTCTTTGACACGCGGAGCACCCACTGCCGCAAACGGTGGAAGGACCTGCGCTGCTGGGCAAGGAAGATGGCGGAGGCCCAGCTGGGGCTGGCCTCCCAACGAGGAAGGGGTGCACGTCACACCCTGACCCCCCGGATGTTCCGCATCCTGGTGATGGCTTATCTGGAGTTGGATGGGCGCTTGAAGGCATCACAGCAGCCACAAGGGTGTGAGTACAGATTTGTGCGTGTTAAGGTGCTACCTGGGTGGGGGATGTGGGCTGTGGGTGCCCCTAGGCCAGGGCGAACATGGCAGGGTAGGTTCCATGATGGGCAAGCTCAGATGCACTCCAAAAACAATAATGTTGGTGGGCGAGGGGAGCACCACGATGGAGACAGGAGGGGACAGTACCAACAGCGACTCCTCCTCCAATGGAAGCTCCCTGGTGGTGGCGGACACCTCTGTGCCCACCCCAACTACAGGTACAGCTGCCACCTCAGAGAGTTTCCTGTGCCCGCTCACCCAGGATGTTGGGCATCTCCTTCATCTCAGGCAGCTCAGGCCCTGCCCCAGTCACCCCTGCTGCCCTCAGTGAGGAGGATATTGAACTCCTGAGATCCCTCTCTGTTGGACAGTCAACCATACTGAATGCCATCCAGGGTCTAGCAGGGCATTTGCAACAAACAATGCATACCTGTAGGGCATTCACTCTGGTGTGGCGGCCCAACAGAGAGCATTCCAGGCTCTGGCCAACTCCCTGATGGCAGCCGTTGTCCCTGTCTCCAGCCTCCCCCCTCCATCTTCTTCTACCCAGTCCCAATCCCCTCAACTCCAGCCTATCCCAAGCACACCTTTAGACCAGCATGCACCCAAATCAACACACAAAAGTGCTTCAGGCAAACACAAGTACCATACTTCATCTCACAGGCACTCACACAAGCACCATCCACATGCAGGCACACCAAAATCCACTGCCTCCCCACTCACACCTGCATGCACTACATCCTCATCCATGACCTCCATCACTAGCATGCCTATCACTACACGCCCCTCACTGGCAGTCACCACCCCCACATCCATGCACACGTCCCCTGTGTCCTCTCCCACTGTGTCTGTGCCCCCTCCTCTCAAAGTACACAAACGCAAGCACACACACACCCAACAGCCATCCACCTCACAACAGCATCCAGCCCATGCTCCTGCACCTAAACACAGCAGACTGACACCTCCTACAACCACTCCCTGTTCCTCCACTCCCAAACCTTCACCCTTTTCCCGCCCCAGTGTCCCTAAGAAGCTTTTCCTCGCCACCATTGACCTATTCCCTACCCCTCCCTCCCCGTCCTTCACTTCGGGCCAGGGTGGCCAGAACCCAGCCCAGCACCTCAGTCATCCAGTCCACAGCCACTGTGGTTTCTGCAGCTACTGAAGGTGTGAGAGGCTCCAGGGAAGCACCCGTCAGCACAGCCAGTGTGCTAGCACCACCTGCCAAGGCCAAGAAGGGTCCGCCACCTAGCAATGGCAAGAAGGGGACACCAGCCAGCAAGGGTAAGGAGGCACCACCAGCCACAGGGGCAAGAAAAAAACACCAGCTGGCAGAATCAAGGAGGCACCACCATGTGCCAAGGGCAGGAAGGGGCACACAGCACCAGCCATGGCACTTCAGCCGTCCGAAGCTGCAGGTGAAGGGTTGGAGCCTACCACCACCGCGGGCAGCACCGCTACCTGCACCACTGCCAGCACCGTCACCTGCACTGCAGCCAGCACTACCACCTGCCCCACCCCCAGCAGCAGTAGCCCCAGTGGGCAGCCATCCGAGGCTGCAGGTGAAGGGCTGGAGCCTACCACCGCCATCTGCAGCGCAACTGCCATCCACTGAGCAGCCGTCACCACCGGCGAGCAGTGTGTAGTAGTGACTACATGGGCTGCAGTGTGTCCTGGCCCCTGCAACACCTGTCGGTGTGACACCCAGGTGAGAGACTGTGACCTTGCACCATCAGGATGAAGCACACTGGGCACAAAGCCCCCTCCAGAACCAGTGGAAGAAGGCATCCACTCACCCACTCCTTGGCATGATTAAGCACACTGGGCAAAAAGCCCCCTCCAGAACCAGTGAAAGAATGCATCCACTCACCCCCTCCTTGGCAGGATGAAGTACACTGGGCACAAAGCCCCCTCCAGAACCAGTGGAAGAAGGCATCCACTTGAGAGAATGTGGCTTTGCACTCCCCAGGACCAAGCAGTGGGCAAACCACCCACTAGAGAGACTGTGGCTTTGCACTCCCTAGGACCAAGCAGTGGGCAAACCACCCACTAGAGAGACTGCGGCTTTGCACTGCCCCCTCCAGGACAGTGATGTTGTACCATCCTCCGGTTGAGGTGCCCCCCATTCCCTGTCCCTCTGAGGTGCCTGTATGTTTTCGATCTGATGCCCCTGCAGTGTTCTCTCCGTATTAAGGCAGTAATCAAGTGTGGCCTTGGCCTATGTGTTATGCCCCCGTGGGCCACAGACATTTTGGAGTGGGCATTGTCCCGCCTTTTGTATATAATGTACATACTGTTTATTGTTTAAGGACCTATTTATCTAAAACTTTACTATTACACTCATTTTAATCCATTCCTTTTGTCCTTGCGTTATTCCTGAGGGCTACGGGGTGTATATGTAATGTTGTTGCATCTGTTTGTGTATCACTCTCTTTTAACCCCCCCTTCCCTTGTGTGCTAGGTGCAGTACTCACCGTGGTCGTCTTTGCCAGTGTTCGTGTTCCTGGTGTATGAGAAGGTACACCAGCATTTGAAAAAAGTGCAACTCGGGCTCCATGGCGTTGTGGTTCTTCCTTGAGTGTCGAGAGGTGAGTCGTTTCCGTTCGGTGTACTGTTTCCGCCGTGCTTTTGATGGCGTTGGTACCGCCCCAGAAAAGGTGGCGGATAGACCTGTTGTAATGTTGTAGGTGGTACATTGTCTTCTGCCTGGCTGCTGGTGGTTACCGCAGCAGTGTTTGTTGCTACCGGCCTGGCGATCGTGTGTTAAAGTGGCTGTCTGTGTTGGCGGTTTCCACCGTGGTCATGATTCCATTTTTTTTTTACCCCTGGCCTGTTGGCAGTGTTACCGCCGCTTTATCACCAACCGCCAGGGTTGTAATGAGGGCCTTCATGTTCATTCTGAGCTAGGTGGTTTAACAATGCAGTGGTATCCTGTCTGCAAGCTTGTCCACTGCTCAATGCCATAAACAGATCATTGATGTACTGCACCAGAACTGAATCAAAAGGCATCTGCAGAGACTCAAGATGTGTCTTCAAGATTTGACTAAAAATGGGATGACCCTCAGTATACCCTTGTATTTATTGTGGGTGATGTCTATAGTTGGGTGTTGTTTTTATTTTGTTACTTTGTTCATGTGGGTGACCGCGCACATTACAATTTATATATTTGTATGAGTGATTTTAGGAACGCAATGATTGCTTGACTTCTTTCCCTACTGGTGAAATCCTTGAACAGTTCCTATTGTGTCTGTTTGTTCTTTGTTTTATTGACATTGTGTTTATGCACATACATTGTTATATGATTTATCCATATGTATTCTCAATAAGAACCACTGTTTTTCTGTTATGATATTTTTTGCCCTTGTTCTTGTTGAACACGGTTTCTCTTAATGCTTACATATAATCCCAGATCACTCTGATTGAGATGTGACTTTCCACTTTGCTGCTCAAATGCCTGTAACAACCACTCATAATATTCATGCACTGACTCTTTTGGCTCTTGGAGTGTTCTCTTTATTTTTAAATAATCAAGATCTTTTACAGAAACCTTACCTTTTAGAAAAGTATTCACCTTGTCGTATTTATTCATTAGGATAGGAGATGGAGCATTAGTGCATGCATCTATTGGTGGCTCTGTATACGACCCCTGTACAGCAATTTTACACCCGGCCCACAAATGACTTGGAAATGCAATATCAAAGAACATATTTGAAGCAGTCCACAGCACTTTTGAAATCTTTACAAATCTATCAGTTTGTGTGTATCACTCTCTAAATTTGAGGAAATTATTTGTAAAAGCTGTAAGATCTCCTTGACTCTATTGTATACAGACATACCCTTCACCTGGTATGTCTCTCATTGGATAAGCCAAAGCTTCTACTTCATCTGGGAAACTTGGCAGTGGATTATCATTTACTTAAACTGCCTCTGAAGGTTTTTTTTTTTTCATGTTTCTTTGCCCATTTACTGGCTAATTTCTTAAAATCGCTCCTCTTGTGAATGCATTTTACTAAATCAGTAATGTGTAATCACATTCATGAAGAACGTATTGTCTCAATAACTTTATCATACAATTGTGCCCTGAAGCTTTTCTGCAATTGGGCACTTTTTAAAAGATCAACTTCATTTTGAGCTAATTCAGTTAAATTATCATGTGTAGCTTCTGGACGTCTAGTAATCTCTTTGCTCAAATAGATCAGCTTTTTTTCTTGGTAATGATCCACATTTTCAAGATCTAAAGATCCTCTAATTATTTCTTCTAGCTCTATTTTTAATCTCAGGACATTTAGGGGGTCATTACGAGTTTGGCGGACTCAGGAGCCCCCATGAGGCAGTGTCGGTCATACCGCCAACAGGCTGGAAGGGAAGACCATCTTAACTCAAAGGGAGAGGAGGGGAGAGGAAAAGAACCAAGACCCCATACTTTCTCCCCTAGATACACAACCAAGTACACAAGGAGTATGGGGTGTTTTTTTGGGTGCCAAGTGCAAGGATGTTGCCCTGGACCATCTGTATATCTCAAACTTCAGGACTTGTTTGTGTGCTGAATGTGGCTGTCCGGAGGGGAATTTCTCCTTACGGACTAGGTGGTCTCACACACTATATAGTGTCATGCTTCACCATTTGACCACCTAGCCCCATCCAGGTAGGATAGTACCACCTGGACGGACTCAACCTTGCTGTTAAAAGAACTCGGAGGGAGTGCAGAGATAAAGATTATCTGGATAGAAGTGGGATCCAATTGTACTACAGAACATATAAAATCACCTAATCATTCACCTGTGTTGTAATGCACCTTTATTCGTGGTGACTGCTGCTGAGATTAAAAACAAGTGGTGGGGCACATATTGAGGGTACTGACTCAAAGGTTCACCTACTACTCACTGGCCAATATGTTTCTGCCCACTAATTATAGCCAAAGGAGGTCCGGGGGCATTCGTCAGGGCCTAGTATCCCTAGATTCATGCACTAACGAGTCGTGTGCAGAGAGAAATAGGGCGGCTACCTCAGTAGGAGGTGGCCAGATAGTGGCAATGGAAAGAGGGCCTACCTGTAGAACACTTAACCATGAGGGCCTACATATAAAAAAAGAGGGTTGTTCAATTAGGACATAAGAACTACAAGTGCTACACAGCAAACCACAGCATACAAAGAAGTGAAAGAGCATGCTTAAACAAACAAATAGTCATGCAACATCTTTACAAATAGTCACACTGGATGTGGGATATAGTGCACCGGATTGCGAGAGGGAGAAGAAAAGATAGTGTCTTACCCTGTCACTATAGGGCAATTCGCCCCAGGTTCAGGGGAGGTGGAGTGTCCCCTTATAGTCACACACTGTATATAGGAGAGAAATGCCAAAAGGGAGAGCCCAGTTCTAGGAGGCAGACTGAAACAAGAATTAATGCCAAAGCAGGGTAGAGGGGCGCACGACTGGCGAGCCCTGAGTGGAGCTTACATCAATGCCAACGACCTCACCAGGAGATGAGAGAAGGGCGTGGAATTAAGTAAATAAGTAAATGCCAGAGTGCCTGCAAAGTATGGCGAAGTTATATGGTGTCCCGCCTTGATGTGGGCCTCATAATGCCCAATGTATCAAAGAATGGGATAAATACAAGGTGGACACAGGTTGTGCTGACATAGAACATAAAACATAGAACACAGACTAGCCAATATACAGAGTCACACCAGATAATTGTCTGTGGTTGCTGATATTTAAAAATGAACTGTGCAGACAGTACATACAACAAAACACAAGATCATTATCTGTGCTGGCTGCCATTCGCATACGGGCTATGCAGACAATGTGAAAATACAACTAAAGGAATGAATTGCAAGCGATTAGGTTTTATCTGTCCAGGGGAGGGGAGGACCCCGGTCAACGTGGATGGTAGAGTGCAGGTCACGCAGAGTGCCCCATGTAGACTCACTGCTTCAAAGGGTGGCGCTCTTGTGCGCACCTAGTCCGATTCCCTCCCCGACTGTGTGAATTCAGGTTAGGGAGGATCGGATGATAAGTAGCCTCCAGTTCTGCAGTTGTGCCGACATGGGTGAGCACAGCACATGACTGAATTGGGCATGGCCATGGGCGCCCAGACCGGGGGGGGCATGGGAACTATATTCCAAAGTCTCCCGGTGTTCTCGAACCAAGAGAGAGTGCTGTAGTTGGTCGCGCTAACCTCCAGGGCGAAGCATGAGACAAGTGGTCCTTGTAACAAGCTGGAGGAGAAATTAAACTTACAATTAAAGATAAGGAAAGAAAAAAGAAAAAGTAACAAGAAAAAGAAAAAGAAAGAAAGAAAGAGAAAAACAGAAAAGAAAAAAGGAGGAGCGGGGGATTTAGGGAAAGAAAGAAAGGCAGAGGATAAAAAAAGAGGGGCAGAACAAAAGAATGGGGGGAGAGAGGTACGAGGGGGGGAGAAAGTGGGGAGGAAAACTAAGGAAAGACCAAGGGGAAGGAACGAAGGGAGGTCGGGGACCAGGGGGCAGGTACCGGGAGGGAGATAGGAGGACCAGATCAAAAGAAGCCAGAAAGGGGAGTGTCCATGAGTCCTCTCATTTGTTTAGTGATGACCATGGTATTTCATCATTAAGTCCTAAGGTATCTGTTTGCAATCTCCAGACCCATCTCTGTTCATAGTAAAGAAGACTTTGGTCCATGTTGTTTGTTGTGGTAGAAAGTTTGTCTAGTACTGTCCATTCTAGGTCATCCGGGGAGTGGTTGCTCCTGATGAAGTGGCTGGTAAGTTTCGGCTTGCAGCGGATGGTGCTTCTGTGATTGCAAACACGGGTTCCCACTCTCCTCGTTGTCATCCCAATGTACTTTAGTCTACAAGGACATTGGATCATGGAAACCACGTTCTTGCTGTTGCAATTTGTGAGGAATTTCAATTTCCAATGGGTTTTTAGACCTAGGTCCAAAGTGGTTGTTTTTCGTGTAAACTGACATACACTACACTTCCCACATGGGTGGTGGCCTGTCGGAGGAGGCAACTGCCGTAGCATCACTTGATTGTTGGGAGGTGTCTTCATCTGAGGTTGTGTGTGGACCACCATGTCTCGTATGTTGGTTGCTTTCTTGTAGGCATGTAAAGGTTGTTCAAAGGGAGTCTACCTGACGTAAGGATCTTCTAATCCTCCCTTATTATTTTCTGGATTTTATTTTAGAGGCAAAAAGTGGTTGAAAGTGGTGACACAAACGCCCTGCTCCGTCTTTTGTTTTACTCATGAAAATTCAGTTGGTCTCTCTTGTTATTTAATGCCCTCTTGTTGGCTCTCCTGATGAGATATGCCGGGTAGTTTCTCTTAAGGAGTTTTTTGACAATCTTTCAGCATGTTTAGTGTAATCTGTTATATCCAAGCAGTTTTGTCTAAGGTTCAGGAATTGTCCCACCAGTAGGTTTTCCCGTAGGGACCTGGGGTGGAAACTCTTAAATTGGAGAAGATTGTTGCGGTCTGTTGGTTTGTAATAGACCTCAGTAGCTAGTGTTCCATCTTCTCGTAAATACGCAGATCAGGGCAAGGTAGCTCGTTGTCACCTATTGTCATTGTGAAATTAAGATAGGGGTTCAATACATTCAGCAAAGGTTAGGGCCTCGTATGCAGTATCTGTCCAGATTAGTAGGATGTCATCAATGTAGCGTTTCCATAGTCTGATATGCCCAAGGGAGGGGTTGTCATCTTGGAACACCAATTGCCTTTCAAAATGATCTACATAGAGGCAATCTAGACTGGGAGCAAAGGTACTACCCTTGGATTTTTCATGTATTTGTAGAAAGAAAGTCCTCTCAAATTCAAAATAGTTAATTTGTCAGTGCCATATGGGCTAAATCCAGTTTAAATTCTGGGGGTGTTCTTGATTCACCTCTGGTCCCCTCCAACTGTTCCCGGATGACATCAAGGGTAGCCTCTTGAGGTATATTGGTGTAGAGTGATTCCACATCCAGCGTAATCAGAAGTTCAGTGGTTTTGTCAAAAGGCATTGCATTTAGTAAGTTTAAGACATCAGTTGTGTATTTCAAATATGTCAGGATCTTTTTGACCAGGGGTTGTAGAAAGAAGTCACAGAACTGTGAGAGGGGTTCCAGTACTGAACCAATCACATATATGATGGGTCTGCCTGGAGGTGAATTCTTCTTTTTGTGCATTTTTGAAGAATATAGAAATATGTCACTTTTGGGTTCGTTTGGACCAGGAAAGCTGCTTCCTGCATTGCCAGTCAGTCATTGTGAGATCCTCTAGACACCAGAAAGGCAATTTCCTCCTGGATTTCTGATGTGGGATCCCTGGATAGCCATTTATAGTGCTGTGTATTCCACAACAGGCTTAAGCATTCATCTTTATAGATCTGCTGTGGTATAATCACAGTGGCCCCGCCCTTGTCTGCTGGTTTTATCACTATTGTGGGATCTGATGTCAGTCGTTTGAGAGCTGCTAATTCTTCAGAACTTGTGTTGTGAAAAGTATCGTTAGGTAGTTGCTGTAAATTGCCACTCTTCCAAGTTACGGATTTTTCAAATGCCAGTACCTCTGGTGGCATTTGACTTGTAGTGGGGCAGAAGGTGGATTTTGGTTGTAGGCGTGTATTCTTATCAGTTTATATGTCTGGGGTGGGTTTTCCCCAGAAGAAGGTCTTAAGACGAATCTTGCGGAAGAACTCTGCAAGTTCGGTTCTTACTTTGAACAGGTCTATTTTAGGAGTTGGTACAAAACCTAGTTCCCTGTTTTGGGCTCTTGACTCAACTGTGTCAATGGCTCTGTTGCTGAGATTTATGATAGAGAAGACGGCCAAATTATGACCATGGCAGTATTCCCAATAGAATACAGCCAAACCACCACCAGCACCGCCAGTGAGGTCAGACCGCCGCGGTTGACGGTTGCCATCTGCAGGCCGGCAGAGACCATGGTCCTGTTGGACATATAACGAGGCTGCACACTGCCAGGGTGTCCGTTGCAGTCGCCCCACCACAGAAACCGTGGGGGAAACCAACAGTATAAATGGAGACACTCACCTTTAGGAAGCCATACCTGTTCGGAGCTGCCATGGAACCAGAACTACATGTCTTCTTGCTTCTTCTGCTCACCCAACTACTCCGGAACCAGCGATGACAACAACCGTGTGTACACACAATTACCTGTCACTGTTGCAAATTGTCAAAGTACTTACGCACACACAACATACCAATCGGGAATGGGTGGCCAGAGTGACACACACACGTAACTTGTCACTGACATGCACACTCTAAGACAGCCACATGCACACCACACATACAGACTACATACACTACAGCCATCACACTCAAACATACACCAAAAACACACCACCGCCCAGACATACAGCACAGGCACAGTCACACACAACAATACACAACACCACCAAACGACACAGGTACACCACAACCACAACCCCACCAAAGCACTGTTAAGCACCCACAATACACACCACCACATGACTAACCATACATACAACACAACAAAAGAACACCAGAGACAAACACACACAATCACACATCCAAACAACAAGGCATACATCATATCCTGCATAAACACTTCATAACGGCTCCGACACACCAATTCCCATACATACTCATGCAGACAGTACAACCACACTGCAGATAACACGTCAACACAAACACCACACAATGCCAACACAATAACACGTCCCCAACATAGAAATACCCATCATACAATATACACCCATCACATGGGAACAAATGAAATGCACACAACCACACATGCTGCCCAGACACAACTGGTAGCACAACCACCACTCACAAAAAAACACACACATACAAATTCAGCCAAGGCCAAAACTGCCCGAATAAAATAAAATTAGGACAAAGATGTAACCTTGAACCAACAACTCTTTGGCCGTGATATATATATGTGTGTGTGTATATATATATATATGTACACACCCACATGTTTTGTTATATATATACATATATATATATATATATATATATATATATATATATATATATATATATATATATATACAAACACTCGACTCAGCGTAACTCATCTGCTCCAAAATGCTGGTGGTGCTGATGTCGGACACACGCCACTGCATCAAAAATCTCTACTCTCCTTCAATATTAAAAAAGGAATACGGCACTCCACAGCTGCTGAAAAATAATTTATTGACACGCTTGGTTGGTCAATAAATTATTTGTAAGCAGCTGTGGAGTGCTGTATTATTCCTTTTTTAATATTGAAGGAGAGTGGATATATATATATATATATAAATATATATATATAAATATTTATATATATATATATATATATATATATATATACATCAAAATGTACAAAGAATAAGGCCATAGGCCATCCCAAATGCATAAGTGTGACTTGCACATATGGCAATTGTAAGTGCCTCAACTTGACTCTTGACTGCCATGTAACCTCATAAGGTAGGGGCATCAAGGCGGTAGGCCTTAGGTATTAGGGGGAGGTCAGGGGGGCTTTGGGCTTAGGGTTGGGAGGGGACCTTTGGGTTTGGCTTTAGGAGGTGGGCTTAGGTCGAGGCTTAGGGAAGGGATTGGGAACTGTGATGTGTCTGCAGGTGGATATTGCTTGTGTGCATAACGGTGGAGGGTCTTATGGTTCTTGTGTTTGTCAGTGCTACCCTTGGATGTTGAGGTGGATGCATGGATGTCTGTTTCTGTGCTTTGGGTTGGTTGGGTAAGAAGGTTTTGGAATTGGGAAGAGGAAGGTGGAAGGGGGACGGAAGTCAAAGAGGGACTGGCTGCCGTCATTGTGGAGACCAGAGCCTGAAGGGATCTTTGTAGGCGAGCCAGTGCATTGTGACGCATTACTCTGCTGGACTTGAGTTGCCAGTCCCTGGATGGCATTCTCAATGGTCAACTGACCCACAGAGATCAACCTCTGGAGGTCAATAGCCTACTTACTGAGGGCAGCAGGGCTGACAGAGGCAGGGTGCAGAGGTGCCTGTAGCAAAGGAGACATCCACCCTCTTGGGTGAGCGGGTACGGACAACTGGGTTTGGAGCTACAGGGAGGGTGGTGGTGAAAAGGAGAGTGGTGGACAAAGATGATGCTGGGGTGCTCCCAGATGGGTCCGCCAGGGAGTGTCCACTGGAGGAGGATTCCAAAGATTATATGCTGGATCCAGTCTCCCACCCTCTGGGCCACTGGGTCCCTTGCTGTCGGTGGTAGCAGCACTCTGGGTCCCATGGCAAGCAGCATCCCAACTCGCCTGTGCCCCGTCTCCTTCGACTGCCGATGCTAATGCACACAAACAGAGCAAGAGGGAAGGAGGGAATGGGTCATCACCTTCTTCACATACACACATTACAACATGCACAACTGTATATGTACATCTCCCGACTAGGGAATCCTATATAGAAAACCACAAATCCTACATCATGTAAAAACTTGTTACTTCTATCCACCCCTTATGTCATCTCTCTCACCGACATCAATATCCATACAAAGTAGCTATCACGGGCTACTCGTCGTTTATGTCTCAGGCCAACTGGAACTGCAGAGTGGTCTTGATCCTTGTAGGTTCTGCTTTGACCAAGGTAAGGGTGGCCCTTTCTGGTAGCCGTGGTGCTGCTGACGAAGGAACGCCAAAAGGCAGTCCGTGCCCTCCAGAAGGCGTCCTAGAGGAAAAAACCCCAAAGGGAAAAACCTCTATAGAAGGAACTCCCTGGTACAAAAAAAGAAGCAAAAAGGTAAGTCTTCCATCAAGAAAACAATACTGGAAGAAACTGGAACAAGCAAGGGAAAAAACTGGAGAAAAAACAACAGGATCGAAGTTCACCACCAAAGGGTGTGTTGCAGCGCAAGGAGAACAATAATCACACACCTCATATACCTTAAAACAGGAAATGACCAACAGGAAGAAGAGAGACACCATATTGGATTGGTAAAGAATCATAGGAGAATATAGAGAAAAGGTGCCATTTTGGAAAAGGGTTCTAAGGCATGCAGGGAAAAAGAAAGGCATGCTGGGAGAAAGAAGAACATGGCTGGTAAGTTTAAAAATAAGGAAAAGAGGTAAAGGAGAAAGAAGAAAAAAAAAGAAAAGAAGAGAGGAGCAGGCTGCACTAAGTAAGTGAGGGGTTGGGGGAGAGTGCTCATGTCTAATATCGAGGGCGCACCGCGCCCAAAACTCACTGAGGCCCATGCCCACTTTGGGGCCTTGTGCGAGGAAATAGAGAACAGAAGGGGCGCAGCAGGCCTGGCCGCTTGGAACCGCGGCCGCGCCCCGATCAGAAAGCTCAGCTTGCACAGCAGTCCACTGCAGCGCAACAGTAGCACAACTGGAGCATTATATCAATACACCTGTAAACCAATGTCAGCATGCTCATCCTGCCCTGGCTAAAGCTGATATTCCGTCCAGACCCAGGTCATCTTATCATCTTTAGGAAATGCAGTTAACTGACAACACCATATCATGCATGTTCAGAATCAACACTTAACCAGTCCATGTCCATAAGCCATGTTCCATGCAATTAAAGGCCACTTAATTCACAAACGACACAACACCTGCCATTGCAATCACATGCCTAACTGGTCCCTCTGTACATATATCACCAAATGATACAATCTCTGATGAAGACACAACATGTGCCAGTCACCTACAGGTGCCATCACATTTATACATTCCATGTCTAGAGAACAGCTGTCACTACATCTACCAGATCTTAGAGGAATAGGTATAGTCACTATTTACAGATACTCCATATCAGAACACACATGTATGTACAGCCTCAATGACCTACCTAGCACACAAGACATCAACTGACTATCACAGAGAGCAGTGTTACAACAACTAAACAAAGGGCAGCCTACTAATTCCTAGTAGGGCACATTACATTCCACCTGACATGCAGATACAGAGCCACAACATGACAATAGGAGTACACCAACAACACCCACACCATTTCTGACATGTGATTTCCAGTAGCTAAGTCCAGACAGCCCACATATCCCACTGAGAAAACATGTACACATGATGTACACAAGGACCTACACGACTGCAATTACACTGACGACATATCCCACAACAACACCTGTATAATAAACAGTAGTACAGCTAAACCATGACATCTTGAAATATGAGGTGAGCCAAAACCAATTCCTGTCTAAACTGGCCACATCAGCTAGGCTAAGGGTAACAATGATTGTCCCAAGTAACCATTGTGAGATGATGTAGGCAATTAATACCTTATGTTGCACTATTATTATTATGGTATTGGCACATATAGCATGGACATTGCACATTGTCAATGGGAAGGGCAGCATAACCACTTACCTCCTCTAAAACAAAAGCATTGGGATAAAAGTGATTTGCTCATATTTCAATGGAATGGAAATATATGGTAAGGGAATATAGACACAATCTACATACTCATATAATCCGAATAATGGACCAGGAAATACTAGTAGGGTAGGATGAATCAGCAGCTTACATACATATATATGACTGGATAGTGTCACACATGTGGCACTGTCAAATGGGCATCTCCACCTGCAGTCATAGAAATTCCTTGACACAGGTGATCTAAATGTACGCATGCACAGCCCTTGGCCAGATCTCCTTCTCATAGTCAGGCAACTTCAGTGCCATGTATTTCTAGTAGTCAACATACATGTAGCACCTACTACAGTGTCACAGCTGCTAAAACGTGACAGCAAACACCTAACTACTTGAGTAAAGCACATAGAGACAGTCAGTACTCACCCCTTTGTGGCTGCTGTGCTGCCTTCAAATGCCCATCCACCTCAGGGTAGGCCACTGCCAAAATGCAGGCCATTAGTGGGGTCATGGTCTGACGGGCACCCCTCCCTCATTGGGAGGACATCCCCAGCTGGGCCTCAGCAGTCTTCCGGGCCCAGCATCTCATGTCCTCCTACCGCTTTCTGCAATGGGTACTCTGATGACTGTGGACCCCCAGGGTCCGCACTCGCTTGGCAATGGCACAAATCCCCTTCTTTTAATAGGTGTTGATCTGCATGGATGACACAGACAAAAAGATAGTCATGTACACATGTGCCAAACCAATAGGAGGGGTCAGTACACATCAGTCACAGCAAGTAGCCACACGTACCCATCGTCTCTGCACACATGCCTTAACACTATGTCATCTGCATGCATCAACACCCTCACAAGACCACATGCCTCATGCAATGTCACACTGAACACCTATCACACATGACTAGGACATTGGATTCACCTGCTCCTCTGGTGCCCTATATAGTTGTCCATGCAGGGGTTGCACCTCCTCCACTAGCTTTTCAAGCTCTTCTGGAGTGAAGGCAGGGGCCCTATCACTGTCAGGATGTGGCATGATGGCTCCAAGAGGCAGTACACAGCAGGTCACATCATGGAGGACTTGCTGGCAACAGTGTCTGGAGTCAAGTGAGCAATAATGCAGAGGATGGTGGTCACGGGGGCCATGTACAAGACTGTCGCCACCGGCCTACATCGCCATTGCCTCAAGTCTGCCAAAGGCAGCAATGTTTACCACTGGCAAGTTACATGGCGGTTATGAACGCCAACTGCCATAACGACTTCTGCCGGTGGACTTAGGTCACTTCCACCTGTTCAGTACAGTAGGTCAGGTGCCTGCCATTTTGCGCACTTTTCATAGATGGAAGTGTATACTAATCTGCGTCATTCACTTACTCTCCTAAAATGCTGTATATCTGAATGTACTGCCATCATTTTTGTGTAACATATTGTGCAAATGTGAACTAAAGGTGGTGTTGAGTGAGTTAATTTGGTGATGACTTTGTACAGTTACTCAGAGGTTCATAGTCCATGGGAAGGTATTGATCTATGCCAAGACATATGTGTGATTATTGCAGGACAGCTAAGTCTTACACACATATATACTCTCACATTATCTACAGTCCCGTTGTCATAGATGCCAATGTGCACCAAGGAGTGTGAAATTGGTGCATATCTATGGGCTGTTCTGTATATGTCAGATGTGCCAGCATCCTCTACAGGTGTTAGGTATGAGGTAATAAACAAAGTGTACATACTGCATTACGCATTGCATTTTCATTTCTCCCAACGTAGTTATGCTGCCATGAGGAAAGTGAGACAACCACCAGAGTACTGTCCACTAGTAGACCTGGAAACCATTGAGGAAAGGCATGTCAAGACATATCATATTAATCGTCATACCGTCATGGATCTTTGTACTCAGATGGAGTCCGATCTGATGCCTGCTATTCGCAATCCCTATCGTTCAGGTCTTGTCAGTGCTACACTTCCTGGCCGAAGGCTCTTTTCAGAATACAGTGGCTTTAACAGGAGGGATGTCACAGCCCATGTTCAGTCTGGTTTTGAAGGATGTACTGTGTGCATTGTAGAGACACCTAAACAGCTAAATCAGCTTTCCCTACCGAGGGGGTTTGGCCTATGTGAAAGCAGACGTTTATTCGATTCGACACATTCCACATGTGGTAGGAGCCATTGATGGGACCCATGTGGCCTTGGCCTCTCCCAGTGCCAATGAACATGTGTAATGGAACAGGGAGAGCTACCACTAAATCAACATTCCGATGGTGTGTCTGGCAGACCAGTACATCTAATAAGTCACAGCCAAGTATCCAGGATCTGTGCATGATTCCTACATCATGCAGAACAGCAGTGTCTCATAGCTAATGGCACACTCCAAACATAGAGGGCCTGGCTGGTTGGTAGGTTTCCACTGTGATGTGTGTTTGTGAGTTATCTCTCCTGTCATCACAATATAGCCAGTACCACATACATTCCTGAGATGTTCAGCCATCGTGTTCACAGGTGACTCAGGCTATCTAAACCATCCTTGGCTGGTGACATCAGTGAGGTACCCAACAACGATATGGAAACTACGTTAGAATGAGGCCCGCTGGAGGACAAGGTGTGTAATCAAGCGAACATTAGGGCTCCTGATGGCAAGATTTAGGTGCCTGGACCTATTTGAAGGAGCCCTTCTCTACTCACCCCACAAGCTATGCCAAATTATCATTGCCTGCTTCATGCTCCACAGTCTAGCCCTAACACATCAGATACCATTGATAGCAGATGAGGGGAGGCAGCTGGCCCAGTGGATGGAAATGCTGATATGGTGATGAAGAGCCTGAGGGAAAAGGTGTAGATGATTCTAGGGCAGATATCATCAATAAGTACTTCAACTGACGTACAGGTATGTGATGTGGACTTTTTGTTGTGGTGAATGTGCACAACATGAAGTAGATGGCTGGCATTACACCTCCTTTCTTGCTTGATCAGTGGGGTGTCATGAGCTCCAATGCCTATGGGTGAGTTGTGGATGCAGACTGATAGATTGTAATGTGTGCAGGACAGTATGTTCTGCTTTTTCATGTATTGTTACAACTGATGCTAACATACACTTCTGGTAAAGACCTCTCAGATTTGAGGTATGTTTCACGCTCTCTCCTATCCTCTTTACCTTCCACTCACTGATTTAGCTATGTCATGTTTGGCTCTGCAACCTAGGCTTGAGGTATTTATTGTGAGTAGCCAGTGGTAATTGCTGACAGACATGAGAAGTGTACCTCACCTATACCTGGTTAAATGAGTTTAGTTTCAGTGGGGTGGTACCATGATAGTTTATCCTCCATACAAGTGAGCTGGTAAATGCGTAGTCCTTGTCTATTACCTGTGAGGTTGAGGAGGTTGTAAAAAGGTGTATGAAGTGTCAAGTGAAGTTTGTGGCACATGTTTGGATGTTGGATCACGGCCTCTTGCTTCACAATGTGTGGAGTACTTTGTGATGGCCATGGGACCTAGATGTGTTTCTGTTCGAACTTTGCTGTCCATGGTGCTTTTAACTGTATACTGACATAGGTGACTGACTATCCTGCAGGTATGGGGCCTTTGCTAGTGTATCTTTTGAGTACTGGGTTCCTCTGCTATGTTTTTTATGCGTTCCTTGGGATGTGTGAATGTATAGCTATGGTATGGGTATGTGAATGGGCTCTACCTGGTGATATAGAGGACCTATCTGTGTGCCCCTGCTTTGTAGGTAGTTTACCATGAGCCTGACTTCTATAACCTGTATATGTGCATTGTATGACACCATGGATTGCATCATGATGGTACTCTCTGTCATGCTCAATTTGCAGATTCGAATACCGACTATACAATTGTATTTCAACTTCTCTGACACCTGTCCTGTGAAATTTCTGTTGTAATGTGTCTCCTGCTGAGGGATCCTCCGTCTGACGGCCATGACACTGGCTGTTCGATACAGGGGGCATGACCAGACCACAATTGGCAAGCATGACTATTGTACATGTATTATAAAGGACACATACACAATAGCTGTGTTTAATAAGTGTGATTTATTGTGCATATCAAAGTACTATCAGTAACAATTCATGTGCATAAATGAAAATAAAAGTGAAGTCATGGTTGATGTTTTCATCAGAGTAGCTGCTTCACCAGTTGGTTACACAAGTCCTATGGGAAATTGAGTTTGATTTCTGAACAGTCAACAGGGTGTATCTGTGACACACAAGGGTGAAAGATCAGGAGAGGTTCACTTTCTGGCATTGGGTTTGGTCTTGGCATCTGCTCCAGCTGGATGTCTGAGCTGACATTCACGTTTGTGGGGGGTTCTTCAGCTATAGAGGGAGTGGGTGTCTGAGGTATGTTCTTCCCCAGATGTGGAATGGGCAGATGTAACAGTGCTAGTGGAAGGGGCCTGATGTTGTGTAGAGAAGGTAATCAGGGTGGTATTGATGTCCCTCAGCACCCCTACAATGGTAGCCATATGGGCATTTTGTGCCTGCCACTGCTGCATGACTTCCTGGTGGTGTTTTCTCTGCAACCTTTGATTTTCCCCCAGCATTGTGATGATTTGGCCCATACCATTTCTTAGGAACTTTGGTATGCTCCCAAGACTTGAGAGATGGTTTCCCTTTGAGGCCCCATCCTCTGGCCCACAGCATCCCTCACACGCACCCTGCCCCCACATGCCTGTGCCCACTCCCAGTGGTTGCAGGTCCTTCATTGTTAGGGGTGATAAGGTTAGACTCAGGTCCCTGTACTGTAGGGTATACCCTAGATTGAAAAGTCCTTGGGACACAGGTTTGGGGGCGAATGGTTGCTTGTGATGTTGATGCAACAGAGGTGGGAGGGGTTGAGGTGGGCAGGGTGAGTCTGAGTCATAGACTGACCAGGTGTCCCAGATGGGCCAGGTTGTTTGTCAGAGTCCAGACATCCAGTGGTGTTGTCCTCACTGGGGCCTTCATCTTGAGGGGGGCAGACAGTCTCAGTTATTCTGTCCATGGTGGCAATGGCACGGTTACCTCTGGAGGTAGTAAGACACATAGGTGGTCATTACAACCCTGGCGGACGGTGTTAAAGCGGCGGTAAGACCACCAACAGGCCGGCGGTAAAAAACTTGGAATTACGACCGTGGCGGAAACTGCCAACAAAGACAGCCACTTTAACACTCCGACTGCCACAGCGGTACAAACAAATGGCATGGCGGTCACCGCCAACAGACAGGCGGAAGACAAAGTACCGCCCACAGTATCACAACCTACCAATCCGCCTCCTTTTCCGGGGCGGATTCACCGCGAACAAAAACACGGCGGAAACAGGACTTCGAAGGGAAAACGCTCACCTCTACAAACCCCACGAGGAATCCGGATGCCATGGAACCAGAGCTGCACATCCTGCCAGCCCTTATTTTCTTGCTCCTCTACCAGGAGCATGAACGCAGGTGATGAAGACAACGGTGCGTGTTGCACCTACGACACAGGGGAGAGGGGAGGGAAAAAACAGGGACACACACACGCAACACGCAACACCCCGACCCCCACCCACGACAACACACACACCAATACAGCATGATACATTACAGTTACACCCCTTAAACCCCCGGAAGAATGCAAACGCAAAAGGAAATGTGTGTAACCATTGTAATATATTAAAATCAAGTACGCAAAAATATATATACACTATAAACAAAATATACACCTAGCTTAGTAGTCCAGGTAGTGCTCCAATGAAGTCCGTGGAACACAGGGCCCACACGGTATGGGCGAGGCCCACACAAGATCCCCGACCATGACGGAGAGAACACTGCAGGAGCATCAGAGAGCAAGAAAACAGGCACCTCAGTGGGAGGGAAAGGGGAGGCACCTCAGCCGGTTGAGTGTACAACGCCAAATCCACGAGGGGGCCACATGCCCACTGTTCAATCCTGGGGAGTGCAAAGCCACAGTCTCTCAAGTCTTTTCAGTGGGTGGTTTGCCCACTGCTGCATCCTGGGGAGTGCAAAGCCACAGTGCCTCAAGTCTTTTCAGTGGGTGGTTTTCCCACTGCTTGATCCTGGGGAGTGCAAAGCCACAGTCTCTCAAGTCTCTACAGTGGGTAGGTTGCCCACTGCTGCATCCTGGGGAGTGCAAAGCCACAGTCTCTCAAGTCTCTACAGTGGGTGGTTTGCCCACTGTTCCATTCTGGGGAGTGCAAAGCCACAGTCTCTCAAGTCTCTACAGTGGGTGGGTTGCACTGCTATATCCTGGGGAGTGCAAAGTCACAGTCTCTAAAGTGGATAACAGTCTCCACTGGTTCTGGAGGGGGCATTGTGCCCAGAGTGCTTCATCCTGCTAAGGACAGAGGTAGTGGATGACAGTCTCCACTGGTTCTGGAGGGGGCATTGTGCCCAGAGTGCTTCATCCTGCTCGTGACGGACTCAGTAGCGTCAGTGCCCTTGGCGCTCATGGGACAGCGGTGCTTGTAGTGGCAGTGCCCTGTTCAGCGGTGCTTGAGGCTGCGGTGCCCTGATCAGCGGTGCTTGAGGCGGCGGTGCCCCGTTAAGCAGTGCTTGAGGTGGCGGTGCCCTGTTCAGCGGTGCTTGTGGCGGCATGGCCCTGTTCAGCGGTGCTCGTGGCGGCGGTGCCCTGTTCAGCGGTGCTTGAGGCGGCGGTGCCCTGTTCAGCGGTTCTTGTGGCGGCAGTGCCCTTTTCAGCGGTGCTTGTGGCGGTGGGTTCCTCTGCGATGACTCATCTGCTGGCGGTCCTCTCTGGCCCAGCGGGGCTTGTGCTGGTGGTCCTCTCTCGCTCAGTGGGGCTTGTGCTGGCGGTCCGCTCTAGCCCAGCGGGGCTTATGCTGGCGGACCTCTCTAGCCCAGCTGGGCTTGTGCTGGCAGTCCTCTCTAGCCCAGCGGGCTTGTGCTGGCGGACCTCTCTAGCCCAGCGGGTCTTGTGCTGGCGGTCCTCTCTAGCCCAGCAGGGCTTGTGCTGGCGGTCCTCTCTCGCTCAGCGGGGCTTGTGTTGGCGGTCCTCTCTAGCCCAGCAGGGCTTGTGCTGGCGTTCCTCTCTAGCCCAGCGGGGCTTGTGATGGCGGTGGCCTCTTGGGTAGCAGGGCAGGTGCTGGTGGTGGCCTCCTGGGCAGCGGGGATGATGGTGGTGGCCTCCTGGGCAGCAGGGCAGGTGCTGGCGGTGGCCTCCTGGGCAGCGGGGATGATGGCGGTGGCCTCCTGGGCAGCAGGGCAGGTGCTGGTGTTGGCCTCTTGGGCAGCGGGGATGATGGGGGTGGCCTCCTGGGCATCAGGGCAGGTGCTGGCGGTGGCCTTCTGGGCAGCGGGATGGTGGCGGTGGCCTCCTGGGCAGCGGGGATGATGGCGGTCTTCTCCGCCGTGCTGCTCTTCGCAGCCTTGCTGGGTTCCTTGTGGCCCTTCCCCACCTTGGAAGGTGTCGCAGCTGACTCCACACTCCCACCGGGACCCCTGGGAGCGGCTTTGGTGGCTGGAGTCTTCCCCCTCTCCCGCCAGACACTGGACAACATCTGATGCTTGACAGGTGCGGGACTGTCCGTGCTGTGGCTCCGTGCCACACTGGCTGCCCTGGTGGCCGGTGCACTCCAGATTCTGGTGACTACAGGCACCACTGGTCCCCGGAGATGTTGTGGTTGAGGTGCTAAGTTGGGACCTGGACAGTAGGGACCTTGGAGACAGACGGGGTGGGAGGTGTGGGAAAGAGGTCAAGGTTGGACAGGAAACGTTTTTGGGAGACACTGGGATGGGTAGCTGGAGGGGGTTTGGGAGTGGAGGAAGAGGTTTTGGTTGTAGGAGGTGTTCGTTTGGTGACTTTGGGTGAAGGTGCATGCGCTGGAGGCTGTTGTGAGGTGGATGGCTGTTGTGTGGGTGTGTGCCTGCGTTTGAGTATCTGGGGTGTGGCGTCACAGACACACTGGGAGAGGACACAGGGGACGTGTGAATGGTAGTGGGGGTGGTGACTGCACGTGAGCGGGGTGTGGTGGTGTGTGTGCTGGTGATGGCAGTAGTGGCTGTAGATGTAGTGCATGCAGGTGTGAGTGTAGACGAGACTGAGAGGGTGGAGGGAGATGAGGAGGAGGGGGACACAGTGGAGGCAGTGGATGTTGGTGTGTCTGCATGTGTGTGATGCTTGCGTGAGTGCCTGTGGGATGTGTGGTGCTTATGTTTGCCTGAGCTTCCTTTGTGTGTTGACGTGTGTGCATGCTGGTCTGAAGGTGTGCTTGGGATAGGCTGGGGTACAGGGGATTGGGTCTGGGTAGAGGAAGTTGGAGGGGGAGGCTAGAGACGGGGAGAATGACTGCCATCAGTGCTGAGGCCAGAGTCTGAAAACCTCGCTGAAGGGCCGCCTGACCAGAATGAATGCCCTCCAGGAATGCATTTGTTTGTTGCAACTGCCTTTCTACACCCTGGATGGCATTCAAAATGGTAGACTTCCCAACAGTGAGGGACCTGGGGAGGTCAATGGCCTCCACACTGAGGGCAGCAAGGGTGACTGGGGCAGGGCCTGAGATGCCTGGGGCGAAGGTGATGCCCACCCTCCTGGGTGAGTGGGCACGGGGCAAAGGATGAGGAGCTGCTGGGGGGCCGTGCTGTACCTGTAGAAGTGGGGGGCACAGATGGTGCCACCACCAAAAGGGAGCTCCCATCAGAGGACGAGTCCGTGTCACTGGTGTCAGCTCCTGTCCCCGCCGTGGATCTCCCCTCCGTCCCACTGGTGAACTCCGAGTCTGTTGTGTCACCCTCCAGGGCCATGTGGGATGCAGCTCCCTCCTGCTCCGGTGCCACTGCTCCTTCGCCTGATGATGCTAATGCACACAAGAAAAGGGAGACCACGACAGACACAGAAGCCCCCTGCACTACGCCGCGCTCTTGGGCTCCACTGTTCAATCCCTGGGACATGGCCTACAAGGCTATGGACAACATCTGCCCACATGGATGACACAGGGACATTACTAGGTGTACTTGGCACTCTACAGAGGTGGGGTGTGGTGCCACATGGCCTGCCTTACGGAGGGACCTTGCCTACTAAACTCGCCCTGGCCTAGGGAAACCCACAGCCCACCTCCCCCACCTAGACACCTCCACTGCGCGCACAGTCAGCAGGATGAGAGTGTACTCATCCCCTTGTGGCTGCTGTGATGCCCTCAAGCGCCCATCCAACTCTGGGTACGCCACTGCCAGGATCCTAAACATCAGGGGGGTCATGGTACAACAGGCATCCCTCCCACGTTGGGAGGCCATCCCCAGCTGATCCTCAGCCGTCTTCTTGCTCCAGCGGCGAATGTCCTCCCATCTTTTCTGTCAGTGGGTGCTCCGTCTGTGGTAGACCCCCAGGGTCCAGACGTCCTTGGCGATGGCACGCCAAATATCTTTTTTCTGGTGGGCGCTGACCTACATGATTTGCACTGGGGGAATAGAAATTTTATTACCAACTGCACTGTCACAGTCATTGGCACCCATCCCTACCCTTGCCATGTGGCACATGCATTCATCGTCGTTTCATGCATGCCTCAATCTACCCCCCCCCATCTTTCATCCACCCCACTCCACACAGGCATAGCCCATACAGCATGCTCCCAGTGTACTTACCTGTTTGTCTGGAGGACCGTAGAGTAGCGTGTACTGGGGAACGACCCCATCCACGAGTTTCTCCAACTCCTCCGATGTGAAGGCAGGGGCCCTGTCCCCAGACACTCGAGCCATTGTCTCTTCCAGACCGAGGTCACAGCAGCACACGCAGTGTAGGTCCTCTCCTGTCGAAGATCAGGTATCGAGTGATTGAACAAATAGAAAATGGCGGTCACGTCCGCGGTGGTGCATACCGTCACTGCCGGCGTACATCGTCATTGGCTCCTGGGACCCTTAGGGTCCAATGTTAACCAATGCAGCATTGCGCTGCGGTCTTTGACCGCCTACCGCAACAGTATACAACACCAGCGCAGTTACCTCACATCCCATTGTCCCACTTTAGAGGTCAGACAGCCGCCATTTCAGGGGCCCACATGGCTTCATTTTTAACTGCGTCACACATACCTAGGCCTAGCCCCAACACACATACAGGCCACTTTTCGGATTATGATTCGTGTTCTGTGTAAGCTGTGGGTACGTACCTCTAAGTTGGTTGACTCTGTGCTCGCTGTTGTCATTCATAGCCACCGTCCGCTGGGACATGTGAGGAGATGGCGGCATCCTCCGGTGTACAGACTGCTGTTGGACCTGTCGACAATGGAGGAAAGACATGTGATCATCACCTACAGGCATGACTGTGCCACAATCCATGAACTGTGTACCCAGCTGGAGCCAGACCTGATGTCAGCTATCCGCCATCCCACAGGAATCCCCCCTCAAGTGCAGGTGCTGTCAGCACTCCATTTCCTTGTAAGTGGGTCATTTCAAACAACAGTGGCCATAGCATCAGGGATGTCCCAGCCTATGTTTTCCAACCTGTTGTCCAGAGTGTTGTCTGCCCTGTTGAAACACATGCGGAGCTACATCGTTTTCCCTCAGGTGGAGGATTTGCCTACAGTGAAAGGTGATTTCTATGCCCTGGGACATATCCCCAACATCATAGGTGCCATTGATGGGACACATGTGGCTTTGGTAACCCCTGCAGGAGTGAACAGGTGTACAGAAACCGGAAGAGTTATCATTCCATGAATGTGCAGATGTTGTGTTTGGCAGACCAGTACATCTCCCATGTGAATGCCAAGTTCCCTGGCTCAGTGCATGATGCCACATCCTGCGGAATAGCAGCATCCCTTATGTGATGGGTCAACTCCAGAGGCACCGTGTGTGGCTATTAGGTGAGCACCTGGAAGCAAGACAGTGGGAATGGTTGTCTGGGGATATCCCTACAGGTTAGTGTGTGTCTAACAGTTGTCCCTCGACATTTGCAGGTGACTCTTGCTACCCCAACCTGTCATGGCTACTGACCCCAGTGAGGAATCCCAGGACAAGGGCAGAGGAACGCTACAATGAGTCCCATGGGCGAACTAGGAGGGTTATAGAGAGGACCTTCGGTTCCGGTGCCTCCATATGACAGATGGATCCCTATTCTACTCACCAAAGAAGGTGTGCCAGATCATCGTGGCCTGCTGTATGCTTCACAACATAGCTTTGCAACGACAGGTGCCTTTTCTGCAGGAGGATGGTCCAGATGGTGGTGTTGTTGCAGCTGTGGAGCCTGTGTACAGTGAAGACGAGGAAGCAGAAGAAGAGGACATGGACAACAGGAACTCAGTGATCCTGCAATATTTCCAGTGAGACACAGGTAAGAGTACAGACCTGCCTACTACATGTACTTTAACACTACTACCTCTCTACTGTCTGTCCTTTTCACCCAGTTTATGGTCAATGAGTTGTCACTTTCCCTTATGATTTCACAGATGTGGGTCCCACTGTGTGACATCTGCTTTGTTTCCTCATGGACTAGAGCTGTGTAACATAGGTATGTTGACATTACAATTGAAAGAGCATTTTGTCACTGTAATTGCTAATACACAATTTTGAAATCACAGACTGAATCCAGATTGTTTTGTGCTTCAAAGGTGTTTATTTAAGTGCTCAATATTGGAGGGGGTTGTAAAATGGTGAGGGGGATGGTGGAGGAATGTCCATGGCAGAGTCCAGTCTATTCGTCTCACAGGTGCATTGCCCAAATGGGCATAGGAAGTGGAGCAGGGGGCAGTTTGAGGATGGACAGAGTGACAAAGTGGGACAGAAAGATGACATTCAGGGTGGTCTCATTTCTTGGCGGGGGTCTTGGCATCGTTCTCTGTCTTTGTCCTGGAACTCAGGGACAGTTTGCGGGGTGGTTCTCCCTCTGCAGGGGGTGGGGTGGTGGTGTGGTGGTCCTGTGGCGGGGCGTCCTGTCCACTAGCACCAGTGGAGGTGGTGGGCAGTTCATCATCCATGCTAGTGGAGGGGGCCCCTTGTTATGTCACAGTGTCCCTCCTGGTTTTGAGTACTTCCTTCAGTACCCCTACGATGGTGCCCAGGGTGGAATTGATGGTTCTGAGTTCCTCCCTGTAGCCCAAATACTGTTCTTCCTGCAGGCGCTGGGTCTCCTGAAACTTGGCCAGTACCGTTGCCATCGTCTCCTGGGAGTGGTGGAAGGCTCCCATGATGGAGGAGAGGGCCTCGTGGAGAGCGGGTTCCCTTGGCCTGTCCTCCCCCTGTCGCACAGCCGCCCTCCCAGTTCCCCTGTGTTCCTGGGCCTACGTCCCCTGGACCGTGTGCCCACTACCACTGACCCCAGGTCCCTGTTGTTGTTGGGGTGGTGGGTTAGCCTGGGTTTCCTGTAGTGGTGGACACACTGCTGCTAGACGTGTCCTTGGGACAGAGGTATGTGCCCGCTGGGTGGGTGCTGTGCTGGTGTTTCCAGAGGGAGGAAGCTCTGTAGTGGCCTGTGACTGTGTGAGGGAAACCGACTGTCCCGAGGTCCCCGATGGGCCGGGCTGGTCATCTAGATCCAGTTGGACAGAGCTTCTGTCATCACTGTGGGCCTCTTCTGTTGGTGGTGTGGACATGTGTGGACCCTCCTGTCTGGTGACGTTGGGTAGGGGTACTGCAGGGATATAAAAGGATGTTTATTACATCTGTGTGTGGCATGGTGTGCAATGGGTGGGAGACCGTGTACCCCAGTGCTTGCATTCCTGGTTGTGACCTTGTGTGATGATGGTTTAGGGGGGTGTATGGGTATGTGCAGTGGCCATGCTTTGGTGCTGGGTGTCCATGCTTTGTTGTTGCATGCAGGTCTTGGTGTTGGGATGTGTGGTTTGTGATATTGGGACATTTGTCAGGAGTTGGAGTGATGGGGGTGAGGGTGAGGGTGGGGTATTTGATGGCACGCAGGTAGGGTGGGGGATGTAATAGTTAAGCTTTGACTTACCAGAGTCCATTCCTCCATCTACTCCTGCGAGGCCCTCAGGTTGCAGAATTGCCAAGACCTGCTCCTCCCATGTTGTTAGTTGTGGGGGAGGAGGTGGGGGTCCGCCACCAGTCCGCTGAACCGCAAGGTGGTATCTTGAGACCACGGAACGCACCTTCCCCCGTAGGTCGTTCCACCTCTTCCTGATGTCCTCCCGATTTCTTGGGTTCTGTCCCACTGTGTTGACCCTGTCCACTATTCTTCACCATAGCTCCATCTTCTAGCTATGGAGGTGTGCTGCACCTGTGCTCCAAATAGCTGTGGTTCTACCCAGACAATTTCCGCCACCATGACCCTGAGCTCCTCCTCAGAGAACCTGGGGTGTCTTTGCCGTGCCATGGGGTGGTGTGGGTGATGTGTGGGGTGGTGTGTGTAGTGATAGGTGTGCTGATATGTAGTGGTGTGTTGTGTGAGGTGCGTGAAAGTTCTGTTGGTGATGGTATTTTGTGCCTGTGGAAGCTTGGTTGTGGATTGTAGTGTCTCTCTTTGGCCTTCTCTCGGTAATGTTGTTGTAAGGGTTTGTGGGTGATGTGGGTGTGTGTTTTAAATTGTATTGGGTGTGTGTGAGTGGTGTGTGTATGTGTATCTGGTGTGTGTATTTTGATTTGTCCAATGTGGTAGTGTTTTGTAAATGTGTGAGTATTTTGAGCGCGGCGGTGTGTACCGCCAATGGAATACCGCATTTGAAAGACCGCCGCGTGGATTTGTGTGTCGTGATAGTGTGGGCGTATTTCTGTTGGCGTGATGGTGGAGGTTTTGTTTTTGCCAGTTTATCACTGACCTTTGGTGTGGCGGACTTGTGTGGATGTCTGAATTTTGGCGGATTCCGAGCTGTGGGTCGTAATAGCTGTGGTGGATTTCCGCGGCCGCGGCGGTTTGTTGGCGGTCTTCTGCACGGCGGTAAGTGGCTTTTACCGCCAATGCTGTAATGAGGGCCATAGTTCAGGTTAGGATGTGTGTTTGGTTGCTTATTTGCGAGATGCAGACAGTGGCTTTACATGATTCCCTGCAATTACATTGACAGACGCTGCACAGCTTACCTTAGTTACAAATGAGTCTGTGACTAGTTTTCCTTAACACATGTTGAGAGCTGTCATACAAATTAAGTACAGGTTTTTGTGCAGATACAATATGATCATGTCTGATATATGACATGCCTGTTCAGCTCTGTTACCAAGTGATTAATCAGTCTTGCTAGTTGTCTCACATTAGAGTTGCACAGTGCACCATTATTGGGGACACAGTGTGTGAGTATGCAGGGAAAATGTTGTGCATGTGCATGGAGTCTGCCATATTACTTTCCAAACCGGGTCTGTCTATAGCATGTTTGGGATCTTTGATCTGTGGCCATTGGAAATGGTCACTGAGCTGTAGCTGTGTTTTGCTGTGGTTGCTATTGTGTGTGTGCCATTGCGTAGCTGTCATTGCCACATACTGGTCCTCAGTAGAACAATCTATTTGGTGTAGCTAGTACATTAATCATACATGCATGAAATGTGATGTGATGTGCACAATTCAGGTTTTCACAATGATCGATTAGTGCATTCTGGGAGTCATAGTGATCTGACTAGCCTGTAGTTAACATGCCATTGCCAAGTTCTGTGAGGGCAGTTGGACTGAGTGGAGAAGTGGCATGCAAGAGAGAGCCTTTCGATGATTGGATGAGAGGTGTAGTAGCACAATTACTACATTACAGAGGATGTGGGTGGTGAGGAAGCATGCAGGACTAGCCAATAGTGTGCCATGAATGTTGTGGGTACTTACCAGACTCCAGTCCCCCAGGTATTCCAGTCAGGCCCTCAGGATGCAGTTTGTCCATGACCTTCTCCTCCCATGATGTGAACTGTGGGGGAGGAGGTGGGGGCCACTGCCATCCTTCTGCATGGGTATTTGGTGCCTGGATGCCATGGAATGGACCTTCCCCCGTATGGCGTTCCACCTCTTCCTGATGTTGTGCCTTCTGCGTGGATGACTGCCTACAGAATTGACCTTGTCGATTATCCTTTGCCACAACTCCATTTTCCTGGCATTCAATGTTTGTTGGACCTGTGCTCAGTTGTGGCTTTACCCTGACAATTTCATCCACCATGACCCTCAACTCGTCATCTGTGAAACATTGGTGTTTTTGTGGGGACATGGTAGTGGTTGTGTAGACAGTGTGCGGGGGTGTTGTAAGTGTAAGGGTGCATTGTTGGGTAATTGGTTAGGAGTAAGTGCTGCACTGTAAGTGAGAGACAGTTGTATCAGATTTTGTGTGTGCTATTGATGTGTGCATTTTGACAATTGTGCTGATGTGGGGTGTGTGCTGTGTGAGATGTGTATGTGTACTTGTAATGTAAGAGTTCTATTTCTATATTTTTGCCTTCTCTGAGTATCTGAATGGCGTTCTGTTTGCAAAGGATTCTGGGTTGTGTATGGGGTATCTTATCTAGTGCAGTGAGTAGTTGTCTCTGGTGTGTGGATGTGTGTCAGTTGTGGGGTATTCACATTATCCAATGTGGTGTTGTGTTCTGACTGAGACCGCCACGGTTTGCACCGCCAGTGGTTTTCCACCAGGGAAGAACCGCTGTGGTGATTTGTGGCTCATAATCTGGTGGGTGGATTGTTGTCGAGCTGGCAGTGCTAGTGCTGGGACCGCCTCTTTTCCGTCCTCCAGTGTCCTTGCGGTTTTGGATTTTTGGTTGCTTTTTGGCAATCTTCACAGTTTGAGTTGTAATACGACAGTCAGATTACTGCAACATGGCGGTCTTTTTAGAGGCTGCCACCATGGCAGTCTTCCCAAAAGACAGCCAAAGTTGTAATGAGGCCCTTAATGTTCTTTCCTTCTCTGTTTTTCCTGTGTAGCTACCATGTAATTCTCTGGGCTTCCTGTCTTTTTATTCTTGGCCACTTCTTTAAACCTTGCGGAAATACTTCATCTTCAAATAACTTTGTCTCACCTGGTCTGATGTTGTCATGAAGACAGGCATCCTCTCATCCCTCAATGACTGACCAGTTTATTGTGGCATCCAAGCAATAAGAATTCTGTGATGTCAGGATGTACCCTGTCATTGGTGCGCTTCCAACAGCTCCTTGAACTACAGTATGTTGGACAATATTAATTGGAGCAGTTTCTCTGCAAATCTCTAATGGCTGTGCTGTTATAACTATAGTAAAAGGTGCTGGTACAGTCACAATAAAAGCAGTAACACCTGGAGTCATCATTGTGGAAACAATCTCAGCCCGTGAAGACTGAACATTAAGCACAACCAATTGTACAACAGGCTGTGTCATTTGCAATGGTCTTTCAATTTTAACTGAACGTGGCTCAGGAGGGGCTGTAGCCACTGTCACATTGGATGTTGAAGCACCCTCAGTATTTGTATCAGGGGCCACATAAGGTGGTGGAAACACAGCCACTAATGTATCTAGAATCTCAGTCCCTGAATTACGTTTGGTGTCTGATTTCATTTCATCTTTTTATGCTTATCTCCTTGGGCTCTTGTCCTTTTTGGTTTCTCAGATTTCTCAGTAGCAATTGCTGCATACAACCTAACTACCTCAACTATAGCTTTCCTCCATCTCTGCTGTTGATCATCTCATTGAGCATTTGCATAATTACACACTGCTCTCTTTGACTTATTTCAATCCTTTTCTCTTTCTTTAGCATATGCAGCTTTCATCCAAGCCTATAGTGCTTCATACTGTGTGGCTTCATTTCACAAAGCTTTTCCCTCGACATCTCAAGGTTTCCTAATTCAAATGTACCATACTTGGGGAAGCTCAAAGAGCAATCCTTGTCAGTGGTCTTGCAACATTGATGAAGTCACACGCATGTATGTAACCCTACATTTGTTGCTGTATAATGTGCTGGTGTATCCTAGGGAGGTGCCTATTTACCTTCCCATACTGGAATTGTCCTTCTCCCTCCCTCTACTCCCCAGCACATGTACACACCCACATGTGCACACATACACAATCATACCCACACGCATACCCACACCCACCCACGGATGCAAACATACATACCCACACACCGCAACACACACCAACATACATTGTCGCACACACGCATTCACAACACACAACATACATGTACACTCACATTCAGTCATTCAGTCACTCATTCAAAGTGACTCACCCGCATGCACGCATACAAAAACAGACACACACACCCCCACACGCACACAACACCCCAACACACACACAACACCCCCACACATGCACACAACACCCCGTACCCCCTCTCCTGTCAGAGAACCTGACTGACCCCCAGGGGGTCCTCCTGCAGGAGATGGGATGCAGTGCTGCTGCCTGCAGCAACATCTGCCAGCAAAACACCGCCAGGCAGTGTCATTGCTCATGATACGGTCGCTGGTGTTTTGCTGGCATGTCGCTGCTGCTGACAGCAGCGCCACCTTACCACCGTCCGCTGCCATGACCGTCAACGGTATTCCACCAGAATTCTGGTGGAATTCCATCGACAGTCATAATGCGGGTGGGCGGCTGGTAGCCACGGCGATGGTATGTTGGCTGCTGTCGCCATGGCAGTAGGCCGTCAATACTGCCAATGTTGTAATAAGGGCCCTAATGATTTTGGCTTAATTTAACAAACAGCAAACTATGTTATTCAAATATTCAAGGTTTTGATTCTACTTCGTATGCACCAGTTTCTTAGCAAGCCTCTCCTCCAATTTCAGCGTGGTTCTTAACATAGACCATCCAATCATCATGTGTGGTATTTCACACTAACAGACCAATCCCAGCATGCAGCGACTCACTCCTTGCTGCAGTTCACCCTCCTTTACAGTTTTCTCATACACAAACAATTCTACAACTGTAACCAAACACACAATAAACAATCCTCTGAAGAAAACAAAAAAGGCACTTCAACAACCGGAATATGTAGGTTTTTACACCCTCTGACTTTTCTCACTCTAATAAAACTGTTTTTTCACACACACAAATGAAATCTCGACCATTCGTAAACCAATCTAACAAATGCAGCTTCCCCTTTGCACATTAAGGCCCTCATTATGAACACAGCGGTCTGTTCCACGCCGCCGGCGGTGGCGTTAAAAACCGCCAACAGAGGAGCGGGCCGGACCGCCAATTAATGAACCAAACGAATGACAGGCATCCCGAAAACCACCCACCGCCAGCAGAGGTGTGCGACGACGACGGCAGAGGCCGACGGAAAGGCCCAACCCACCCATCAAATAATGAACCACCAGTCCGCCGCCAGCTCCGGGGCGGGAACCACCGCCACACAAAGCCAGGAGGAAATGAACCAAATATAAGGAAACACTCACCGGAGGGCCACACAGCGCGCCAAAGCAGACATGGATAGAGAGCTGCAGATCATGCCAGCCCTGCTCCTTGCCATATACCTCCACGACCGAGACCGCCAACGAAGACGATGAGGGTAAGTACCGCAATCTACGAAACAAGGGAGGAAAGGGCACAGTCACATACCCACCCACCCTGCAACGCTCCCCAACCCTTCACAGCAGCACAAGTCATACACCCCACAGCAAGAGGTACTTACCCAACACAAGGGTAATCCAACTTGACCATAGTACATACAAATGCCCCAAACCCATAAACGATGAAACAAAAGACCAGGGTTCAACAGTGTGCTGCCAAAACACAGGCCACACAGAAATCTTTAATGAAAGCTCACAGAGCCAAATAGTCCAAACAGGGCCAATTCCAGTCCGTATGGCTACAATTGCCATGGGCCACAACGGCCCAAACCTGACTCCCACAAGTGCACAGTACTCCACATAATAGGGCAACAAAGGGACATCCAGGCACCTCACGGAACGGAGGAAGGGGGTTGTGGGGGTGGGGATTTGCGATGGGGGTGGACCTTTGGAAGGTGGGGGCGTGGGCTTGCCCTTTGAAGGGGGGGTGTTTAGAGTGGGTGGAGCCAGATGGACTCAGCTCAGCCTGGGCCTTTTTTTTCTCTGGGGAAGGGGCATGGGAATGTGAAGGGCGGACAGGGGTGGGCTGTGAAGTGGAAGGAGTGGAAAGGGCAAGTAGGTGAGCACGATTAGGGACAAGACGGGGTGGGCTAGTGGGTTGGAAGAGGTCAGTATGGGAGAGGAAAAGTTTCTTTGGAGCAATTGGGGAGGTCCTGGATGAGGCCGTGGGAGTAGAAGCAGAGGCAGTGGATGTATGTGGTGTAGGGGTGCGTGTAGTGGGTGCAGGTGACTGGACAGTATGCTGTGGTGTGGTGGATGTGTGATGGGTGGGTGCCTTGGTGCGTTTGTGTGTTTTTGGAGGCGGGAGGGTGGACACAGTGGGAGAAGACAGGCAGCCAGTGTGGATGTATATTGTGTGGGTGTCTGCAAGTCTGATGAGTAGTTGTGGTGAGTTCAGGTGTGGTGCATGGGGTGCATGTATGGATGTCTGCTATTGTGGTGAGTGCGGTAAGAGGAACAGCAACAGTGACTGAAGGTGCAGTGCATGAGGGTGTGGATGTAGATGGGACAGACAGGGAGGCAGAAGAGGTGGGCACACTGGGGGAAGTGGATGTTGTTGTGTGTGCATGTGTCTGTTGGCTGTGTGAATGCTTGTGGTGGGAGGTGTGGTGCTTGTGTTTAGAAGTGTGCTTATTGTGTGTTGATGTGCTTGACTGCGTGTCTGAATGTGTGCCTTGGACGGGTGAAGGGAGTGGAGTGCTGGAAGGGGTAGAGGAGGTTGGGGGGAGATGGAATGACCAGGGAAAGTGACTGCCGTCAAAGAGGAGGCCAGAGCCTGAAAAGATCTCTGTAGGGAAGACACGGCACCGTGAGTGCCTTCCAGATAGGCATTTGCCTGCTGCACCTCCGATGCTAGCCCCTGGATGCCATTGACAATGGTTGTCTGCCCTACAGAGATGGTTCTCAGGTGGTCAATAGCCTCTTCTGTGAGGGCTGCAGGGCTGACTGGGGCAGGGGATGATGTGCCTGGGGAGAAGGAGACGCCCAGCTTTCTAGGTAAGTGGGCACGGGCTTCTCGGTGGGGAGCAGAAGGGAGGTCGGTGATGGAATGGAGGTTGGCAGAAGATGTCACTGTAGTGGTGTGACCACTAGGGTCCGCCACCACCTGGGAGCCCCCATCGGAGGAGGTCTCGGAGTTACTACCTTCTGTGGTAGTTGCCTCCCCCGTGGAACTCCCCTCGCCCCTCCCACCCACTGGTCCCCTGGGCGTCTGTTGTCTCTGCCTCCGAGGATCCGTTGGTCGCTGCTTCACCACTTGCTGGTGCCTCAGCTCCCTCGCCAGATGTTGCTGCTGTACCAAACCAACACAAGAGAACAGGGATAGGGAGACAAAACAGGAGAGACAATTGTAAATAGCTGAATGGAGGTACATAATGGCCAGATATGCACCCACCAAGAAGACACACCCAACAGGCAGCACCATTCACTATGCCCATGGCCATGCCCCTGACTACAAACAAGAATACTGCTCTACACCCATCCCCTGGACTACCTAAGGAGGCGACGTGCGGGAGACCTGACAAAGACAACCCTACACCCTTTGGGGACCATAAAGTAGATGGACACCAGTCGGAGTCCCTGCCTCTAAGCAGCATGAACCCTAATGCACACACAGACATCCTTCCAGACTGAAGTTTGTGAAATGAGTACTCACTCCCTTGTGACTTTTGTGCAGCTTTCAAGTCCCCATCTAGGTCTGGGTACACCACCGCCAGGATACGTCGCATGAGGGGGGTCAGTGCCCAACGGGCACCCCTTCCACGTTGAGAGGACTTCCCCAGCTGGGCTTCACAGATCTTACGCACCCAGCGCCGCAGGTCCTCCCACCTCTTTCTGCAGTGGGTGCTCCACCGGTTGTAGACCACTAGGGCCCGCACCTCCTTGTCAATGGCATGCTAAAGTGCCCTCTTCTGGTGGGCGCTGACCTAAAAGGGTGACACAGATATGGAACACAGAGGTCAGACACTTGCAAGATAGGTACAGCTGGCTAATTGTCCACTATTGGATGGACAGTACTCTCAGACTTACAGGCCATACGCACGCAGCATGCCATGCACCACGGCCCATGCAGGCTCAGAGGTGCACACATATGTCCATTCAACACCATCCATTACACCCAAAAAGTGCCCCCCAAACCCAGGCTCACCTGTACCTCTGGCTGTCCGTAGAGTTTTGGTTCACAGGGGCAGGACCCCGTCCGCTAACCTCTCCAGTTCCTCCTGGGTGAAGGCCGTAGCCCTTTCCTCTGCAACACAAACCACATCCATTGCCAGAGGCAGGCCACAGCAGTACACACAGTGGAGTACCTGTCCGCACGAGATCAGGGAGTCAAGTGAATAATCGATGACGAACTTGCGTACATTATGCGGCGGTGTACACCGTCACCGCCGACGGCGATCATGATATGCCAGGATTCCCCATTGGCATCTATGTTAACCAATGACAGTGTGAACAGTGGTAACATCACCCGCTAGCGGTATGAGGTCACTTTCACAACGAAAGGCCAGAATTACAGTGGGCAGACATTTTGCCAGTAATTACGCATCTATAAATAAAATTTTGGACAATGCAGGCCCTACTAGCCACATGAAGCACCTAAGCATGTGTCCATTCCGTAATATACCACACATGAAATACTCTGTTCCCTCATTGTGATGTAGATGTAGATCTGTCAGGAAGCAGTTAATGTAGAGTCACTACAATGAGCTATGCAGTGCACAAATGATGAAATGTGTGCCTATGTATGTGTCTTCATCACATCTTTTGGAAACCCCTCGTAGGTACCGACCCTTGTCGCGAGGAAGGGCACCATTTGTGTACAGACCACTTGTGGATATGAGGACCAGGGTGGAGCGTCAGATCGTAATCAATTACCAACTCATACGTGCAACAATTCAGGAACTTTGTGCTTTACTGGATCCTGCACCAACTCTGGGAAATCGTAATCAGCATGCCATCCCTACTGAAGTGCAGGTGCTCTCCGCACTGCATTTCCTGGCCACAGGCTCATTTCATGTGACAGTGGGCATGGGTGCTGGATTTTCAAAGCCAATGTTCAGCATAGTACTCACAAGACTTCTGAATGCATTTGTACGACACCTGCAGCCCTATGTGAGGTTTCCCCAAAGTACTGACCTCCCTGCTATCAAGTCAGAATTCTATGCCTTTGCCAACACACCCCATGCCATAGGTGCGATCGATGGCACCCACATACCGACCATCCCCCCAAGAGTGAGTGAACAGGTGTACATAAACAGAAAGAACTTTCACTCCATGAACATCCAATTGGTATGTCCTGCAGACCAGTACATCTCACATGTGAATGCCATGTTCCCGGGTTCAGTCCATGATTCCTTTGTGTTGAGGAACAGTAGTGTGCCACGCAGGATGGAACAACTCCAAGAGGACAGAGGGTGGATCATAGGTAAGTGTGCCTGTCACTAACTGACACATAGCAGACAGCCAGGCTGTCTGTCTAAGGGGCGTAAGAATGACAACTCTGTATTGCACCTTTTTCTAGGTGATTCTGGCTACCCAAACTTGCGTTGGCTCCTGACACCAGTGAGGAATCCCAGGACGGATGCAGAGAGGAAGTACAATGAGGCCTATGGACGTACTAGGAGGGTGATAGAGTGAACTATGGGTCTCTTGAAGGCTAGATTTTGTTGTCTACATATCTCTGGGGGTTCCCTGGCCTTTGGGCCTGAAAAGTTGTGTAGAATAGTGGTGGCCTGCTGCATGCTGCACAACGTGGCAGTGAGACATTCTATCCCCCTCTTGGAGGTGGAGGTTGCTGTATGTCCTGACCAGCTACCTCAGAGAGGTGAGGAGAGTGATGGTGATGATGAGGAAGGAGATGATGTCAATTCCAGGACCCAACTGATACAACTCTACTTCCAGTAACTGTGTGGGACTTGGGCCTGACATTGTGGTTTGTGACACATACTGTCAGTTTGCTTGGTCATATAGAGGGGTTTGGTAATGATAGCTAAAACATGGTCCACTTCTGCAAGGTACAGATTAAAATGTTCTGCATTTACTTATTGCCAACATTTAGGCACACAGGACTCCCTTCATGCACAGATTTGACAATAAAGTAGTTATCAGCCAGTTGCATCCATACTTCACTTTGTTCACAATTTAACACAGGGGACAGTGTTACAGGTGTGATATGTGTTTTATTGGTTGAAGTGAGTGAATAGTGCTATTTACAGTGATGGCAAGTCATAAGGGGTGGGTGTCCTCAAGACCAACATGGTGGCAGCCTTATTGGTACTAATGATGGGTCCATCTTTTCTTACATTAGTTCATATTGCCTCTTAGCAATGTGTGGTGGCTGATTGTGTGGGATGTTTGCTGTGCAGATTGTTGCTGAGTTTCTTCTTGAAGGGGGTCTTGTTCTTTGCTGGGGTTCCAGTGCCATATCGTGGCCTGAGGGTCAGTTTGGGTGCCTGCTATTGATCTTCAGGAGATGATATGGTAGGCCCTTGGGTTTCCTATGAGGGTAGTTCCTGTGGTGTTTCTGCTGATGGTGTAATCTCATGGTGTGCTCCTGCTATGGTGGCCATTGCAGCATTGTGCTCTTTCCACTGCTCCATGGCCTGTTGGTGGTGTTCCTGCTGCATCCTCTGACTGTGCTTCAGGGTGGACACAAGCTATGCCATCCTGTCATGGGTATGCTCGTAGGCCCCCAATACCTCTGATATCACATCCTGGGCTGCTGCATCCATCCTGTGGCCTCCCCCCGGCCCACTGCCGCCCTTGCACTTGCCCTAGCCCCCTGTGCCTGTGTCCCATGCACAGGTCTGGCAGTACCACTTGTACTGGGGCTCTCGCCTTCCTGCATGTTGGGAGTGAGAGACTGTGGCCTCTGTACCTGTGTTCCACCAGTCTGTGGCCTGGATACACTGGTGTGGGGACGCTTGCCCTGGGCTGCTGGTCTTGACTGGGTGGTAGGGGTGACAGTGGTTTCCTGGGTGGGGCTGCTGCACGGTGAGAGTCCAGGACTGTGTGAGGGGCCTGCCTGCTCATCAGTGTCCAGGGACCCTTCACCAGTGTCCTGTGAGGTGCCTCTGTCTCCCTGGAGGGCTGTGGCACTCCTTCTCCTGTCCGTTAGGGTTGCATGGGTGGTGGTGCCTGTTGGGGGACATAGGCATGTCTGTTACAGCTGCATGAACGTTTGGGGTGAACACGACTGGGCTATTTTGTGCTGGGGTTACTTTATGTGGCCATACAGGGTGCCTTTGTGTGGTTGACACTGCATTTAGCATCTATGGTGGGGTTGCATTGTAGTGGGGGGTGTCGTTCAATTGTGGGTACTTGCAGGGGGAGGTGACTGTGCACAGGGGGAGGGATGTGGGCCTGTTAGTGGGTTTGTGGTCATGCAGGGGGTGTGGATTTAGTGGCTGATGCCTGGGTGGGGTGTTGGTCTTGGTGGGTGTGGGTGGGGTGGGGTGGTGCATGCATTACAGGTATGGCTATATGGGGTATATGTTGATGACTTACCTGAGTCCATTCCTTCAGTGAGTCCAGTGAGTCCCTCAGAGTGCAGGATGGCCAGTACCTTTTCCTCCCAGTCTGTGTATTCTGGTGGTGTTGGTCCTCCCCCAGTCTTCTGCACTGCGATGTGGTGCCTTGATGCCATGACACTGACCTTCACCCGCAGGCCGTTCCATCTCTTCCGGATGTCGTCCCTGGTGCGTGGATGGTGTCCCACTGCATTGACCCTGTTCACAATGGTCTGCCATAGCTCCATCTTCCTTGCGATGGGTGTGTGCTGCACCGCGGCCCCGAATATTTGTTGCTCCACCTTCAGGATCTCGTCCACCATGGTCCTTAACTCCCTTTCGGTGAAGTGTGGTTGTTTGGGGGGTGACATGGTGAGTGTGGTGAATGGTGTCAGGGCTGGGAACGCGGTGAGGGTGCTCTTCTGTGGGTCGGTGTGCGTCTCCTGTATGCTGGAGTTCAATGTCTGCCTCTGGTGCTCTCCATCTTCTTGGCCTCGTTTTGTTGCAAAGGATTGTGGGGTATGTCTGGGGGTGTTTTATGGGGTTATGGATGTGTGTCAGGTGTGTGGGTTACACTCTTATCCAATGTGTGCACTTCTTGCTGTTAAGTCCACTTGCCGCCCGTGGCAGTGGTTGTTCAGCCTCCACTGTCCGCCAAGGTGATTTGTGCATCATTATTTAGAGGGCGGGATGTGGCTGTGCTTGGCAGTGGCGGGGTGGGGAGGTCTGGGATTCCCGCTGACAGGGTGATGGCGGGGAGTGGTGATCTGGTGGTTTTTATTGGGGTTGGGATTTTCGTTCATTATATGGCAGGTTTCCATTCACTGCCAACGGCGGCATTCTGTTCACCGCCGCCATGGCGGTCGGCGGTGTTTCCCGCTGTGTTTATAATGACCACCTAAGTTCCACTAACATCAATCAATATTAGTACAATCACAACAAATCATTACAGTCCCTATCTCAATGGAGCAGTTGATAACCTGGTCAATGTCTTTACAATAAGCGCATAAGCATCCCTTTTTCATTCAACACACATACACCACGACCTGAACAAAGACTCAATAACCAAAACAATTGTGACGCAATTCTATAACTGCCTTTGAAATTGCACTCCATCAATCTTCAAAATTCTGACTTTGGGCTATGAGGCATGGGCACCTCTCTAAGACAGAAAAATTCAGTACAGCTCTTCTTTCTCATAACGTAAACTGTCCTTTAGCTGCCAACTTTGCTGAAGTGGGGATCTCAGCCTAAATATCGGTTTATGAAGGAAGACTTACTAACTCATCAGGGAGAAATCCTTGCTGTTTTGCTCTGAGCCGTTAGTTGAGATTAACCAGGAGCTATAGATCAGTTAATTTATCATCACAATTACAATTAGTGTTTAGTCAATAATGAGACTTGATGTAAGTTTTAAAAGCCTTATTAATCAAATCTTTTAGGAGCTCATCTTTATTGGGTCAGCATGTAAATCAGTGGCGGCCGGCAGCTTTGGGAGGGGGGTGGACGGGGCACACATACACACCCACACACAAACACACACACACACACAGACTCATTCTTTCACACACAGACACACACGCACGGACGCTCATCCATTAACAACACTCATTCCATTCAAACATGCACGCACGCACCAAACATTCATTTTACAAGATCACACACATTCATTCTTTCACACACGCACACACGCACATCCATTATTAACACTCATTCCATTCAAACATGCACGCACGCACCAAACATTCATTTTACAAGATCACACACATTCATTCTTTCACACACACACACGCACGCACATCCATTAACAACACTCATAACACTCAAACATGCATGCGCGCACCAAACATTCAATGTAAAACATAACACACATACATACACACACACTTACCTTTAGCCTCCAGGTCCCAGGAGGGTTGGGACTGCTGCCTTCCCTCATTGGCTGACCTGAGGTCAGCCAATGAGGGAAGGCAGCAGTCCCAGCCTCGTCACAGAGTGGGATGGGGTCAGTCAGACTGCTGACCCCACCCCACTCTGTGACGAAGTGTCACTGATTGACACTCACCCTGGTCGCTTCAGGGCTTAAACCTGAAGCCCCCAGGGAGAGTGTCAATTGGTGACGCTTTCCTCGTCACCCAGGGGAGGGCCTCAAGGCACATTTGCTGGGCCGAGGAGGTCACGCCCATAGGAGCTGTGATCTCCTCAGCCCAGCAAAGTTCAGCTCAGGCAGCCAGGAGTCTGCGCAAATCACGCATGTCTGCTCCTGGCTGCCGGACCTGAACATGAAGAGTGTCTGTCAGGCTGACCTTTGTTCAGCCTCACAGACACTCTTCATGGGGTGGGGGGGCGTGGCCCCTCCGCCCTAAAGGACGGGCCGCCACTGATGTAAATGTATTACTATCAATCATTAGTTTTGTCAGAGATCAAGATAAGCAATCAATAAATCATAATTAATGCATTAAGCATGTTACATGAAGGCATGAGTCCCTATTCTAAGAATGAGGATGGTTAGAAGAAGGTGTCAGAACCCAAAAATGGTTCCAGACAGATAAATAAGCAAAAGACTTTGACAATATTATCTGCTCAAATTCAGTAGTCTACCAAAGCAGAACTTCCCATAAAGAGAGGTTCAAGAAACTCACTAGAGTGTCCTTCAGAAGATCATGGTAGATTAAATGGATCACCCACACCATAGTCACAGGCCAAAACTGCTACTAACTGCCACAAAGTAACTACAAAGTGGGCACAGTGGGTCGAGACCCACAACAACCTCTGCTAAACCAAAATTCTACGGGAGCTCCAGTGTCGGGCGCTCTGGATGAATAAAGACTGTACAATAAATGGAACTTCTTCTTAATGACACTCAGAATGCTGTACTGGAATAGATGAAAAGCCAGCCAAGTACTTCCCACTGAACACAAGCATGTGGCCAACTATATGCACCATAACATAACATCTAATAACAGAGGGACCTCTTAAATGCTGAAGAGGGGTTGATATTCTTCTGTTATTCAGGTGAACAGTGGCCATGTGCCTGACCAAACTATCACCAGTCACAAAAATAGAACAAGTATTTACTTTCTGAGTTCCAACAAATGGACTAGCAAGGATTAGAATATAAATAAAACATAGGCCCTCATTATGACATTGGCAGTAAATCCCACTGCCGCCAACTTACCGCTGCCACAGTGGACATCCGTTCACCATATTATGACACACATACACCAATCCGTCACTATTCAGCCATAGACACAAATCCGCCACACCAAAGGTCAGTGATAAACTGGTGGTATCAAAACCCACACCGTTACGCCTACAGAAGAATGCCCACCACATTATGACCCATGAATCACCACTGCGGACATTCAATGGCGGTAAACCATTGGTAGTACATACTACCGCGCTCAAAATACACACACACATACTAAACAACACCACATTGGACAATTTAAACAACACACACCTGACACCCATACACACACCACACCCACACCACTATAAAACACACACCTACATTACCCACAACCCTTTACGACTACAAAGCATTGGCACGAGACATACGCCAAGACCACAGACAAAACCAGAGCCACACACTACTTACACCTATACACCACTCATGCACCCCACACCACTTCCCACACACCCCACCATCACATCTCACTCATCCCAATGCCAACCACTGCATGCCATGCCAATGCATGGACACCACTCACAGACCTGCATGGACACCTATCACTAAAGCATGCACACTAGAGAGAATCAGCTAACTCACCATATGCCAATTTACACAAGTGAAAGCTGCCAGGGCAAATACAACCAAAGAGGGCAAGCTACGAATGCACAATATGTCAGACACAGAAACACAGCATTTACATCCCCACAGGTACCCCAGCCAAGGTCCACATTGATGACAGCAACTCTGGTCTTCAGGATCTAGATGACCAACCTGGCCCATCAGGGACCTCTGGACAGCCGGTTACCCAGGCCCAGTCACACACCACCACAGAGCCTCCCCCATCAGGAAATACCACCACAGCACCCAGCCAGCATACCCACTCCTCTGTCCCCAGGACACGTCAATCAGCAGTGTGCCCACCCCAGGCCACACCTCATTCCCAAGACAATCAGGGACCTGAGGGTCAGTGGCAGTGGGCACACAGTTCAGGGGACAGAGGCACAGGCCAACAGGGAAACTGGGAGGTGTGCTGTGCGCCAGGGGGAGGACAGGCCCAGGGAACCGACCCTCCAGGAGGCACTTGCAGACATCCTGGGAGCATATCAACATTCCCAGGACACGATGGGCCAGATCCTGGACAATGTGCAGGAGAACAGGCGGCAGCAGGAGGCACAGTACCAGGGGATCAGGGAGGACCTGCAGGCCATCAACAACACCCTGATCTCCATTACAGGGGTGGTGGCAGACATGGCCAATATTATGAGGGAGGCAGTCTCACACCAGCGGGCCCCTGCCACTAGCTAGATATCTGAACAGCCTTCCACCTCTGCTGCCGCTAGTGGCTAGGAGGCCCTGCCACAGGACCAACAGGCCCCCAGCACCCCGACCCCTGCAGAAGATGAACCACCCCACAAAAGTTACCTGCGATCCAGACAGAAGTCAAAGACACTTGCCAAGACCCCCACCAGGAAATTAGACTCTCCTGATTGTCACCCATGTGTCCCTCTCTGTCACCCTGTCCACCTTGAACTGCCATTGCCCTTCCTATGTCACTAGGAACAATGCACCTGTGCTACAAATAGACTGGAACTATACCTTGGACTTTCCTCCATCATCACCCTATCCCATTGCACTTGCCCCTCCATATTTTAGCACTTGAATACCCTTAGAAAAAAATAATTTTGGAGTATGTCAAATTTTTAAAACGTGTATTAATTTCAACAGGTACAGACATTGCAATTCAACTGTACAGAAAATGAGTAAAGGTGTATGACCTGCATGAAGCTGCAGTGATCACACCAGGAGCATATGTGAAGTCACCAACTTCTGTAAAATGTTCTGCCAAAGGGTGCAGTAAGTGGGCATAGAAGTGGGAAATAACAGCATGCCAGTGCCACAGAAATTCCAAAATATTTCATTGAAATGTGAATTAACACTGTCTTACCTTTGTGTCATTGGAAGTACTGTCTGATGACTAATGCTCTGTTGTCCTCATCTTCATCATCTGCCTCCTCATCCTCACTGTCCACAGGGTCCACTGCTGCCACACGGGCATCTCCAGCCTCCTCCTCCTGCTGAAAAGGGACATGGCATCTCAGGGCAAGGTTGTGCAACATGCAGCATGCAACTATTATCTGGCAGACCTTCTTGGGTGAGTAGCACATGGATCTACCTGTTAGATGGAGGCACCTGAACCTGACCTTCAGGAGGCCAAAGGTGCTTTTTATTATCCTTCTGGCTCGCCCATTGCCTCATTATAATGTTCTTCTGCCCTTGCCCTGGCATTCTTCACAGGGGTCAGCAGCCATGAGAGGTTTGGGTAACCAGAGTCACCTCAATATTGAGGGACAACATTTAGCCACACACTATCCTATCCTATATGGCCCACACCATACCCATACACCAACATATACTGGGTGGGGAGCAGGGCTCACCTGTTAGCCACACCCTGTGCATCTGTAGTTGGGCCATCACATTTGGGATGCTGCTATTCCTCTGGACAAAGGCATCATGCACCGACCCGGGATACTTAGCATTGACGTGGGAGATGTACTGGTCCACCAAGCACACCATCTATTCACTCATAGAGTGGAAACTCTTACGAAATCTGACAACCTGTTCATTTTGACTGGTGGGACAAATGCAATATGTGTTCCTTCAATCGCCCCAATTATGTTGGGGATATGTCCCATTGCATAGAACTCGGCCTTCACTGTGGCCAAATCTTCAATCTGGGGGAAAACAATGTAGCTGCACATGTGTTTAATCAGGGCAGACAACACTCTGGCCAGCACATTTGAGTGCATTGGCTGTGAAATTCCTGCTGCCAAGCCCACTGTCACTTGAAACAAACCAGTTGCCAGGAAATGGAGCACTGATAGAACATGCACAAGATGGGGAATCCCAGTGGGGTGACAGATGGCAGATATCAGGTCAGGCTCCTATTGTGCAAACAGCTCTGTGATTGTGGCCCTGTCAAGTTTATAGGTGGGGATGATCTGCCTGTGCTCCATTGTTGCCAAGTCCACCAGAGGTCTGTACATGGGGGTATGTCTCCATCTCCTATTCATCCGCAGTGGTAGAAATCTATGAGGTACAAGAGTGAGGGGCTGGTCACAAGCTGAACAATGGGGCTACAACAGAAATTTGCATGCTGTTAACTTGTAATAGTTAAGTGTGATTTGTTTAGTATGTCCAATTTTCAACAGTTATTAGCAAATATCCAGGGCCTCTTCCCCACCCCCCCTGAAATTGCATCTGTCTGTCATGTTTAGAGGGACAGGTGAAAGGGAGGTAATTCCGCTGAGGTTGTGCGCTGTTGTGGGAGGCGGTCGGGAACCGCTGTGCAACTCCTCATTGGGGTAACATTGGACCCTATGGGGTACAGTGGCCAGTGGTGACCTGCGCCGGCGGTGACGGTATGCACTGCCGCAGACGTGACGCCATTTTCTATCATATTCCTCACTTGCTACCTGTTCATCCACAGAAGAGGACCTGCACTGCATGAGCTGCTGTGACCTGTGTCTGGAACCTACCATGGCCCATGTGACTGGGGAAAGGGCCCCTGGCTTCACTTGGAGAGACTGGTGGATGGGGTCCTACCCCAGTACAGACTGCTGTATGGGCCTCCAGACCAACAGGTACACATTGGGCACGATGCATGTGGCATGAATGCATGGAGTTGTGTGTGAAGGCCTCGGGTAAGGGGGTGGGTGGATGTCCTCTTTGTGGAGTATTGGTTGTGTGCTGGGCCATGTGTGTGTAATTGGTGATGTGAAGGGGTATGGTGGGCCATAAGTGTAACAGGCAGGACTGCTTGACTAATGCTATTTCCCTGTGTGTATTTCCTCTGCAGGCCAGCTCCCATCAAAAGAAGCATTGTTGGCGTGCCATCGCCAAGGACGTGCGGACCCGAGGTCTATGGCTGGCGGAGCACCCACTGTCGGAAACGGTGGGAGGACCTGAGACGATGGGTACGGAAGATGATGGAGGCCCAGCTGGGGATGAATGAGGAAGGGGTGCCCATTGAACCCTGACCCCCCTGATGGCTCTCATACTGGCGGTGGCATATCCTGAGCTGGATGGCCGCTTTAGGTTATCACAGCAGCCACAAGGGGATGAGTACAATGCCGATCATTACAACTTACGCAGCGTAGGTCCTCTGGTGGCTAGGGTTCTGGGGGTATAACCCTGCTACCTAACTTGTAAGAATCCACTACTGGTCAGGGCTGCGTGGGTCCCAGGTGTGCTGCATTTGGTGGTGTGTGCCCCTCCCCATGCCTTGGATGCTAACTTTTTCTCTGGTAGTACTATGGCATATTGCTTAGGCCTGTTCCCAGGAGGTGAGGGTGCTATGTACGTCAACTGTGCTGTTGGTGCAGCCATCTCCCCCCTTATTGTTTTGTCATCCTGTCCTTATGTGCATTAGCATCATCTGGCGGAGGAGCAGAGGCATCAACGACGGAGGGAGCTGCATTCCACAGGACCCAGAAGGCAGAGTCCACAGACAATGAGGGCACCAGTGGGACAGAGGGGGAGGGGAGCACCACGACAGAGACTGGAGGGGACAGTTCAGACACAGATACCTCCTCCAATAGAAGCTCCCTGGTGGTGGCAAACACCTCTGTGACCACCCCAGCTACAGGTACAGCCACCACCGCCGTATCAGCACCGCCCTCCCAATAGCCCCTTATTGAATTGCCTGTGCCCCTTCACCTAGGAGGGTGGGCATCTCATTCGCCCCAGGCACCTCAGGCCCTGCCCCAGTGAGCCCTGCTGCCCTGAGTGAGGAGGCTATTGACCGCCTGAGATTCATCTCTGTAGGGCAGTCAAACTTGGTGAATGTTATCCAGGGGCTGGCAGCCCAGATGCCACAGACTAATGCATTGCTGGAGGGCATTCACACTGGATTGGTGACCCAACAGAGATCGATCTAGGCTCTGGCCTACTCTCTGATGGCAGCCATTGTCCCTGTTTCTACCCTCCCCCCTCCAACTTCTACTTCCCAGTCCCATTCTCCTCAACCCCAACCCATCCCAAGCACACAGGCAGAGGAGCACGCACATAAGACAACACACAAGTGTGGTACAGGCCAACACAAGCACCCACTTCATCCCACAGGCACTCACACAAACACCATCCAGACACAGACATACCAACATCCACTATTTCCACTGTCTCCCCCTCCGCCTACTCCTCCACCTCCCTCCCAGTTTCATCCACACTTACTCCTGCATGCACTACATCATCATCCACTACCAGCATCACCACCACACCAAGCAGAACACACACCTCACTGGCAGACACCTCCACAACAGCCATGCACATGTCCACTGTGTCTGTTCCCTTCTCCTAAGGTACACAAACACAAGCACTCAGAAACCCAACAGCCATCCACCTCACAACAGCATCCAGTCCATGCACCTGCACCCAAAATCAGCAGGCAGGCACCTCCAACAACCACTTCTTCTTCCTCCACCTACAAACTTCTCCCTCTTCCCACCCAGTGTCCCTAAAAAACTGTTCCCATCCACCATTGACCTGTTACCTACCCCTACCCCCCCCATCCTCACATCTGGCCAGGGTGGGAAGAACCCAGCCAAGCACCTCAGCCGGTATGTGGGCTCCGGTATGTGGAAAACACAATCTTTCCATTGAAAAAATTAATTCTGGAACATTGGCGAGCAATTAAGAACAATAATGTAAATTATCCGGTTGCACGCCATTGTGGCCAAGTACATGGTGGACAAGTTGACAGAATGTCATTTTTTGGCATTGATAGGGTTTTGTTAACACAGAGGGGGGTGACAAGGAATTCATTCTTAGGAGAATGGAATCAGAGTATATAATTCGACTAAACAGCAAACACCCTTGGGATTGAACCAGGATGAGGAACTTTTGGTTTATGTGGGTTAATTTGACAAAATTAACCAATACTTTAGTGGTATTTTTTGGTTATGATATATGAGAGTTCCCGACTTTATGTGTTTATAGATAGCTAACATCATAGTAAGCTTTGGCACACCCCCAAGGTTAATTATAATAACATGATTTTGGTTAATTTTATAATATTATAATTACAGAAATGGATATTAGGTTATAAATGTATGTTTAACTTGAAATGTAATTTTTTATTGATGACAGAATATGATGAGCATTAATTTGCTTGAAATTAGGATGATAGCTGTATGAAAATAGTAGCAAGGCTACAATATTTTTATTTTGACTAAAACAGGATATGGTGTGGTATATATATCCTCTAGGAATTATAATTGAATGAGCATCCATTTATTTATATCCAAATAAGGGATTTTCTTTTAAAATTAAAATAAAAAATATGATGGATTTGTGTAGTATTTCTTTGGTATTTCTATTTCTTTTATGTTTAGTAAGCCTAATGGTATATTTTCCATGGGGGATGGGTCCTCTGTAAGGCAGTTTGGCTATGAAGAAGACCGTAATGGTTGAAACAGTGTTGCCATTGATGTGATCTATTAGACAACTATTGGAGCTGTCTGGAGTTTTATAATTCTTTAAGTGTTTCATATATATATATATATATATATATATATATATATATATATATATATATATATATATACACACACACACGTACATATATATACGACTGGAATGTTCGAGGAATAGGAGTTTACTCCTATATGGTTGGACAATGGTTAAGTATACCCTAGAAGCGTAGACCTGCCCCACTGTACCAGGCAGTCACATGAAAAGCAACAAACAATACTGGGCATCTATCTTGTAATTGGCAAATTCAAAGCGGCTGTACGTTAGTTTTGATTTGTCTCTGATATTGCTAAACTAGCACTTCCCTAACAGTAGATTCAGACCGGGAATTAATTATGGCTTTTGCTTGTAGCAGGGCTCTTAAATGTACAGTGCCCAGACTTGGCAATGTAGCAGTGACACGTTCACAAGCCATCTCTGTCTTGAATAGGACCAGGTGCCATCACTTCGCTCCTTAGACATCATACAGCTTCCTCATTTCATATCTCTCCTGATCCAGACCCTGTACTTGACTCAAGTTACTGAAACATTCACTGAAGCTCCTCTAAGGCACTTTTGTCGTGACTTGTTATATGTAATGGTATTTCAGGATAAATAGATCCAGAGACCTCTGTTCTGGCCTGCAATATGTACTGCCCAGTTCTGAGGCATTCACAGATATTGCATAATGCACCTTTACATTGACTTGCACTATGTACCACTATTCTACTATTTACCCACCTATGAGCTCTCACAATACACTGCTATGATCACCTTCATCATTAACAGGACCCATAAACAGCCACTTCCACAAGTGACATCACCGTAAATAATTGATAAAGTTAATTTGCAAGGCAATTACTCGCCAATTGTGCCTATTGAACCTGACCTGCCTTGTGGATCGGTGTCATCCTACCAGGGCTGGCTAGGGTGGACAATTCTCTCCAGGTCATTACAGACACTGTTTCCAGTGCTGAACGTTTCACCTGCAAATCATTATTTTCAAGTGTGTTAGTCTAACTATTTCAGTGGAAGTAAAACAAGTCTGCATCACCTATAATGCAGTACATTAGCAAACAAAAGTCTAGGAAACAGAATCCATAATGGCCTGGAGATAGGAGGCCACCCTAACTGGGACTCTTGTGATTTGTGATGGTGCTGCAAGGTCATAAACTCACAGGGTGAGTCTCAGAAGCTTTTCAATCATGTACTCCGAGAACATTTTGCCAGATGGCTGATGCAAGTGTCGTAGTTTGACTCTTGCACTAGGCAAGACTGCTGGTTCCAGGATGACAGCCCTTATGTTTGTAGGCGGTTTTGTCTGCCCTACAACAAGTTGCAATTGTTGTCCCAACCCTCCAGGCTCACAAGCAGCACCTCACCAAAAACCCAAACCGTAAAAGATGATTTGTGGCAGCCTTTATGAATGGACTCAAGAGTGTGACATCTCAGGGAATTTTGTGGTTAAACGGAGATTACCCCTTTCTCACATAAACAACATGTCTCAGTCAGACAGGGGCAATGAAGGGGATGCAGTAACGTTTTCAATAGGTTTTATTAACAAAACTGCAACCTGCGATAAGTTGCATGGGCTGCAATGATTAGGATAATGAATAATGTAAGAAACAGAATGGTAAAGACAAGAGTCATTAATACAAAGACCCCCATCATCTTGCAATGATATGAAGTGACATGAGATGTAAAATATGTCCTGATGCCCTAGTTCGATTAACCAAATCTCTAACCTAAAAGAGAGCTAGGTGTGTTAAACCTAATTTGTCAGTGCCATGTCCATGAGAAGACGCCCTCAACCCTTGTTACCTTGGAATGAAGTCTGTAGCTCAGGCTCTGTAGGGACACGAAGCCTGGGTCAGCGTCAAGGCGACGTGCAGCATCGATAGCAGCGATGGCATCTGGTCAGAATCTCTCTGACTATCTGTCTAAGTGAGGTGCATTTATACTGAACTGCTCGGATACCTGACGTAGGTCTGTTCCCAAACAATAGATAAAAAGACAGGCTTGGGATGGCAATTTATGTAAACAATTCCCTCAAAGGCGTGAAGAGGGAAAGTACCTAATGTGAATCCCTACAGTTTGTTTATCTTTGTCGCTTGATATTGATGCCTTAGCGCGCTGGCACTGATAACGTGAAACTAAAACATTGGCCTAACTAGAAACAATGTAGCCATCTTGGAAACATATAATTAAATAATTGCACTGCAACAAAGTTAAGTAGGGTAAAAGTCACTAGGTGACAGGGTCACAGGTCCGCAAGCCAGAAGGTTAAGCTAACTCCTGTTTCCAATAAAACAAGATAGGATTCACTACACAAGTGGGCGGCCACATGCAGGCTCTCGGGCTTTTTTCTCTGTGCTCTGCAGTGTCTATCTGTCCATGCTAAATTCGGCTGACCCATTCCTCCCTTTTATATTCTTTGAAGAAAATATGACGCCACCAATCGAATTACTGCATTGTGCACACTGAAAGGATTCCTTATATTGGTTACTAGTTCCAGCAAGGCAGATTACACCACACCTGGTCTCAAGTGCCTGAAAATGCATGTGTACTAGAGGGCTGCAGCACTCATTGTGCCACCCATTACTGTTGCACTATAAAACATGTCTCCAAGCCAGCCACCGCAGCCTGGGTGTACTTATAAGCCACTCCTAAGATAGTCCTTAAAAACCCATAGAGCAGGGTGCATGGTACTTAAAATGTAGGACATATATATTTAAAGTTTTGCATCACAGGATAATGACAAACCTCCAAAGACAGTTTTTCTCTGTGGCAAGGCTGGCTCTCCCATAGGTTTACACTGGTTTACATTATTACATTTAATAAGTGGCTACATTCATTTTAGAACTAGCTAGAAAATTGGTCCCTTGGATCATTTTAATGGTAATTTAAAATCGATCTCAGATTTTATGTTACTCTTTCAGCTTTTATAAAGTTATCATTTTCCTACCTAAAACAAAGCTTTCCTGCCAATGTCCAGATATCACCTGACCCTGCATGGCTTCCTTTTGGTGAGATGTGTATTGCTGTAAGATAGTGGACAAAGGGCTTTGGGGACAGGGAGGGGGATGCCTTCCTTGAAACGATGGACTGGGGCTGTGCCTATTGCTTCAAAGGATGCAGATAAGGCTCACACTTAGGCTTGCCTCCCTTTTCTATCGCTTGTCAAGCTGGCGGCAAACCAATGGGGAATAGGAGGATCTCACCAGAACTGGTTTAGGGGTGGACAAAGGCCTGCTCTTCACTCACAGGCTGTCACTTGTCATAAAAGTGAACCCCTCAGACCTCTTCTCAGAAACCTCCTGCGTCTTTGAAAAATTTGAAAGTCTGTCCTTCTGTCTGAAGAACCTGAAGGAAGACTGGACCTGCCTTGAACCCAGGACCACAGAAGTGACTTCATTGGTCAGAAGGCCGATCTCCTGTTTAAGTTACAACACGCTTTCAGAGGCCTCTCTCCCTGAAACTGCCTAGCTGACCAGTTCCAACTGGATTGACATTGGATCCTGCGGCTGGCCTCTGTTGAAATGAGTCATAACACCTAAGTGATGACCCCAGGACTGGGACCCTTGGGTGGTGTGCTCCTCCTGTCTCCAAACTGAAAGAGGTGGGACTTAGAAAATCTTTGTTAACTTTCTGCCTGGAGAACATTTGGAGGCCACAATCACCGTCAAAGCCGCAGCCGTCAATATCCTCAATTTTCCAGTATGCCCCCACTGAATCAGATCTGATTTCCAGGAAAGTTTTTAAGTCTGAGTCTAGAGGGCTTTAACGGTATCAATGGTGAGCAGCATCTAATCAATGTCGAGGCTTTCCTGGGCATGGACCTTGTACTTTGCCAACTCTGAACGTTCCCCTCTTCATCCACAACTAAACCAGGACCCTGTTTCTGGGCAGCCAACCATCGTCAAACCCCGCTTTGGATCCAGCTTGCCGCTTGCCCCGCTGGTGAGTCATCGATGACCACTTTTTCTCCAAAAAGCTTTCTAAGCGAAAAGGTAAACTTTCCACTGGGGCATGCTGGTCCTTGTATACGACCGGCGATCCATCGGGTGTTTAACCATAACTTGTGACAACCAGATACCAGCAGTTGGTGCTTTATTCTTTTTTGTGCCTTTTTGTAATTTAAATTTTGAGAATTCAAACCTACATTCTTTGAAATTTTATATCTCCAATTATACTTATTGGATTTTTGTTGTTTTGGTGTCATTTCATTTATTAAAATATTCTTTATTTTTCTTGTGTTGTGTTATAGCCTTATCACTATTTACTGTTTGAGTGCTAACTAAATACTTAAAATGTTGTCTCTGAGTTAAGCCTGACTACTCTTCGCCACTCTACCAGAGGGTTCAGCACAAGTTTATTTAGTGACCCTGAGGGTTGTGATTATTATTTCACACCCTCCCCAACTAATACCCTAACTATGTACATAGGTGTTCTGTTGTAGGGTATAGTACTTTTGATTGTGCAGTGCCACTCAGTGATTAGTAGAAAACCAAAATCCCTTTGAATAATCTGACATCAAAATCAATTTTTTATTATTGACCTCTGTTTTTTTAAATGGGCACATTTTCTACTTTTCCCAAAACTTCATGTCTACCCTCTGATTTTTTCTATACCTGTGACTTTTGATAGGAAGACCTAAGCAACATTGACAGCTTCAATGTGGCCGAGCTTAAGAAGCTCTGCAAGGAGAGGGGGCTGAAGCTGGCAAAAGGGTCTAAGAAACTGGTAGAGAGGATAACCCTCAAGAGGAAGGAGTGATGAGAAAGAGGAAATAGAGACAGAGGAGGATGGCGCTGCAGAGGTTCTAGTGTAAGAAGAACAGTCAACAGAGCTAGACCACCTGCCTTGTCCAGAGCATGGAGCTTAGCCTCCATCTGCAGCATGACCCAATCAGAGCTAGATTACAGAGAAGCAGCAAGGTCCCTGAAGCTGCCATTGGCCTCTTTAGCCTTATTGGAGAAAATGATGGCCACAGGGGAGAGAAAAAAGCTGAAACAGCAGAACCAAGGGCCGTAAAGGAGAAAATGTTGGCACTGGAAGAAAATAAGATATTGTTGGGTCATGAAGTGAGATAGAAAAAAACTAGACCTCCAAGCTAGGAAGGCCACACACTCTAGTGGAGATTGTGGCAGTGACCAGTCTAGTGAAGAGGTGCATAGAATGGTCCACATCCCCAAATACCTTGTGCCTAGCTTTGTGGTAGTAGATGACATTGAAAACTGGTTTCATGCTTATGAGGTGTCTTTGTGCATTCACACATTCCCAGAGCAGCATATGTCAGTCACCAGCAAGGATACCCTTTGTGCCCTATATAAGGCAGACAGGATGAATTATACCCAATGAAAGGGGCCCTTAATGTCAAGTTTGGTCTTATCACAGAGAAACATCACTTAATGTTTAGGGACAGTTAGTCCTGGATAGAGTTCTTGGAATACTCCAGCAAGATGGTTGGGTGAATGGCAGCAAAGTGAGTGACTATGATGGGCGGTACACTCTATTCACAGGAGTGCATATGTTCAGTAGCTGCTTTGCAGAGCTGCACCAATGTCATATTAACCCCAAGCTCACTGTACCCAGGGAGCTTGTAAAGGAGGGTGACCTCTGGGTAAGTACCACTGTGTCAAAGGAGGTACCAGTGAGAACTCCAAGAAAGGTGGACAGAGTTACCCCCAGAAAAGGAGGGGGAAAACAGGGAAAATTAAACAGAGTTCTCTAAAGGCCCCCAAAAGATTTTTCAGGGGAAGGAATCCTAGTCCAACCCTGAGTAAAAGAAGGGTGGGTCAATGGGAAGAAATTCTGGCTACCACCAGCCAAAGTGCTATGTGTGTTACTAGTATAGGCACAGCATGGTCACCCTGTGCATGGACCTCCCAGTCTTGTGAAGGAGGGGTAGAAGTAAGGTCACCGGGAACACTCCCAAGACATAGTGAGCGACATGTTGTCCCTCCCGTCTCAGACAAAGTGTTTCTGGAAAGAGTCAACTGGAGCACAAGGCCTTGGTTAATCAGTTGACTGGACCCTATGAGATGAAGGATGGAAAGTGGAGGTCACCTACCTGGTTCACCTCAAGTAATCAAGGAAGCCCCTAAGGGTCCTGCATTTGAACAGCCTCAAGCCCCATTTTAAGGGGAATGATGCACGGGCACGGATGACGGACTTCGCCCACTCAGAACCCTCCTGACCTCATTGATGACTGCAGGAGGACCCTGATGTTCTATAGCCAGCCATTGTGGAGTCCCTCTTTCAATCTAAATTTCAGCTTGCCCTTCGACTTTTCGACTACCACTTTTTCTCCAAAAACATTTCTATTTCAGAAGGTAAACTTTCCATTGGGATAAACTTGTCCCTGTATCTGACTGGCGATATGTTACAGTCTGCTGCAACTTGTGTTTGTCCCTTCTAGGGCAAATAGATACGCACAGTTCTCTATTTTTCTAAATAGGTTTTGGATTCAATTCTGTTGTGGTTTCACTTCATTTCTGTTTGAGCCCTACATAAATACTTTACACATATCGTCTAAGTTAAGCCTGTCTGTTTGTGTGCCAAACTACCAGAAGGATAAGCACAAGTTTATATATTCACCCTGACAAGGTTGTTATTATTATTAGAGATGGGTTCTCATCTCCCTCAACTAATACCCCAAATTATTACAGATGGGATTTCTACTGGCTCTACAAAGACTTCTCAAACAAAGATGAGGTCATGATTTTTGTCTTTGATGTCATATCTTGTATCATTATATTTACTACAGCCAAGTTTTCGGATGTATGTTTCATCATGTTCTTCATCCCTAAGTTAGATTTGTTTTGGCCATACATTGTACCTGTTTAGGTTACATTTCTGAATCATTCCTTAGTACAACATTCCAGGTCCTTCACTAGTTATTTTGTGTAGGTTAGTGCCTGGCATTTTATTGTTTCTATTGCTCAGCCAAGAAACTCCCATAGTTCTCCTCTTGTGACTCAACTTTGCCGACAAGTGTTGACCAATGTGTCTAATTATCAGATGTAGGCAGCATCATGGCTATAGTAAGGAGGTGCCCATTCTTTTGACAACCCAGGCATAAGGAATAATAGCTGTGTCCCACCCTTTATAAGGACACACACAGAGTTCTTGCAATACCCAACATTTGCAACAGCCCCTAGCCCACAAATAAAAACTCATTAATAACATATTAAGGGCCTGATTTAGATGTTGACGGTATTACTGCCAAGCCATGTTGGTGGCAGACCCAAAAAGTCTGTCAAATCAATTGTGTCCTGCCCCTGTATTTAGATGTATTGCGGCTGAGACAAAGACCAACACAACAGAGTGTAATCTTTTGCGCCACCTGCATCCTACATCTAACGAGGCGAACTCCAATGCTGACAAATACACCACTGCCGCTGTCATTACAGTGGGATCCCGCAGAACCTATTTAGATAACACAATTGTGCTAGCGGTGTAGAAGCGGGCAGGCCCATGACAGCGACAGTCCATCGCAGAACCCATTCAATATATAGTACTATTACTGTGTGGCCATTGGTTGATTGCTAGCAGCCCACATCTTTTGTATATTGGACAATTGTGAAAACCTGCCAAACACACTATAAAACACATACCATTTCAGACCATAATCCTTTGCCATTACACTGCAACAGACCATTTGGATGCAGGAATTGACACACAGGAGCCAGTTTTTTCTGTATTTTTCTCCCTCTGGTGTTGTTAATATTACTTTTTTGGATTATCCTTCATCTTTTTGGGCACTATTTTTTTCACAATTATTCATTGTGGCAGGGAGGAGAAATCCGAATTTCATAGAGGGAGAGTTGTCTGTCATGGTGGATGAAATCATTAGAGTAGAGCCACAATTGCTTGGAGCACAAGTACAAAATACAGCCATATCTCAGAAAAAACAAATATGGACCAGAATAGTGGTCAGATTGAATACTGCATCTAACAACCTGTGCAAACAGGAGGAGATTAGGAAGTGGTGGAATGCATTCCCTGGCCTCCAAGCGTCACCTGGAGGTCCATAGGACTGGTAGTGATTCTCCCATCCCCCCATTGCAACTCTTGCCCTGGAAGTAGAAGATCTTGCAGATCCTACATCCTGAAGGCTTGACAGGAATCCATGGTGGGGTGGAGACTGGTAAGTTGCTCTTAACAATGTCTCAACAATTACAAATGGAGCAATGCCCTTGATCTAGATATTTAGGGGTATATTTATACTCTGTTTGAGCCGAATGTGCGTCAAACATTTTGACGCACATTCAGCGCTAACCTTGCCCCATATTTATACTATGACGCCCGACCCCACAGATGTCAAAAATCCTCTGTGTGCATCATTTTTTGGATGCGGGAAACCGCCTTGCGTTAATGACATGCAAGGTAGGCGTTACCCGTCCAAAAAATGACTTTAAGGCCTACACGCCTTTTTTATACTCCTGCATCATTTTGATGCACAGGAGGGGGCGGGCCTTAAAAAACGGCACACAGCCTGATGTGTGTTGTTTTTTAACACCGGGGTGAGGGCAGGCGTTAAGGGACCTGTGTGCCCACTTCCATGGTATCAGACCATGGAAGCAGTCCAGAGGTGCCCTTCCCTGCCCCCAGGGACACCCCCTGCCGCCCTCGCCCACCCATGGAGGACACCCATGGATGGGGGATGCATCCCAGGTAGCTACAGGTATGTTGGGGTAAGTATCATTTTTTTATTTTTGTAACGTGGCATAGGAGGGCCTAATTTGGCCCCCCCTACATGCCACTGTGCCCAATGACATTGGGCAAGGGAGAATGACTCCTGTCTTTGCTAAGACAGGAGTAATTTCAATGTAGGTTGTGCATCAAAAAATGGCGCAAGTCTGGTTTGAGCCATGATTTTTTACTCAAACCTGACTTGCACCATTTTTTGACGCTCAACCCCCATTTTCCCCTACGTCGGCGCTGCCTGGTTGGAGTAGTTTTTTTTACTCTGACCAGCCCGCAGCGCTGGCTAACGTCAGTCCTTAAATAAGGCACCCGCCTGGCACGTAGGAATGGCGTTAGCCAGTGGTAAATTCTTTTACGCAAACCAGCGCCGGCACTGGTTTGCGTCAAAAAGTATAAATATGGGCACCCTTATAAAAACAGATGTGCCTACACTTTACTCCACAAAATATCTTGTTTCATAGCAGTTACTAGCATCGTCGTTGTACCTCTCCTTTTAGAAATGTGCAATACGTTTAGTCAGATTGTGTGCTGTTCCCCATGGATCATCCCTTCTATTTTCTTAGTCCATTGCTTTCCCTCAATGTATGTTGTTGTTCTCCCAAAACCAGGTCCTATACTCCATCAATTGCCACAGTATGGTAGGCTGCTTGAAGTGGTATTTTCACCTATTAACATTATATTCATACGTGTGTACATGTTGTAAATGTGTGTTCATTTCCACTATAGTTATTGAAATAGATAGGTGTAACCCACTTTTTAACAACTATTGTCTATGGTGTCAACAGATGACTACAACTACCATGATACCCTGTTTTTGTAACTGCAAACCAATAGCGCAATGTAATGTTGCTCTACCTTCCTTTACTTGCACATGTGCACACATGTCAAGAACGTATGCATTTACAGTTCACCATGTCATGCTATGGATGTAAATGATAGTTGTTGTATACCTCAAGCATGTTGACACCTCCTCATAACTTGCTAAATAGAAATAGTACCCATACACAATTTACTTTGCACTGTCCAGATGATGACCAATGTCAATTTTAGTATGAAGTTGAACCACAGTTTGCCTAATGTTTTGTAGCCTGCTATGCCTTAGAATGCTCCAATTCTTTAATCGACTCACCACTGTGTTGGGTTGAATGTCTGGTACATGTAATGTACAATTTTTGAAATAACGCTCTGTATTTCAGGACATCTCTACAACATCATCACTGGAGTTGTCATCTGTGTAAATCAGCCAGCATGTGTAAAACAGTGAAATTCACACAAAGGGCTAATCATTCTATCATTCTGATTTTACTTTTTGACGTTGGCCCATTTCTAGCTCCAGACACAAATGAGGTACAAACCAGATTATAATTTCATACTGCATGCTTTCTTCTCAGGTCAAACCTCCTGGGCCAGTGTACCACTGTCTGCCACTCAAGACACCTCCACTCCTGACCAGGATCAAGCCTTCAGTGAGGACTCCACTCCTGCAAGTCTGGATGAACTGGAGAAGCCTGCTTCATTTGTTCTGTCTGGATGGACAGGTCAATTGAGTCACACTCGGCCCACACCCATTCCTCCTCCTCCCTTCCAGCTACAACAGCACCTGAGTCAATGGAAAACTCCACTTTCTATGTTCAAAGAAACATCAACCCAATTTTGTGCCCGATAGTCCTGGCTACTGTTGAGACAACGAACAAACACTGCCTCCAGTTGTGCCAGGACCCAGTGGGATAGGACACACTGGCTCCAGGGCTTAAGGTTGTGGGGGTAAGCATCATGGAAGGGAATCTGTGGGCCAGGAAAGTGAGGCCACTGGTATCTTTGTCAGCCAGACCACAATAGACCAAGGGGGTCATTACGACCTTGGCGGGCAGCTACTGCCGCCCGCCAGGCGGTAACCGCCGTGCAGCCGCCAATGCGGCCGCACTCCCGCGGCCCCCATTACGACATTCCCACTGGCCCAGCGGGGATGAGGCCGCAACATAGGAGCCGGCTCCTAATGGAGCCGGCGGTGTTGCGTCCGTGGGACGGGTGCAGTAGCACCCGTCGCGCTTTTCACTGTCTGCTATGCAGACATTGAAAAGCTGGCCGGGGCCCTGTTAAGGGGCCCCTGCCCTGCCCATGCCAGTGGCATGGGCAGTGCAGGGGCCCCCAGGACACCCCTTACCACCAGCCAATTCCTGGCGGTGCAAACCGCCAGAAACAGGCTGGCGGGCGGATTACCACAGCCGGGGCTAAAATGGCGGGAAACGCCGCGGTCGTAATAGGGGCCTCCGTACCGCCAGCCTGTTGGCGGTACGGACGCTACATTACCCCTGGCGGTCTCCAACCACCAGGGTCGTAATGACACCCCAAGTCTTGGAAGCAGTGTAAGAGTCCCAAGACTAGCTGGGCCAGGTCATTACTGAGCTCAGAGAGATCAAGGAGGTGCACAGGGAACTCATGCCAGAAATACGCAACCACAATGACAAAAGGAGCTCCTTAACTCGGGTTCTTTTTGACATCTATCACCACATGTACAGGGCTTTTCCCATATCATCTGCTCCTATCTGTGGTCCTTCTACATCTGGACATAGTACACCACTGGATGGAAGGTCCTGCCACAGGAAGAGCCTGCTCCTCCCTCCTCAGTACTTCCACCTTTGTCCCACCCTTCCCAGAAAGGACGGTTAAGTTGACCACCAGAAGAGGATGGCAAGACCCCCTCCATCACCTCTAAGAGATGGAAATACTAATTTCCTCAAGTGTGTGTCTAGCATTCAGTCTGTAGACTAGTTCAGGGACACATTTACCTTTTTTGAGGATAGGTGTATTTTGTACATTGGACTCCAAACTGTTTTAGCCTTTGCTACTATAATCTCATCCACCATGATAGACTTTTTTTAATTTCATTTTCTCAATTATTTGAAACATCTTTCTATTCATTTGTGTGTGCAAATAAATTATTGGTAAACAAACTACAAGATTGTTTTTGCATTTATTGTGGCATTTAATTTTTCATGTCTGTCTTCCACCATAATTTTGTCAAATCTTTAGAACAGTTATTTGCAAAGGCAAATTATAAATGACAAAGATATAATGTGTTACCCATTTCATTCAAACAAAACAAAAAAACTCAATGTATTGGCAACATACATATGTAGGTAACAAGTCTTACATGAAATCAGTGCTGGATTTCACAAACCATAAATTACCCCAATAGTCTGTGCCATTTAAGGGTGGACGCTCCACGTCCTTGACACCATGGAAGAAAGGAAAATTGCATGGGATCAAATTAAATAGGCAAACTATCATTGATGCACAACCTCTGTTGGAGCCATATATCTTGCCTACACAGTAGGAATCATACATCAGTCATCAATACACCAATAGTCTACATTGTGACATTTACATAATTTTAGGCCACTTGACTATCACAGGATATGGTGCAATGACACAACCCCCATTCAGTGGTGTGCTAAAATAAAGTTTTATCAACTATGGGGAGATTTATCAACAGTTACCTTCACTGAACACACATTGAAGATTTAGCCAATGTGAAGGAAGAACAGTATGCTATGGCTTGTCATACAGACATGGTTTGAGCAAGTTAAATTGCACATAATGCCTTGATGGCAACATCACATTGGAAACAGGTCTGACACAATCTCCTGAAGTTCCATTTAATCACAGTGCAAGTTGTCTCTGTACAAGATCTCTTTATCGCAAGTGGGTGTCTGTCCCATGATCAACATATATCTACTTTGTACTTTCGAACAGCAACATATCACTGGAAATGTCACAACTGTGAAATTTCCAAATTAAGATGACATGGTGAAGGTCCCTGAAACAGAATACCAAGGGATAATTAATGATTTTATGTATTAAATCTGACTCAAATGACAAGTTAGGAGGGCACAGATACTTAGCACAAGCAAAGTTAATCTATGTCAGTAACCACAGTAGTCAATGTCAGAAAACTCTGATCCACTAACATCTTTGTCTTGGACTTCCCTGAACTGACCATTCCTACCACATTTCCATTACAGACTGATATGTTTCCTATGTCCCAAGTTGTTCTGACAATAAAGGTTACAATATGTAAAGGTAAACTTACACTTAGGTGAAGAAGTAGTCAATAACATCTTGACATAGGTCAATTCCTTCTTCTCTACCACTGTCATCTCCATTGGGCATTTCAACATCTTCACCTGGTGGCTCTTCACGGTATTCATTCTCAGCGATTATTGGGATGTTCCATCACTGGGTGATGTTGTAAAGCATGCAGCAGGCAACCGTGATTTGGCACACCTTATTGGGTGAGTTGAGTAAGGTTCCATCGGTCTTACCCAGGCACCTAAACCTGGCCTTGAGGAGCCCAAAAGGCCACTCCATTGGCCTCTGTGTTCTTCCAGGAGCCTTATTGAAGCAGACTTTCCCTGGCGTTGTTGGATTCCTCAGCGGCACTAACAACCACGGTTTGTTAAGATAAGCTTTCTCCTACCTGGAAGCAACATATCAATAGATTATTATTGTATCAAGCCATTGTACCTTCCTAAACTTGAATGCAAACAAATTATCCTCAAGTCATAATGTACTTAGCAACAAGCCAGGCCCTCTCCTGTCAAATTTGTGACATCTGCAGGGGTATGGTGCTGTTCCGTAGTACAAATTAATCATGTGTTGACCCAGGAAAGCGAGTACACATGCTTGAGGTGTATAAATCCTGTAAGCAGACAACTTACACATTGACAGAATGGAAGTTCTTCCAGTTGCAGTATGCCTGTTCACTTGCGTGTGGTGGCACTAAGGCTATATGCAAGCCATCTATTGCTCTAACCACATGTGGTAGTCCACCCAAAACATAAAATTCTCCCTTCATGGTGGCCAAATCCTGTTGTTGTGGGAACTGGATGTAGCTGTTGATTTGTCTCAATGATGCTAGAAATTCTTGTAGGACACCAGTGAAAGTGGTTGGGGCATGCCCCCAGATACTGCCACAGTGTACTGAAAAGAGCCAGTGGCCACAAACTGAAGTACTGCCACGAGTTTCACTATTGGTGTTATTGCTTTTGTATTCCTATTGTGAGACAGGAAACCAGGCTCCCGCTGGTTACACAAATCCAGGATAGTTGGCGTATTTAGCCAAAACTTTTTATAAAATACCTTTCCTCCATGGTGGCAATGTCTTGAAATGGCAGGAAGACCTGAGGCCTTCGTCTTCAAAAGTCTGCATGTATGGAAAAGAAAATATCAGCTTAAATGGTCATACCATACTTTGTTGATCAACACACATCTTAAGGCTTGTGTAATACATGTATACACATTGTTATCAAATATGTTTAACTTCCAAACTGTTTTTTTATTTTCTTGTTTTTTTTTACATTATGTGCAAATAATACATTTGAAATGTATTATTTGCACTTATTATTTTTTTTTTTTACATTTAAAAAAAAAAATGTTATCATTTGAGGTATTACTTCCCCTGCGGCACTATTGATGTCAAACACAGTCACAGTGCACTTTTTATTGTGTCATATTTTGCCAAAAACTGTGTTTTTCATTTCTGATATTTGTATGGACACTAGCCTATATTTTGAATGCTGGTGATGCATAACCAATTGAAAAACACACAACTTCATACCCTAAAATGCCAGCTGCCTGACTTTGGTGTCAGGACATTGGCTAGCCAATGTACATCGGCAGAAGTTGATCGCGTAGTAGGTGGAGCACTCCACAACAAACCCTGCATAGGCTAACATGTGTGATGCCTACACATAAAAGCAGGTGACAGGACCGCTGCCTTCAGCAAGGAGGAGCTGGAGCTCCTTGCAGGGAGGTACTGTCCCTGTACAGCCAAATGTATGGGACCCCAAAGGAAAAGGTACATGTCTGATTGGGAAATGTTTGACTAAGAAACTGGTTCATTTTCGATCCATGGGCTTATTTGGCCCTTTTTGTTCATGGGTGAAGTGTTGTAATTTGAGTATAGTGAACTGAGTGATTTAGCTGGGGACAGAATGTTGTTTGCCACTATTAGAAATGTATGTGTATGGAAATGTAAAGTAACCTGAAAGGATAAGGTATACTATCTGTCCTTGTAACTCACAATTCCAGCTTCATTAGACAAATTGCAGGCCCCTTACTACCAGTGGCCAGTAAACAGTGTACTAGCAGTATGAGTGACAGCATACAGCCAATGTCAAAATGAAAGTGATGGTAAGTGGAAGAAAATGTTTTAAAGTTATGGAGTTGTCTGATGCTGTCCTGTCAAGTTGGATTACAGTCCATATTGTGGAATAGAATGCTCTGTAAGGTTTAAACATGTCATGGTGCCACATATGGTAAAAATGATTTCCTGTGCTGCAAGTTCAAATGCCACAGGCTCTCAATCATCCATGCAAGTATTTCCCATTACTGCACACACTTCTTCATACATCCTCCAAATCCCTGCTCTCACTGACACCCAGCTGCCCTTCTGTATTGCCCTTCATCACTGTGTGTGATGCAAACCATGGGTTCATACTCTTAGAGTTTAGTCATGAAGTCAATGTAGCTGTGCTTGGGGCTATGGTCAAGGTTTGCACAGGTTGTTTAACCTTTAATAGCTCACAGTGATTATGAGTAATCAGGAGTGGGTCTCACAACAGGAAATGTTCCATAGCCATGGGCTAGATGATGGTTTAGGTCTGAATTGGTAACATGAGGAGAATGAAAGTGTAGAGGGTGCTCAAACGAACTGGATGTAGCTGCTGGTATGTCTCAACAATGAAGCAGAACTTCTTGTAGCACATCACTGGTTGGGACATGCCCCCAAATCACTGGAAATCAGTATGTCCTAGGAACTTCTAAATGTTTTAGGAAAAGATGAAGTTACAGTTTTGTGAATGCATGAGTGCAAAGCAACAAAATTGTGTCACAGCACTACAGATAGACCAAATCACTCAAAACTTATTTTCTTGTTCTTTTCTTTCATCCATACAGGTCAATGCCCATCAAAAGTGGGAAATCTAGAAGGTCCTCACTAAGAAGGTGTGGACCGTGAGGGTCCATAAGCGGCGCAGCCTGCATTGCCGGAAGAGGTGGGGTGACCTTCGACGCTCAATGCGTAAGTCTGTGGATGGCCAGCTCGAACAGTCCTCCCAATGATCCTAGTGGATGCGCTGCACCCTCATCCCCTAATGGCCCGCATCCTTGCGGTGGCCTATCTGGTGCTTGATGGGCAGTTGAGGGCCCAAAAGCAGTATCAATGGGCTAAGTTATAGTCTGTAGCTATTTTTGTTGTTTAACCTTTTTAATTTCCAGAAATGTTATGGGGCATCCATATAATGGTTGACACACATCCAATGCACATGAGGATTTCTGGCGGTGTAAGTTAATCAGAAAGTGTCTGATGCTGTAGCTGGTGTATTGCTTCGTGCTGATGGTTGCCACTAAATTCCTCATCAGAAACCAACTACTGTTTTGAACAGACACATGGCTGTATACGAACAAAGAGGTACCTGCATTTTCTCTATGTCATGAGAGAAAGTTGGATCAAACATGCCCCATTTTATGATTGGGTCAGGTGGAATGCTCCATCACAAATGTGAGTAGGTAATGTAGGCCCTATTACTGATGACATGGCAACTTGTACACTTATGATGCAGTTGATGTATCAGACTTGACATTGGTATGGTAAGTTGCGGCTATGACAATATGATACTGAGCATCTGCTCCAAAAGGACTGGAACATGTGTACAGTGGCATCATTCCTTATCTGGAACAAGTTTGAAACCTGTTTGTACAGCAAAATTCTAGCCAGTATATGTGGACAGTAGCAGGTTGTCATGACACCTTAGTACTTGTCAAATATGCATTTATGGCAGGCTGTGTTAAACAACGTGAAATTGTATGCCAAACTGTATTGATTGGAACAGACAGGCATGTGTTCACATTGGTGAAAGAGTTACACATCCCAAAATGACATTTTGGTGTCCTTAGTTCTGTCCAGATGAGAAATCAATGATGGAGAGCAACGTGATACTTAAAGGGACATTTGTAGTGGAAAGTTACATCACATAGATGTTGTATTATCCCATCTTGAGAAGTCAATTTTCAGCCCAACACATGGCTCTTTTTTTAAATCTAAATATATTTTAGCTCTGTACCGCAGTGGGTTAGAAATGTCTCAAGGCCTATGTTTTTACTTATACCGTCGAAGCCCTTTATCATGGAGCGTAATTACTAGTGGATAAGATTCAAAGGCATACATGATATAGGAGCTAGCATGGGGAATTTCTAGAATTTGAGCAAATGCGGTGTGATCAAATTCATATCCAATTGTAGCTGCATGACTGTTGTATTTGTTTTTTCAGCATCATCTGTGCAAGGTGAAAGTGACAATGGCCATGTCGGCAAGGAGGAAGCTGGCCACTGTGGCTCAGGTGTGGACACCACAGACACTGGTAGACCCAGTGACACAGAGGTTGAGGGGACTGGCACAGAGGCCACAAGTGACTACGGCCCTCATTACAACCCTGGCGGTAAATCCCGCTTACCGCCGTGCATAAGACCGCCAACATACTACTGCGGCTGCGGAATTCTGCTACAGGTATTACGACTGACAGCTCGGAATCCGCCACAATGCAAACACCCACACAAGCCCGCCACACCAAAGGTCAGTGATAAACTGGCGATAACAAAAGCGACACCGTCACGCCAACAAGAATACGCCCACACTATCACGACCCACAAATCAACATGGCGGACTTACAACCGCGGTAAACCATTGGCCGCCGTGCTCAAAATACACACACATTTACAAAACACCACCACATTGGACAAATCGAAATACACGCACCTGATACACATACAAACACCACACCCACGCACGCACACCACTATAAAACACACACCCACATCACCCATAAACCCTTAATACCAGAAAATTGAAAGCAGGCCAGAGAGAGACACTACCTTAAACAACACCAGCATCCACAGACACACAACACCATCACTCAGACAACATCCACGCACCTCAAACAACACACACCAACACATCCCCTCACACATTACAACAGACATCACCTCACACATCACCCACACCACATCATGGCACCACAACGACACCCCAGGTTCTCTGAGGAGGCGCTCAGGGTCATGGTGGAGGAAATCGTCCGGGTAGAGCCACAGCTATTCGGATCACAGGTGCAGCACACCTCCATTACAAGGAAGATGGAGCTATGGCGGAGAATCCTGAGGGCCTTGCAGGAGTAGAAGGAGGACTGAACTCTGGTCAGGCAAATCTTTACTACGATATCCCCCACCCTACCTGCATGCCATCACATACCACACCCTTACCCTCACACCCATCACCCCAACAACCCACAGATACCCCACCAACACAACCCACATATCCCAAAAACAAGCCCTGCATGTAACACCAATGCATGGACACCCATCACCAAAGCATGTCCAGTACAGATACCCACACAGACCCCAAACCAACTGTTACACAAGGACCAAGCCAAGAATGCAAGCACTAGAGTACAGGGCCACTCACCCATTGCACACAATGGCACACACAGTTGCAATAATCATGCTTTTACACCCCTACAGAACCCCTACCCAACATCACCAGACAGGAGGTGCCAGACATATCCAGTCCCCCCACAGAAGAGACCCACAGTGATGACAGCAGCTCTGCACAACCAGCCCAGCCCATCAGGGACCTCGGGACAGTCGGTTCACCTGGCACAGTCACAAGCCACCACAGACCCTCCCCCCTCAGGAAACACCAGCACAGCACCCACCCAGCGGGCCCATCCCTCTGTCCCCAAGACACATCAATCAGCAGTGTGTACACCACTACATGGAACCCAGGCAACCCCACTAACACAGGACGATCATGGGCCTGGGGGCAGTGGGCACACGGTTCAGGGGACAGAGGCACAGGAGAACAGGGAAGCTGGGAGGACTGCTGTGCGACAGGGGGAGGACAGGCCCAGGGAACCCACTCTCCACGAGGCACTCTCCAACATCATGGGAGCTTACCATCATTCCCAGGAGACGATGGCAACTGTGCTGGCCAAGTTTCAGGAGACCCAGCGGCTGCAGGAGGAACACTACCTGGGGATCAGGGAGGACTTGAAGTCCATTAACAACACCCTGGTCACCATTGCAGGGGTGCTACAAGACCTTGTCAACACCAGGAGGGACACAGTGGCACAGCAAGGGGCCCCTGACACTAGCCTGGATGATGAACAGCCCTCCATCTCCGCCGGCGCTAGTGGACAGGAGGCACCACCACAGGACACAACACCAGCACCCCACCCCCTGCAGATGAAGAACCACCCCGTAAACGGTCCCTGAAATCCAGGAACAAGACTTAAAACATTGCCAACACCCCCGCCAGGAAATGAGACCCCCCTGAATGTCACCCTTCTGTCTCACTTTGTCATCCTGTCCATCCTTAAACTGCCATTGCTCCACTTCCTATGCCCCTTTGGACAATGCACCTATGCAACAAATACTGTAGACTGGACTCTGCCATGGACATTCCTCCACCATCCCCCAGCCCATTTTACAACGACCTCCACTTATTAGCACAGAAATAAACACACTTCAATCACAAAACAATCTGGAGTCAGTCTGTGCTTTCACAAATGTGCACTTGCAATAACCATGGAATATAGCAATGTCAAATTGTGCACATACGATGTAACACAGCTGTAGGCCAGGAGGAAATATAGCAGAGGGCACAAAGTGGGACCCACATCTGTGAAATGGAAAGGCAAAGTGACAGGTCAGGGTCCATATACTGAGTGAAAAATACAGACTTATACTAGCTCCAACAATAGTATGAGATGTGGGAGTCAGTGACATCTTCTTACCTGTGTCTCACTGGAAGTATTGCATGATTATGTTGTTTCGGTTGTCGATATCCTCTTCCTCTGCCTCCTCTTCTTCACTGTCCACAGGCTCCACAGCTGCCCATCCTCCTGCAGAAAAGGCACCTGCTGTCGCAAAGCCAGGTTGTGCAGCATACAGCAGGCCACGATGATCTGGCACACCTTCTTCGGTGAGTAATATAGGGAACCACCTATCACATGGACACACCGGAATCTGGCCTTCAGGAGGCCGAAGGCGCATTTGATCACCCTCCTAGTTCGCCCATGTGCCTCATTGTAGCGTTCCTCTGTCCTTGTCCTGGGATTCCTCACTGGGGTCAGTAGTTACAACAGGTTGGGGTAACCTGAGTCACCTGCAAATATCGAGTGACAAATGTTAGACACACACTAACCCTTAGAGACAACCCCATACCCAGACACTTATTCACACTGTATTGGGTCCTTGGCCTCACCTATTAGCCACACACGGTGCCTCTGGAGTTGCCCCATCACACAAGGGATGCTGCTATTCCTCAAAATTTAAGCATCATGCACAGAGCCAGGAAACTTGTCATTCACATGCGAGATGTACTGGTCTGCCAAACACACCATCTGCACATTCATCGAATGGTAGCTCTTCCGGTTTCTGTACACCTGTTCACTCCTGCGTGGGGTTACTAATGCCACATGTGTCCCATCAATGGCACCAATGATGTTGGGGATATGTCCCAGGGCATAGAAGTCACCTTTCACTGTGGGCAAATCCTCCACTTGAAGGAACACGATGTAGCTGTGCATGTGTTTCAGCAGGGCAGACAACACTCTGGACAACACGTTAGAGAACATTGGCTAGGACATCCCTGATGCAATTGCCACTGTTGCTTGAAAGGAACCACTTGCCAGGAAATGGAGTACTGACAGGACCTGCACTAGAGGGGGTATCCCTGTGGGATAGCGGATAGCTGACATCAGGTCTGGTTCCAACTGGGCACACAGTTCATGGATTGTTGCACGATCAAGTCTGCATGTGACAATGATGTGTCTCTCTTCCATTGTCGACAGGTCCACCAGGGGTCTGTACACCGGAGGATTCCTCCATCTCAACACCTGCCCCAGCAGACGTTCCCTATGGAGGAGAACAGCGAGCAAAGAGTAAGCCAACACTGAGGTATCACAAAATGTCATTAGCAAAAATGTATTAATCCGCACTGTGCTTGTAACTGTGTGTATTCCAGGCCTAGATAGGTGTGATGCAGTTATTATTAATGCCATGTGGCTACCTGAAATGGCGGCTGCCTGACCTGTAAGGTGGACAAGGGGATATGAGGTAACTGCGCTGGCGTTGTACACCGTCGCGGTGGGCAGTCGAAGACCGTGGCGCTATTCAGCATTGGTTAACATTGGGCCCTATGGGTCGAGGAGCCAATGACGATGTACGCCGGTGGTGACGGTACGCACCGTCGCGGACGTGACCGCCATTTTCTGTCTGTTCACTCACATGATACCTAGCCTTCAACAGGAGAGGACCTACACTGCAAGTGCTGCTGTGACCTGTGTCTGGAAGTGACAATGGCTGCAGTGTCTGGGGAAAGGGCCCCTGCCTTCACTTCGGAGGAGTTGGAGAAACTAGTGGATGGGGTCTTCCCCCAGTACACGCAACTGTACGGTCCTCCAGACAAACAGGTGAGTACACTGTGAGCATGCTGAATGGGCAATGCCTGCTTTGAGTGGTGTGGCTGGAAGATACATGGGGGGGACTGAGGCCTACATGTGCGGATGGTGAGTGTATGTGCGTCAGGGCATGGGTGGGAACTGGTGGGCAATGAGTATGACGGTCCGGCTGGGTGAGTAATGTCCTTTCACCCTGTACCATTCCTCTAGGTCAGCGCCCACCAGAAGAAGGCTTGCCATCGCTATGGCTGTCCGGACCCTGGAGGTCTACCACAGACAGAGCACCCACTGCCGTAAAAGATGGGAGGACCTGCGACGCTGGAGCAAGAAGACGGCAGAGGCCCAGCTGGGGATGGCCTCCCAACGTGGGAGGGGTGCCCAACGCACCATGACCCCACTGATGTTCCGGAGCTTGGCAGTGGCCTATCCGGAGTTAGATTGGCGCTTGAGGGCATCACAGCAGCCACAAGGGGGTGAGTACACTCTCATTCAGCTGTCTCTGCGCGCATTACAAGGTGTCTGGGTGGGGGAGGTGGGCAGTGGGTTCCCCTAGGCCAGGGCGATTTTGGTAGGCAAGGTCCCTTGTGTGGCAGGCTATGTGGCACACAAACCCCACTAGTGGTAAGAGCCATCTACACCTAGTCAGGCTCCAGTGACTTCCAGGTGTGCAGAAATTGGGCTTAGGCCTCGTACCCTATGGGCATGTGAAAAATCTAGGAACTATAAGTGCATGGCGTAGTGCAGAGGGCTGCTCACTGTCTGTTGTGTCCGCCAATGGTAGTGCTGTTGCATGCACTGAACATGTCTTTCTTCTGTCTTTCCCCCCCTTTTGTGGTCTCCCTGTTCTTGTGTGTGATAGCATCATCAGGCGGAGGAGCATTGGCACCGGAGCAGGTGGGAGCTGCATCCCACTTGGCCCTGGAGGGTGAAGCTACGGAGTCTGAAGCCACCAGTGGGATGGAGGGCGAGGGGAGCTCCACGGCGGGGACAGGAGCAGAGACCAGCAACAGCGACTCCTCCTCTGATGGGAGCTCCCTTGCAGTGGTGGGCCCCTCTGTGCCCACCGCATCAACAGGTACAGCCGCCACCCCACCCTACCAGCACCACCCTCCCAGCAGCCCCTCAGCGCCTGACCTGTGCCCGCTCACCCAGGAGGATGGCCATCTCCTTCGCCTCAGGCACCTCAGGCCCTGCCCAAGTCAGCCATGCTGCCCTCAGTGAGGAGGCTACTGACCTCCTGAGATCCCTCTCTGTTGGGCAGTCTAGCATTGTGAATGCCATCCAGGGTGTTGAGAGGCCTTTACAAGAAAAAAAAATGCATACCTGGAGGGCATTCATTCTGGCCAGGCAGCCCAACAGAGAGCATTTCATGCTCTGGCCTCAGCACTGATGGCAGCCATTGTCCCTCTGTCCAGCCTCCCCCCTCCTACCTCCTCTACCCAGACCCAATCCCCTGTACCTCTGCCTATCCCAAGCACACCATCAGACCAGCATGCACACACATCAACACACAAGAGTGGCTCAGGCAAACATAAGCACCACACATCCCACAGGCACTCACACAAGCACCATACCCATGCACACATACCAACATCCACTTCCTCCACCTGCACCGCCACCTGCACTGCCATCTGCACCACCTCCGGCACGTCTACAGCCGCTGCGACAGTCCCCAGCCTCTTCCCCGGTGGGCAGCCGTCCGAGGCTGCAGGAGACATCCTGCTTTCTCCATCAGCAGGTGCTGACACAGACACTGCAGCCAGCTCCACTGCCACAGACACCGCCGCCAGCACCGCCACCACAGCCCCGCGATGTCCTCAGACAGTGGCACCACCACTGACATGCCTACCATCCCCAGTGGTCAGTCGTCCGAGGCTGGTGGTGACTTCCAGGACCCTGGGCAGCTTCCAGCTTCCAGCTTCATTGTTGGCACCTGCAGGTGGGATGCGAAGCCGCAGCAATGTGGGGTATGTTGCTGCCTCCATGGCGTATCATGCTACCTGTACCTCGCCAATGTCGTGCCACACACACCAAGGTGAGTGAATTGTACCGGCCACACTGCAGGTGGAGCACTCTGGGCACCGGCCCCCTCCAGAACCAGTGGAGAATGACATCCACTATCTCAGTCCTTGGCAGGATGAAGCACTCTGGGCACCAGGCCCCCTCCAGAACCAGTGGAGAATGACATCCACTTGAGAGACTGTGGCTTTGCACTCCCCAGGATAAAGCAGTAGGCAAACTACCCACTTGAGAGACTGTGGCTTTGCACTCCCCAGGATAAAGCAGTGGCCAAACCACCCACTGGAGAGACTTGAGAGACTGTGGCTTTGCACTCCCCAGAATAAAGCAGTGGGCAACCCACCCACTGGAGAGACTTGAGAGACTGTGGCGTCGTGCCTTCATCTGGCTGAGGTGCCCCCCCTTCCGCTCCCCCTAAGGTGCCTGTTTCATTTCGATCCGATGCCCCTGCAGTGTTCTCTCCTTTTCCAGTCAGGTATCTAGTGTGGGCTTCACCCATGCATTTTGGGCCCAGTGGTCCACGGACAATGATTGGTGCACGATCCGGACTTGTGTAGTTGGTGTACATAATTGTATTTACTGGATATTGAACTTTGATAATGAGCTTTCACATGATTACATTTGTTCAAATCATTTCCTTTTGTCCTTGCATTCTTCCAGGGGTGGGGAGGGTGTATGTGTAATGTTGCTGCATGTATTTGTGTGTATGTTGTTGTGTGTGAAGGTGGGGGTGGAGGTGTTACGTGTTGTGTGTGTGTGTCACTCTCTTTTCCCTCCCCCTTTCCCTGTGTTATAGGTGCAGTACTCACCGTGGTCGTCGCCGCCATCTTTGGTGATCCTGATAGAAGAGAAGGAAGACCAGCATCGACAGTATCTGCAATTCGGGCTCCCTGGCGTCCTGGCGTCCTCGTGGGGTGTGGAGAGGTGAGTGTTTTCCCTTCTGTGTACTGTTTCCGTCTTGTTTTTGTTTGCGTTGGTTCCACCCCGGAAAAGGTGGCGGATAGGCCTCTTGTGATAGGGTGGGCGGTACATTGTCTTCCGCCTGTCTGTTGGCAGTTACAGCCTCAGTGTTTGTTTTATACCTCCGTGGCGGTCGGAATGTTAAAGTGGTGTCTATGTGGTGGTTTCCGCCATGGTCATGATTCCATTTTGTTTTCCGCCGGCCTGTTTGCGGTATTACCGCTGCTTTAACACCGACCGCCAGGTTTGTAATGAGGGCCTATACCTTCTTCAGAGGCCTCCAATGAAGATCAGTCCCTAATGGTGGCGGACCCTGGAATGATTGTTACACCTGTGTCATCACCCACCACCCAAGTTCCAATCTCCACCCTCCCTCTTGCCCCCCCAGTTGACCACAGCCACCCCCATAAGAGGGGGTGCCGTCAACCTCGCTGCAGGCACCCCCCTTGCCCCTGTGTCACAGGCTGCACTCAATCAGGAGGCCATGGATCTTTTAAGGACTATTGCTGTATGCCAGACTGCAATACTCAATGTCATCCAGGGGTTGGCTTACGTGCATGGCATTTACGGTGCCCTCTCTGACCTACAGCGGTCATTCCAGGGTCTGGAATCCTCATTGAGCATAGCTTCTCACCAACCCCAACTGTGTACCTAGACTCCCACCCCTTCCCAATCCAAAACACCTCCACCCAGCCCTTTCGCAAGTACACTCAAACATTTGTGTGCACCCACTACAATGACCACAAGCAGTACATCCTCACACTGTCATACCAGGAAACACAGACACACACATGCAGATGCCACACACCCCACCACCACAAGCATACCCACAGGCATCACACTCACCAGGACAAAAACACACACACCCACCACCAGCACACCTGTAGACACCACACCAACCACGACACAGACATCCACCCTCACCACCACCACACCTGCAGATACCACACCCACCACTACACCAACACCCACATACCACCAGCACACCCACAGTCACCATCCCTACCACTACACCAACAGTCACACACACCACCAGCACACTCACAGTCAGTACTCCCACCACGACACACACATGCACCAGCACACCCACAAACACCACCACACACACCACCTCCACAATAGACACATCCACACACACACACATACTAAACACAAATGCCCACACTCGCTCATCCAACAGACAATCAGTAGGAAACACAAAGCAAAACATGCAGCACATACACCAGACCCTCAGGCACTCACATCTTTAACAGGCGCATGCACATCAGCCACTTCCACTCCCTCTAACTCCCAACCCAAACTCCCTGCCAAGCACCCTACCCATTTTCCCAAGGAAGACCTTCTTTTTTTCCTGGCCCTGACCCCTTCCACATCCCATTCCACCCCTCCCAAATATTTATCCACCCATTCTATATTGCAACCTACCCCTTACACATCACAACCCACTCCTTTCACATCCCACCCCACCCCTTCTGAATCCCACTCAACCCCTTCCAGATCGCTACCCACCCCTCCCAAACCCAAGGACCCACCTCCCAGTAATATCAATGAGGTGCCTGCGCCCTGCCCCATAGATACCATTTCCAGTGGAGGTTTATTTTGGCAGTGACGTTAGGAGTCAAGTTGTGGGCATGCACCCTTGCAATGGACTACTATCCTAGTGCCTTTGTTTTTGCCGTACAGTTTAATTTATTTGACTTCTGAGAGAGTTATCTAATTTCTAGAAAACATTTTTATTTTGAGAATACCTTTGTCCTAGCGTTATTTATTGATTGTTACTCAATGTTTGCTGATAATGTTATTTCTGCTAATGTGTATGTCATGCAATTACTCCCATTTGTGACAGTGACAAGCACAGGTTGTAGATTTGTTTTTAAAAAATGCATACACTAGTGTGCATTTGTCATTGACATGTTTATTTTGGTGTAAGCATTCATCTTGTCACCGGACACTTACACCAATATTTTACGTGTTTTTGTTATTGTGACTGGAGAATGCATGAGTGTTTATTTTGGCATGCTGTGTCAATGATGTGCACATATGCATTGCACAGGGAATCTGACACTTTACAGTTAAATTACATTTAATGTTTGTCATATATTGCACACACCAAAGGGACATAAGACATTCATACTTCTCTGCCATATTTACAACTTAGAGGCACGATTGGTAGTACATTCTGTGTACACCCACTTATTGCATGTTGTAGTGCAATTGCTATATTAGCAAGGAATTGAGTAGCTCCTATTGGGTATCCTGTTTTAGTTAATGATTTCAAATTTGTTAGGAAATTATTGCACACACCTGTGTGGACACATTTCTATTTGTGATTGCTGTGATGTTTTGTGTAGGTATCCATTGCCATGAAGGCAGTTCATACCAGATCAGTGGGTGCTATTAATATCTTGAGGTGTGTTATGATACATTTGCTAAGTACAACATTACACACATAAGCATTGTGCGTCATTATGCCGTTGTTTGCAAAAGGTTTTTACCCATGCACGAGTCCAGTGCTATTGTACAGCAACAACTCTGAGGATAACAGGTATGACAATGACGTACATTTTGTTGCGGTGACGCCGGGGTTGATTTTCTTCCTGGTCAAGGAGCAGCAGCAACGGCAGGACTTGTATGACCGGGTTCATGGCAGCAGGAAATGTGAAAACTTGAAAAAAGGTGTGGAGGTTTAGCCGCCACAGTTGCATCAGCAGGAATGCACATCATGATTGGCTCAGCAGGAAGAGGGGCTGAAGTCCCACTGCAAGCCACTTTTGTCTATGGCGCTGTTGACGCAGCGATGGCGATGGCGGACCGTTGGTAGTTTTTCACCTTTGCTCCAGCTAACATCTAAATAGGGCAGGCCGACTGTCATTTCTGTGGATGATTTTTCAGTCGAAAAAGCGACGTCGGGACCTTTACCACCAACCTCTGAATCAGGCCCCAGGTTTTTCATCATGCTATTGGTTATCTATTATGTCACATTACATTATGTACTAGCTCTAAAGCAACAGTATCATCACACAAGAAGCCTTTTAGCACTGAAGAGTTACAACTCATTGCTTCCCCTATAAAAAGCTACACAAGAAATATGTTGATGATGGAGCTTCAATGAAGGCAAGATAACTATTTTTAGATATTTAAAGGAAGAGAGTTCAAAAATTGGGCAGCCTGGACTAACGAAGACGGGCTCTTACTTTACTTTATCCTGAGCGCTTAATAATGTGTCTCTTCTTTAAATGAAAGCCAGGCCAACATTAAGGCCAGAGCGCCATGCAGAACCCCTTAGAATTGATTTGTTCTCTTTTCGAATACAATGGAGGGCATGGAGAGCTGAGTATACGTGGTCCAACTGGCCACGGCAGCCCAGAACTCAAATCGCAACATTTTGCAGATGCTGTAAGTTCTGTAGTTGATGCTGCTGTGTGCTAGTATATATGCTGTTAGCATAAACCAGCCAGAAGGACCTAAGCTGAATCCTGCATGAATGGTGTGCTGAGGACTGAAAAAAATAATGTTTCAGAGTTCACAAATGGAAAACCAGCTTTTGACCACATTTGAAATCTGTGTGGCCATCGTGAACTGATAGTCTTTATTAGTCACAGTTTTTTAAGAGTAAGTCAATTTATTGTATTTGTGTTTTTAAAGTAAGTGAGTACATTTATTGTATTTGATTAATTCAAACCATTACAATTCAAGAAAGAAAAGAAGTAGACAAAGACCAATTGTTCAATAATATTTTTGGGGTCCTGGGTCAAACATATTTTGGGGTCCCCTGTTCGGAACAGCTTTGAATTTATGATCCAATTTGAGCCCTTCCATGTCCTCTTTGGGCAAGTCACTGACAGTGCACAGGCACACTGTCCAAATTCTAAATGTGTTTGCATCTAGTATTCAGAGCTAGTGACGTGTGATTTTAATATTGTAACACAGCAAAGCTTACTAATGTTACTGGAAATAATCTTTGTGACACCTTACCATTTCTCATAAGTGAGGTCCTGTTTTGATCTAAAAGAAACTATTTTATGGATGTTGCATGAAACTTAAACACATAATAAACTGAAGTAAACCAGTATTTAAAACAATCTGTTTAGAATTACTCAAAATCATCAGGCCAAGCTTCTGCAGAACAGAGCTGGCTTTATCAGAGGCGGCTCTGAAAGACCTGTGCCCTAGGCCAGAGTTCACTTTGCCCATGCCTTAAAACGTATCTGATACAAATATAAATACAATACAAGTCTATCACTTGATTTAGAAACTGATAGAAGTTTTTTAAAAACAGCCTGAAACAATTAGCAGCCCGACAAAAATATTCCCAGTGTTGACACAGTATTTAGACCATCTGTGCATCTTGTTATCTTTGCTGGTGATACGAATCTGTTTGATATATATTTGCTGTTCTTCTTTACCCCCGGGCAGCATCAGTTCATTTTTATTTTCTTTCAATCAGCATTTTAAATCTGTGAATGTTTGATTGGATCAGGACGATATTAGGTCTTTGTGGGAAACAGCATAAAAAGCATTCTTATTATACTCAGTCACACCGTTTTTTACGTTAACTTTGTTAAACATTATTGAGCTAAACATAATGTTCTAAACGTTTATGGTGCACCTGCCATTTGTTTTTGTTTTTTAATTGGGTTCATGTAATCTGTGGTGCAGCTCAGCAGCATCATCTGAGATTGAATGTCAGATTTAAAAACCCGCCTCGTTGCATTTGCCCTCCAGATGGATTCACGAATAGCTGCTGGTGAATAAGTGGACAAGGGATTATTGACATGGTGGCCACTCTGTAATATTGCATTCAGTCTGCAAAGGCCGACTGATAGAGAAGCACCTTTATGTTTTACAGTCAACAACTGGTGCCTCACAGTTCCCTTCTCTGTTAGCCATATTCCTAGGTAGGTATACATTGTGATGTACCCTAGGCCACATTGGCCACTCTGCCATGCTTTTTTGCTTTATTGGCATATTTTCCAAAGATCATCACCTCTAATTTTTGCTGGTTTAATTTCAACCTGTTTTCACCATTATAGGTGTCATTACAAGGCTGGTGGTCTTCAGACCGCCAGACTTGCAGTGGTGGTCCGACCGCCACATAAAGACCCTGGCTGCATGCAGAGCAGCCCTGCTGATTTCGACCTTGTTCTCCGCCAGTCTTTTCATGGCAGTTTTACCACCATGAAAAGGCTTGTGAAAAACAGGTGCTGGGGCCCACAGGGGGTGCCCCTGCACTGCCCATGCACTTGGCTTGGGAAGTGCAGGGGTTCTCCTGCCCAGCACAGTCACAATGTTCACTCTCTGCTGTGCAGAGAGTGAACATTGCGAGGGTGCTGGTGCACCCTGGGGGCTACAGCATTGTCGCCGGCTTGATTACGAACCAGAGACAATGCTGTAGCCTGTTTCCCACTAGGCTGCTGGGCGGAAACCAAGGTTTCCAGCTGCCGGGCAAAGCAGGAAACACCTGATAGGTGTGGTGGGGTGGTCGCTACTAAGGCGACAGCCACCCTGTCTAGAGTTTGGCAGATGGGCTTTCCCGTCCACCAAACTGATAATGAGGGCCTATAATTGTGGAACAACAATAGTACCAGCATATTGCAAAATTCGGAATCAGTGGTTGTTGCTACTATGTGAAAAAGATCTGGCTTTATTTAACTCAGTACTAATGTCACTATTATAGAGGCTGAACAACAAGGGAGTCAATACGCATCATTGTTTGATCCCCTCATTATTGTGTATTTCCTTCGAAACGTAATTCTGTCTGCCAAATTTTATTGCTACCCAGATTTGAGAGTATAATGAACTAACTTCTTTAAGCAGCGGGTCGGGATGCCCCAAGACACTAGTTTATTCCAGAGGGTGTGACAATCCACACAATTGAAGGCAACTGTATAGTCAATGAATGAAGCAAGCAGTGGACCACTTTTCCCTGAAATTGAGTGTTGCACCAAGTATAACATTGTAACAATATTATCAATTATACTGCAATTGGGTCTGAGTGAAAGAAGGGGATTGTATCCTTCTTTTCTGCTCAATTTTCTAATTCCTTCAGTAAGATCCCAGCATAGGCTTTCCTGTCAATGTCTTACAAAGCTATCAGGGGATAAGAAGATGGGTCTGCCCTTTTGCTCTTTTTAAAACGGGGACATATAAGTCATTTATCAATAGCTAGAAAGATGCTCGTATAAAGGAGTTAACTAGGTCTCACAGTAGTGAATGCCTGCTTTAAACAGGCCACCTGAAATTCCTATTGGTCGGTAGCGGACAACCTGATGTGTACCTTGTTTAGAGCTAGTTTGATGTCCCCTCCATTGATTGTACACCATGAGTCAAAACTCTTGAGGCTACTATCCCTGGTTAAATTCCCAGGCGGCTGATTGTCTTGCCAGATCACATTTATTTTGGGTATAAATTTAATGAATTTACTTCTCCCAATCGGATCTGCTTACCTCATTTTGTGTAATAGATTAGTGTTGTCATCTGCTGTGGGTTAGGTATCTCCAGCATTTACTTTGATATGTTCATTTTCTGATTTTAAAACAAATTGACATTGGAACTCATTATATCATCTTTTTGCTACCTACAGCCTTTTCCTGTAGTTTCTTTTTAATTGAGCTAACTTCTTTGTAAGTCCTAATGTTATCAATTTTCTGTGTGTGTTTTCAAATATCCTGATCTCTGCTTTACAGTGTTTTAATTCAGTCATCCTTTATGATGGGCTTCCAGTGCATTAGGATTGGAGTTCGCCCTTAGCGATCACATTTAGCAACCCACCAATAACCTCTGGCCAGAGTTCAAAACGTAGTATTAGGAAGACGTATTTCCATATGGCACTCTCTTGCTTGTGACGTTTTCCATTCTTTTAATCTCTCTGTGTTGTTAGCCTCCCAACTGATTCTTCTTCATTGGGATAGACCTTCCTTATTCCCAATTAGTGTTAGTCCTACTGCCCATTTGCTAGACAACTCCAAACAAGTTACTGTAGGATTGCGATCACTTCCAAACCTTTCAATAACTAAAAAGTCTGTGCGTTTTTAGAAGAGAAACAGCAACATATATGTGTTATCTAAGATGGCACTTCTAACATGATAGAGGTGAGTATTGTGTCCTCTGTGCTGATCGTTCTACAACATGTTCAGGGAGTAGAGAAAAATTACGAAAAAACTGATCTATTTCTTTGCCCCGTAAATCTTGTTTTATATTGAAGAAACCTTTTAATTCCAGTCGCACCTTAGTGCTGAATGAGGTATTTTGAGAAGAACATTGTGTGTTATTTATTAAAGTTATGTTGAAATCTCTTGTGATTATGCGGTTTAAGACCTCCAGTTGTTTGTTATTTGTTACCAATTTGAATTTATTTAATATCATTGCTTGTAAGAAATTATTTGTAAATTTAAGTAATTTGTGAGAATATTGAATGTTACTGCTGTGGAAAAACTTATTGCCAAACCTCCTGATGGTTTGCCAAAATTGCTACGTGAATTGCTGAAATGTGATAGGTATGTTTAAATTTAGTGAGTTTTGAATTCAAGGTCCAGATTTACAAATGGCCTGCACTGCCAGTGCGTCACTTTTTTAAAAACATTGGCGGCACAGGCTGCTGACCCATATCTACAAGGCCACGCAAAGCCATTGTGTGTGGTGTTACATGGCCTTGTAGATATGGAGTAAGGCAAAGCAGCACAAGTCACTGTGGGGCCCTACTTTGCTTCGGGGATGAGTTTCACGGGTGTTGCATGGGTGTTCCCACGCAACACCCATGGATTTTGATGCATTCCTAGATTTACAAGGTTTTGTAAACCTGGGGATGTGTCAAAACTGATTGCCACCCTAAGGGTGGCGTAGAAGTGAAGCAATGGGGAGAAATATATTTATTTCTCCCCGTTTCTTTCTCTTTCTATGTGTGCTGCATTTCGTAGCACACATGGAAAGAGGAAAAATCCTCTTGGGTTTGTTTTTATGCAGGAAGGTGCCCCTTACTGCACAAAAACAATCATCCCCGCAATGCAGGCACCCTTGAACCACTGTGCATGGCAGCAATTTGTGTGCTAGCATAGGGTAAAAGAACAGGAATTCACTGCAGGGCAGCGCGGCACAAAGGCTTGCGTCACTGCTCTTAGCGCCAAAACATTATGAAACTGGCCATAAGCCTCTTCGAGGCAAATGATATCCAATTTTTTGAGGAGTTCTACTGCCTCCTCTTTTTGCAATAGTTTATTGAGTGCCTCTACATTCTAAGGCATCATGGTTAGAAGATTGTTCACCTTAAAAGGCCCTTTCTTCATGATTTGTAAAATGTTGCTGGTACTGATCAACCCTGCCACCAAAAATCGATGGAAGTCCACTCCAGTCTACCATGTCTTCAGATGCTCTAGTAGGTGTAAAAAAAGTAGTGATGGTCATGACCACCTCCTAATGTGTTTTGGATCGCCTCTTTACAGAAGTGAGGACGAGACGTAGCTCTTCATGTCCGTTTTAAGGTGGATTTTTTAAGAGTAGCATCTGGTGTTAGAAATCACTCAGTGCCAAACACCAAATGGCCAATCCTTCTCATAATCTTAATTTTGAGGGGTTCGCCTTCTACCACTTATGAGGTTTGCATTACCAGCCTTCAAACACAACCACTTTCTCTCGTCTGAAGAAGCAAGGAGGAAATTGTTTACATCTGTGTAGTTGACAAACTGCATTCCAAAGAACCAAATCAATCTAACAGGATGTACCATATATACATTAAAAAAGAGCAGGGAGAATTCTGACCCAATCCCCTCCATCAACGTATTTGGATTGCTGGTGAACAGGGGGAAGCAAGATTTCTTGGGTGTGATGTGCCAGAAATAGCATATTCTGATGTATTCCAGAGTACAACGGGTAATAGGGTGGATAGCAGTGTCAAATGAATTTTAAAGGCGAAGCAAGATCAACACTCTAATGCCACCCTTTCCAAACATAAGTACTCTAAAGTAGCATTGACTACATGTTATATGGACCAAATGCGACTAAAACCTATTGGTAAAGATTTTGGAAGAGCATTGCCCTTAACCCCTTAGTTGCCAGGCCTTTTCCCCCTTAGGTGCCAACCCTTTTTTTGGCTGTTTGGGGCAGTTCGTGCTTAGGCCCTCATAACTTTTTGGCCACATAAGCTACCCATGTCAAATTTGTGTCCTTTTTTCCAACGTCCTAGGTATTCTAGAGGTACCCAGGCTTTGTGGGTTCCCCTAAAGGAGAACAAGAAATTAGCCAAAATACAGTGAAAATTTAGTTTTTGTCACAAAAATGGAAAAAAGGGCTGCAGAAGAAGGCTTGTGGTTTTTTCCATGAAAATTTAATCAACAAAGCGTTTGTGGTGCTAAAATCACCATCTTCCCAGCTTTCAGGAACAGGAAGACTTGAATCAGAAAACCACATTTCAACACAATTTTGGCACTTTCCTGGGACATACCCCATTTTTACTATTTTTTGAGCTTTCAGCCTTTTTCCAGTTAGTGACAGAAATGGGTGTGAAACCACTGCTGGATCCAAGAAAGCTAAACATTTCTAGAAAGTAGACAAAATTCTAAATTAAGCAAGGGGTAATTTGTGTAGATCCTACAAGGTTTTTCTACAGAAAAAAAGCTGAAATAAAACAATATTGAAAATCAGGTGAAAAAAACAGTCATTTTTTCCACGTTTTACTCTGTAACTTTTTCCTGTGATGTCAGAATTTTGAAAGCAATATACTGTTACGTCTGCTGGACTCTTCTGGTTGTGGGGATATATAGGGCTTGTAGGTTCATCAAGAACCCTAGGTACCCAGAGCCAGTAAATGAGCTGCACCTTGCAATGGGTTTTCATTGTATACCAGGTATACAGCAATTCATTTGGTGAAATATAAAGACTGAAAAATAGGTATCAAGGAAACCTTTGTATTTCTGAAATGGGCACAAGATAAGGTGTTGAGAAGCAGTGGTTATTTGCACATCTCTGAATTCCGGGGTGCCCACACTAGCATGTGAATTACAGGGCAATTCCCAAATAGACGTCTTTTTTACCCACTGTCTTACATTTGGAAGGAAAAAATGTTGAGAAAGACAAGGGGCAATAACACTTGTTTTGCTATTCTGTGTTCTCCCAAGTCTCCGGATAAAAATGGTACCTCACTTGGGTGGGGAGGCCTAATGCTCGCCACAGGAAATGCAACATGGACACATCACATTTTTACATTGCAATCTCACATGTTTTTTGCAAAGTGCCTAGCTGTAGATTTTGGCCTTTAGCTCAGCCGGCACCTAGGGAAACTTACCAAATCTGTGCATTTTGTAAAACTAGACACCTAGGGCAATTCAAGATGGGGTGACTTGTGGGGCTCTCACCAGGTTCTGTTACCCAGAATCCTTTGCAAACCTCAAAATTTGGCCAAAAAACAATTTTTCCTCACATTTCGGTGACAGAAAGTTCTGGCATCTGAGAGGAGTCACAAATTTCCTTCCACTCACCATTCCCCCAAGTCTCCCGATAAAACTGGTACCTCACTTGTATGAGTAGGACTAGTGCCCGCGAAAAGAAGTGCCCCAAAACACAAGGTGGACACAACACATTCTCCGAAAGAAAACCAACCTGTTTTTTGCAAAGTTCCTAGCTGTGGATTTTGGCCTCTAGCTCAGCCGGCACCTCAGGAAACCGACCAAACCTGCACATTTTTGAAAACTAGACACTTAGGGAAATCCAAGTTGGGGTGACTTATGGGGCTCTCACCAGGTCCTGTTACCCAGAACCCTTGGCAAACCTCAAAACTGGGCCAAAAAAAACACTTTTTCCTCAAATTTCGGTGACAGAAAGTTCTGGAATCTGAGAGGAGCCACACATTTCCTTCCACCTTGCGTTCCCCCTAGTCTCCCAATAAAACTGGCACCTCACTTGAGTGGGTAGGCATAGTGCCCGCGAAAGGAAATTCCCTAAAACACAACATGGACACATCACATTCTCCCAAAAAAAACAGACCAGTTTTTTGCTAAATGCCAACTGTGGATTTGGCCTCTAGCTCAGCCGGCACTTAGGGAAACCTACCAAACCTGTCAATTTTTAAAAAGTAGACACCAAGGGGAATCCAAGGTGGGGTGACTTGTGGAGCACTCACCAGGTTCTGTTAGCCAGAATCCTTTGCAAACCTCAAAATATGGCCCAAAAAACACTTTTTCCTCACATTTTGGTGACAGAAAGTTCTGGAATATGAGAGGAACCACAAATTTCCTTCCACCCAGTGTTCCCCCAAGTCTTCCAATAAAAGTAGTACCTCACTTGTGTGGGTAGGCCTAGTGCCCGTAAAAGGAAATTCCCCAAAATACAACGTGGACACATCACATTTTCCCAATGAAAACAGGGCTGTTTTTTGCAAAGTGCCAAGCTGTGGGTTTTGGCCTCTAGCTCAGCCAGCACAGACGGAACCTTATAAAACCTGTGCATTTATGAAAACTAGATACCTAGGGGAATCCAGGATGGGGTGACTTGTGGGGCTCTCACCAGGTTCTGTTACCTAGAATCCTTTGCAAACCTCAAAATCTGGCCAAAAATCACTTTTTCCTCACATTTCAATGATAGAAAGCTATGGAATCTGAATTTCCTTCCACCCAGCATTCCCCCAAGTCTCCCGATAAAAATGGTACCTCACTTATGTGGGTAGGCCTAGGGCCCGCGTAAGGAAATGCCCCAAAAACTATTTCGACATATCAAAATTATCAAAAACAAAACTACCTGTATTTGCCGGGGGGTACCTGAGTTTTTGGTCCTGGGCTCAGCAGCCATCTAGGGAAACCTACCAAACACAGATATTTCTGAAAAACAGACATCCGAGGGAGTCCAGGGAGGTGTGACTTGCATGGATCCCCCAATGAATCCTCGGCAAACCTCAAATTTAGCGAAATAATCAAATTTTTCCCATATTTTTAGGCTGACAAGTGCAGCAGAATTTTTATCGGTATAGATGAGACAATGCTGGGTGATAGGAATTTTGCGGATTCCTGCAGATTCCGGAAAGTTCCATCACAAAAACTGTGGGAAAATGTGTGATTTCCAGCAAAGTTGGAGGTTTGTAGGGCACTGTGGGTAAGAAAATGGTGCAGGGTGCATGTGAAGCACGCCACCCTGGACTCACTCAGATGTTTAGTTTTCAGATGTGTCTAGGTCTTGTGGATTTTTCTACCTGGCAGCGTCCCAAAGACCAAAAAGTGCAGCCTTCACCATTCCAAGTGGGACAGTTTTGAGAGTTAGCCAAGCTCTCATGGCCCAAATGAAAAAAACAAAACCCAAAGTAATCAAATTTCCACTTGCTTGCCGTGGGATAAGATGATTTAGTGTTCGGGGGAGAGCTGAAAGACTGTTACCTTCTTCAGTTGGGATGGGGGCATAACTATGCCCGTACTGCTTGGTAACCACCACCACACTATTTTTTAATTTTTTTAAATTCCCAGGCATCTAGTAGACTCTCCTCCCCCGGGGTGTGGATCGGGAGTAATTGCCCCATCTGCCCCGTGGTGGGCAGAACAACTTTGGCTCCATTTATTTGGGGTGGGGGTATAGCCATGCCCCGAACCTCTTATTTTGGAAAAAAATCTTCCTAGGTCTCTGGTGGGCTTTCTACCCCCTTGGGGGCAGATGGGCCTTCTAAAAATAGCCCCAAGGGGCTGCCCCCCAAGGGGCTGCCCCCCAAACAAAACACACATATACACCAATCTCTGGTGCCTAAGTGGTTTCTGCCCCCCCCCCGGGGCAAATCGGCCTAATAGAAATAGGCCAATCTGCCCCAATGGGAGCAGAAATGGCCTAAAATAAATTTGCCCCCTCCCCAGGGGACCCTTGCCTAAGGGGTCGCTCCCCTTGCGTGAAATTGGGGCAAAAAAAATCCCTGTTGCCTAGTAGTTTCTGCCCCATTGGGGGCTGATCAGCCTAATAAAAACAGGGACAATTTTTCCCCCAGGGGAGCAACCCTTGCCTAAGGGGTCGCTCCCCACATATAAAAAAAAAAAAAAGCCAAAAAAAAATAAAAAAAACCCTGGTGTCTGTGGTTTTCTGCCCCCAAGGGGGGCAGAAATGGCCTAAAACAAATGTGCCCCCCCAAGGGAGCGATCCTTGCCTAAGGGGTCACACCCCTCACGTAAAACTGACAAAAAAAACTCCCTGGGGTCTAGTGGTTTCTGCCCCCCCAGTGGGGGCAGATTGGCCTAATAAAAATAGGCCAATTGTATTTAGGCCATATTTAGGCCATTTCTGCCCCCAAGGGAGTGATCTTTGCCTGTGGGGGCAGATTGGCCTAATAAAAATAGGCACAAATGGCCTAAATACAATTTGTCCCCCAGGGGAGTGACCCTTGCCCAAGCGGTTGCTCCCCATGTATAAAAAACAAAAGTAAACATAAAAACATATATATATCCCTAGTGACTAGTGGTTTCTGCCCCCCTTGGGGGCATATTGGCCTAATAAGAATAGGCTGATCTTCCCCCATGGAGGGTAGAAATGGCCTAAATGTAATTTTGCCCCTCAGGGAGCGACCCTTGCATAAGGGGTCGTTCCCCACATATAAAAAAATATATCCCCGGTGTCTAGGGGGTTTCTGACCCCCCAGGGGCAGATCGGCCTAATTATATTAGGTCAATCTGCCCCCAGGGGAGGCAGAAATGGCCTAAAAATAATTTGGCTCCCTGGGGAGCGGCCCTTGCCCAAGGGGCCGCTCCCCTCATGAAGAAAACCTGAAAAAAAATAAAACTCCCTGGTGTCTAGTGGGCATTTCTGCTGCCCAATCGCATTGCGATCGAGCAGCAGAAATGCTGAGAAAGACATCAAAGGAAAGGAAAAGCCTTTCCTTTGCTTTGATGCCTTTTTCGGCCCCTCCACGTGATCGGAGGAGAAATGCGAAAGCCTCACAGTTCCCTTCTCTGTTAGCCATATTCCTAGGTAGGTATACATTGTGATATACCCTAGGCCACATTGGCCACTCTGCCATGCTTTTTTGCTTTATTGGCATATTTTCCAAAGATCATCACCTCTAATTTTTGCTGGTTTAATTTCAACCTGTTTTCACCATTATAGGTGTCATTACAAGGCTGGTGGTCTTCAGACCGCCAGACTTGCAGTGGTAGTCCGACCGCCACATAAAGACCCTGGCTGCATGCAGAGCAGCCCTGCTGATTTCGACCTTGTTCTCCGCCAGCCTTTTCATGGCAGTTTTACCACCATGAAAAGGCTTGTGAAAAACAGGTGCTGGGGCCCACGGGGGTGCCCCTGCACTGCCCATGCACTTGGCATGGGAAGTGCGGGGGTTCTCCTGCCCAGCACAGTCACAATGTTCACTCTCTGCTTTGCAGAGAGTGAACATTGCGAGGGTGCTGGTGCACCCTGGGGGCTACAGCATTGTCGCCGGCTCGATTACGAACCAGAGACAATGCTGTAGCCTGTTTCCCACTAGGCTGCTGGGCGGAAACCAAGGTTTCCAGCTGCCGGGCAAAGCAGGAAACACCTGATAGGTGTGGTGGGGTGGTCGCCACTATGGCGGCAGCCACCCTGTCTAGAGTTTGGCAGATGGGCTTTCCCATCCACCAAACTGATAATGAGGGCCTATAATTGTGTAACAACAATAATATCAGCATATTGCAAAATTCGGAATCAGTGGTTGTTGCTACTATGTGAAAAAGATCTGGCTTTATTTAACTCAGTACTAATGTCACTATTATAGAGGCTGAACAACAAGGGAGCCAATACGCATCCTTGTTTGATCCCCTCATTATTGTGTATTTCCTTTGAAACGTAATTCTGTCTGCCAAATTTTATTGCTACCCAGATTTGAGAGTATAATGAACTAACTTCTTTAAGCAGCGGGTCGGGATGCCCCAAGACACTAGTTTATTCCAGAGGGTGTGACAATCCACACAATTGAAGGCAACTATGTAGTCAATGAATCAAGCAAGAGTGGACCACTTTTCCCTGAAATTGAGTGTTGCACCAAGTATAACATTGTAACAATATTATCAATTATACTGCAATTGGGTCTGAGTGAAAGAAGGGGATTGTTTCCTTCTTTTCTGCTCAATTTTCTAATTCCTTCAGTAAGATCCCAGCATAGGCTTTCCTGTCAATGTCTTACAAAGCTATCAGGGGATAAGAAGATGGGTCTGCCCTTTTGCTCTTTTTTAAAAGGGGACATATAAGTCATTTATCAATAGCTAGAAAGATGCTCGTATAAAGGAGTTAACCAGGTCTCACAGTAGTGAATGCCTGCTTTAAACAGGCCACCTGAAATTCCTATTGGTCGGTAGCGGACAACCTGATGTGTACTTTGTTTAGAGCTAGTTTGATGTCCCCTCCATTGGTTGTACACCATGAGTCAAAACTCTTGAGGCTACTATCCCTGGTTAAATTCCCAGGCGGCTGATCGTCTTGCCAGATCACATTTATTTTGGGTATAAATTTGATGAATTTCCTTCTCCCAATCAGATCTGCTCACCTCATTTTGTGTAATAGATTAGTGTTGTCATCTGCTGTGGGCTAGGTATCTCCAGAATTTACTTTGATATGTTCATTTTCTGATTTTAAAACAAATTGACATTGGAACTCATTATATCATCTTTTTGCTACCTACAGCCTTTTCCTGCAGTTTCTTTTTAATTGAGCTAACTTCTTTGTAAGTCCTAATGTTATCAATTTTCTGTGTGTGCTTTCAAATATCCTGATCTCTGCTTTACAGTGTTTTAATACAGTCATGAACCATCCTTTATGATGGGCTTCCAGCGCATTAGGATTGGAGTTCGCCCTTAGCGATCACATTTAGCAACCCACCAATAACCTCTGGCCAGATTTAAAAACGTAGTATTAGGAAGACGTATTTCCATATAGCACTCTCTTGCTTGTGACGTTTTCCATTCTTCTAATCTCTCTGTGTTGTTAGCCTCCCAACTGATTCTTCTTCATTGGGATAGACCTTCCTTATTCCCAATTAGTGTTAGTCCTACCGCCCATTTGCTAGACAACTCCAAACAAGTTACTGTAGGATTGCGATCACTTCCAAACCTTTCAATAACTAAAAAGTCTGTGCGTTTTTAGAAGAGAAACCGCAACATATATGTGTTATCTAAGATGGCACTTCTAACATGATAGAGGTGAGTATTGTGTCCTCTGTGCTGATCGTTCTACAACATGTACAGGGAGAAGAGAAAAATTACGAAAAAACTGATCTATTTCTTTGCCCCGTAAATCTTGTTTTAGATTGATGAAACCTTTTAATTCCAGTCGTACTTTAGTGCTGAATGAGGTATTTTGAGAAGAACATTGTGTGTTATTTATTAAAGTTATGTTGAAATCTCTTGTGATTATGCGGTTTAAGACCTCCAGTTATTTGTTATTTGTTACCAATTTGAATTTATTTAGTATCATTGCTTGTAAGAAATTATTTGTAAATTTAAGTAATTTGTGAGAATATTGAATGTTACTGCTGTGGAAAAACGTATTGCCAAACCTCCTGGTGGTTTGCCAAAATTGCTACGTGAATTGCTGAAATGTGATAGGTAAGTTTAAATTTAGTGAGTTTTGAATTCAAGGTCCAGATTTACCAATGGCCTGCACTGCCAGTGCGTCACTTTTTTTAAAACATTGGCGGCACAGGCTGCTGACCCATATCTACAAGGCCACGCAAAACCATTGTGTGTGGCGTTACATGGCCTTGTAGATATGGAGTAAGGCAAAGCAGCACAAGTCGCTGTGGGGCCCTACTTTGCTTCGGGCATGAGTTTCACGGGTGTTGCATGGGTGTTCCTACGCAACACCCATGGATTTTGATGCATTCCTAGATTTACAAGGTTTTGTAAACCTGGGGATGTGTCAAAACTGAATGGCACCCTAGGGGTGGCGTAGAAATGAAGCAATGGGGAGAAATATATTTATTTCTCCCCGTTTCTTTCTCTTTCTATGTGTGCTGCATTTCGTAGCACACATGGAAAGAGGAAAAATCCTCCTGGGTTTGTTTTTATGCAGGAAGGTGCCCCTTACTGCACAAAAACAATCATCCCCGCAATGCAGGCACCCTTGAACCACTGTGCATGGCAGCAATTTGTGTGCTAGCAGAGGGTAAAAGGACAGGAATTCACTGTATCTCGTAGATACGGCACATTCCTGCCCTTTTGTTTTGACGCAGGGCAGCGCGGCACAAAGGCTTGCGTCACTGCTCTTAGCGCCAAAACATTATAAAACTGGCCGTAAGCCTCTTCGAGGCAAATGATATCCAATTTTTTGAGGAGTTCTACTGCCTCCTCTTTTTGCAATAGTTTATTGAGTGCCTCTACATTCTAAGGCATCATGGTTAGAAGATTGTTCACCTTAAAAGGCCCTTTCTCTATGATTTGTAAAAATGTTGCTGGGGTACTGATCAACCCTGCCACCAAAAATCGATGGAAGTCCACTCCAGTCTACCGTGTCTTCAGATGCTCTAGTAGGTGTAAAAAAAGTAGTCATGGTCATGACCACCTCCTAATGTGATTTGGATCGCCTCTTTACAGAAGTGAGGACGAGACGTAGCTCTTCATGTCCGTTTTAAGGTGGATTTTTTAAGAGTAGCATCTGGTGTTAGAAATCACTCGGTGCCAAACACCAAATGGCCAATCCTTCTCATAATCTTAATTTTGAGGGGTTCGCCTTCTACCACTTATGAGGTTTGCATTACCAGCCTTCAAACACAACCACTTTCTCTCGTCTGAAGAAGCACAGAGGAAATTGTTGACATCTGTGTAGATGACAAACTGCATTCCAAAGAACCAAATCAATCTAACAGGATGTACCATATATACATTAAAAAAGAGCAGGGAGAATTCTGACCCAATCCCCTCCATCAACGTATTTGGATTGCTGGTGAGCAGGGGGAAGCAAGATTTCTTGGGTGTGATGTGCCAGAAATAGCATATTCTGATGTATTCCAGAGTACAACGGGTAATAGGGTGGATAGCAGTGTCAAAGGAATTTTAAAGGCGAAGCAAGATCTACACTCTAATGCCACCCTTTCCAAACATAAGTACTCTAAAGTAGCATTGACTACATGTTATATGGACCAAATGCGACTAAAACCTACTGGTAAAGATTTTGGAAGAGCATTGCCCTTAACCCCTTAGTTGCCAGGCCTTTTCCCCCTTAGGTGACAACCCTTTTTTTGGGCTGTTTGGGGCAGTTCATGCTTAGGCCCTCATAACTTTTTGGCCACATAAGCTACCCATGCCAAATTTGTGTCCTTTTTTCCAACATCCTAGGGATTCTAGAGGTACTCAGGCTTTGTGGGTTCCCCTAAAGGAGAACAAGAAATTAGCCAAAATACAGTGAAAATTTAGTTTTTGTCACAAAAATGGAAAAAAGGGCTGCAGAAGAAGGCTTGTGGTTTTTTCCATGAAAATGGAATCAACAAAGCGTTTGTGGTGCTAAAATCACCAACTTCCCAGCTTTCCAGGACAGGAAGACTTGAACCACATTTCAACACAATTTTGGCACTTTCCTGGGACATACCCCATTTTTACTATTTTTTGTGCTTTCAGCCTCTTTCCAGTTAGTGACAGAAATGGGTGTGAAACCACTGCTGGATCCAAGAAAGCTATACATTTCTAGAAAGTAGACAAAATTCTAAATTCAGCAAGGGGTAATTTGTGTAGATCCTACAAGGTTTTTCTACAGAAAAAAAGCTGAAATAAAACAATATTGAAAATGAGGTGAAAAAAACAGTCATTTTTTTCCACGTCTTACTCTGTAACTTTTTCCTGTGATGTCAGAATGTTGAAAGCAATATACCGTTACGTCTGCTGGACTCTTCTGGTTGTGGGGATATATAGGGCTTGTAGGTTCATCAAGAACCCTAGGTGCCCAGAGCCAGTAAATGATCTGCACCTTGCAATGGGTTTTCATTGTATACCAGGTATACAGCAATTCATTTGGTGAAATATAAAGACTGAAAAATAGGTATCAAAGAAACCTTTGTATTTCTGAAAGGGGCACAAGATAAGGTGTTAAGAAGCAGTGGTTATTTGCACATCTCTGAATTCCGGGGTGCCCACACTAGCATGTGAATTACAGGGCAATTCTCAAATAGACGTCTTTTTTACCCACTGTCTTACATTTGGAAGGACAAAATGTAGAGAAAGACAAGGGGCAATAACACTTGTTTTGCTATTCTATGTTCTCCCAAGTCTCCGGATAAAAATGGTACCTCACTTGGGGGGGAGGCCTAATGCTCGCCACAGGAAATGCAACATGGACACATCACATTTTTACATTGCAATCTAACATGTTTTTTGCAAAGTGCCTAGCTGTAGATTTTGGCCTTTAGCTCAGCCGGCACCTAGGGAAACCTACCAAATCTGTGCATTTTGTAAAACTAGACACCTAGGGAAATTCAAGATGGGGTGACTTGTGGGGCTCTTACCAGGTTCTGTTACCCAGAATCCTGTGCAAACCTAAAAATGTGGCCAAAAAACACTTTTTCCTCACATTTCGGTGACAGAAAGTTCTGGCATCTGAGAGGAGCCACAAATTTCCTTCCACTCAGCATTCCCCCAAGTCTCCCGATAAAACTGGTACCTCACTTGTGTGAGTAGGCCTAGTGCCCACGAAAAGAAGTGCCCCAAAACACAAGGTGGACACATCACATTCTCCGAAAGAAAACCAACCTGTTTTTTGCAAAGTTCCTAGCTGTGGATTTTGGCCTCTAGCTCCGCCGGCACCTCAGGAAACCGACCAAACCTGCACATTTTTTAAAACTAGACACTTAGGGAAATCCAAGTTGGGGTGACTTGTGGGGCTCTCACCAGGTCCTGTTACCCAGAACCCTTTGCAAACCTCAAAACTGGGCCAAAAAAACACTTTTTCCTCAAATTTCGATGACAGAAAGTTCTGGAATCTGAGAGGAGCCACACATTTCCTTCCACCTTGCGTTCCCCCTAGTCTCCCAATAAAACTGGCACCCCACTTGAGTGGCTAGGCATAGTGCCTGCGAAAGGAAATTCCCCAAAACACAACATGGACACATCACATTCTCCCAAAGAAAACAGACCAGTTTTTTGCTAAATGCCAACTGTGGATTTTGGCCTCTAGCTCAGCCGGCACCTAGGGAAACCTACCAAACCTGTCAATTTTTAAAAAGTAGACACCAAGGGGAATCCAAGGTGGGGTGACTTGTGGAGCACTCACCAGGTTCTGTTAGCCAGAATCCTTTGCAAACCTCGAAATATGGCCCAAAAAACACTTTTTCCTCACATTTTGGTGACAGAAAGTTCTGGAACATGAGAGAAACCACAAATGTCCTTCCACCCAGTGTTCCCACCCAGTCTTCCAATAAAACTAGTACCTCACTTGTGTGGGTAGGCCTAGTGCCCGCAAAAGGAAATTCCCCAAAATACAATGTGGACACATCACATTTTCTCAAAGAAAACAGGGCTGTTTTTTGCAAAGTGCCAAGCTGTGGGTTTTGTCCTCTAACTCACCCGGCACAGAGGGAACCTTATCAAACCTGTGCATTTTTGAAAACTAGATACCTAGGGGAATCCAGGATGGGGTGACTTGTGGGGCTCTCACCAGGTTCTGTTACCTAGAATCCTTTGCAAACCTCAAAATCTGGCCAAAAAACACTTTTTCCTCACATTTCAATGATAGAAAGCTATGGAATCTGAATTTCCTTCCACCCAGCATTACCCCAAGTCTCCCGATAAAAAAGGTACTTCACTTATGTGGGTAGTCCTAGGGCCCGCGTAAGGAAATGCCCCAAAAACTATTTCAACATATCAAAATTATCAAATACAAAACTACCTGTATTTGCAGGGGGGTACCTGAGATTTTGGTCCTGGGCTCAGCAGCCATCTAGGGAAACCTACCAAACACAGAAATTTCTGAAAAACAGACATCTGAGGGAGTCCAGGGAGGTGTGACTTGCCTAAAATAAATTTGCCCCCTCCCCAGGGGACCCTTGCCTAAGGGGTCGCTCCCCTTGCGTGAAATTGGGGCAAAAAAAATCCCTGGTGCCTAGTAGTTTCTGCCCCACTTGGGGGCTGATCAGCCTAATAAAAATAGGGACAATTTGCCCCCCAGGGGAGCAACCCTTGCCTAAGGGGTCGCTCCCCACATATAAAAAAAAAAATAAGCCACAAAAATAAAAAACCCTGGTGTCTGTGGTTTTCTGCCCCCAAGGGTGGCAGAAATGGCCTAAAACAAATGCGCCCCCCCAAGGGAGCGATCCTTGCCTAAAGGGTCACACCTCTCATGTAAAACTGACAAAAAAACTCCCTGGTGTCTAGTGGTTTCTGCCCCCTGTGGGGGCAGATTGGCCTAATGAAAATAGGCACAAATGGCCTAAATACAATTTGTCCCCCAGGGGAGTGACCCTTGCCCAAGCGGTTGCTCCCCATATATAAAAAACAAAAGTAAACATAAAAACATATATATATCCCTAGTGACCAGTGGTTTCTGCCCCCCTTGGGGGCATATTGGCCTAATAAGAATAGGCTGATCTGCCCCCATGGAGGGTAGAAATGGCCTAAAAGTAATTTTGCCCCGCAGGGAGCGACCCTTGCCTAAGGGGTCGTTCCCCACATATAACAAAATATATCCCCGGTGTCTAGGGGGTTTCTGACCCCCCAGGGGCAGATCGGCCTAATTATATTAGGTTGATCTGCCCCAAGGGGAGGCAGAAATGGCCTAAAAATAATTTGGCCCCCTGGGGAGCGGCCCTTGCCCAAGGGGCCGCTCCCCTCATGAAGAAAACCTGAAAAAAAAAACTCCCTGGTGTCTAGTGGGCATTTCTGCTGCCCATCGCATTGCGATCAAAGGAAAGAAAAGCCTTTCCTTTGCTTTGATGCCTTTCTCGGCCCCTCCACGTGATCGGAGGAGAAATGCAAAATCATTTCTCCTCCGATTTGCGCTGGAAGCTGAGCTTCTAGCAGAGAGGGACAGGCCTCTAATGAGGTCACCGCACGATTGCGCACTGACGTCATCAGATGTCACGGGGGCATGGGGGCAGAAGGGGAAGCGATTCCTTTTACATTCCTGCAGTAGGGGCACTGAGGAGAGGCTAGCGCTCCCCGTGAGCCAGTCCAAGGATGTAACGGTTACATCCTTGGCGACTCAGCACTAACTTAACCGTTACATCATTGGCTGCCAAAGGATTAACAAAAGCCATCTGTTGTTGGCAAACAAGCAATGAATGAAAGCAAATACATGACTCCAAATACAATATGGTGTGTATGGCAGTGGTAGTGGGCGATGAGGTGGCAGAGTCCTGGGTCCAGATTATGGCCGGGAGGTTCAGAAGTGAAGAGAATCACTCATGGGTAGGCAGCTTCGATTAGGGTGAGGCTGGAGGGTAGCTTCAGGGTAAGGCACTTTCATTGCTTATATTATGGGCTTTGGACACCCACAATCCTATCATAATTTGAAGATTGCACTGGTTTGTAAGTATTGTGACATACAAATCAGTCTGCACTCCAAATGAGACATCCTTTGACAGTGCACATTTTCCATTAATTTGCAGATCTTCTGTACAACAGGCAACCCTACAATGAACTCCTCATAGTAAAAAGGTAGTGATTTCTGGATGTTTTCCTCAGCACACATGACAATCATGCCATCTGTCAGCTCAAGTGCTGTGGACGACTTACAGTGGTGGAAGCAACGGACAGTAGTGACACGTTCCAGGGAGAGGTGCCTATTGGCTGCTACCGTTTATATAGTCTGTCAGTCCCCATGCAAACAGTCACTTTGCTACTATCATGTGGTACCTAAATGACACATGTATGGTTCCCCAATATGTGTGTGGTAAGATGTGCATGCAGTGTATATGTAGCATCTGACAATGGCAGCCAATGATCCATTTTGATTCACTGTACTTGAGAGGTACATAAGAATGGAGATAGGTGAGACGCTCCCAGTTGGCAATGTGAATTAGAGGTCTCTGCCAAAGCATTCCTGAGGTACTTTGTAGAGGACAAGACACTAGGGACATGGGTGTCATTTAGGAGTCACATCTGTGATCTCAGTCTTGCCCCTCGAGGCCCTGGCACGTTTACGTCCTCTGATCTCATAGGTGGCAAAATCAGTGCCAAGAACACAGAGGCAGCTCACGCTTATGGTAATTGGGACCCTGGGCCCTTGTTTTTATGCACAGCTTTTATTACACTTATAATAGTGAATAATAATCTGTTATTCACTATTATTAGTGTTATAAAACATGGATCATAATGAACTATAAAAGTACTTTGTCTGGCAACTGAGATAAGTAGAAAAATACTTTTAAATGTATGGCTTCCTTGTAGAATTTCTGTTTGTATATGTGTTAGAAATTGGTTGGGGTGTGAGTCCTGGTCAAGCAGCAACCACAATCCTAGTCGGGGTAAAGCACAATCAAACCTCAAATTAAACTGCTCAATCCCCTCATAGCTTGGCACAGAGCAGTTAGGCTTAACTTAGAGGCAGTGTGTAAAGTATTTTTGCAACACTTGAAACAGTAAAACAGTGAAAAACCTCACAGAAAGATCTCACATCAAGTTAGAAACACAATTTAATAAATAAAACAAGATAAAAATGACAAAAATCCAATCAGTAGAACTAAAGTTATTCATTTTTAAAGAATAAACTGCAATATTGTGCCTAAAAGCATGAAGCGCCAATCATGGCTATCTAGTTGCTCTGGACTGGGTCTAGGTCAAAAGTATGCCGACAGCAATGGGACACGGGTCACTTTCACTTTCACTTTTATTAATGTTGTCAGCCTATACGGCCATAACAAGTTCACAATTGGAAATAAAAAATGTCACTTAATACATAAAAAGTCACATAATAAAATACAGTCTTATCCATATAAACTATAATTACTGATCAGTTCATTCACATACGCCATCTCACAGAGCTAAGAACACTTAAAGTAATCATATATATGCTTTGCAAAAATGGCTGACTGATCACACCTTACTTTATCACGTAATGCACTAGTCAGCTCAATATAAGTATAATAAGACTTAAATTACAAGTAATTGTCCAACAATTGATCAGGTAGGACCATGTGTTAAACCCTCAAAAGTAGTAGCATCCTAGGATACGTTACCTGCCATATCTTCTTCAACATTGCCTACAGTGATGACTTCATAGATGAAAAACTTGAAAGTCACCTATTAAGTCAAGATTGTGATAGTACTTCTACTAAAATATACCTCATCCTGCACCATTTGCCCAAAAAGGTAAGCACCTATATGGCACAACTGTTCTAAAAATATATTAGCATGATAATACTAGCAATCTGTTAACATTACAGTTATAAGGATGCTGAGAGCTGTAAATAAATTGTTGATCTTATTTTCCATGCCTCTAAAATATATGCTGAAATAATCATCACAATGGGGGTCATTACGACCTTGGCGGCCGGCGGTAAGGTGGCTGTAACACCGCCGACAGGCTGGCGGTGTTCCGCCAGCAATTATGACCGTGGCGGAATAGCCACGGCCATACCGCCGGCCCCTCCAATTTACTGCCAGGTTTCCGCCTGGCGGTCATAATCCCCAGGGCAGCGGTGCTTATGAGTCCCCGACCGCCAGCCTGTCCGTGGCGGAAAACACCACCATGGAAAGGCTGGTGGTAAGGGGACTTGGGGTGCCCCTGGGGGCCCCTGCACTGCTCATGCACTTGGCATGGACAGTGCAGGGGCCCCCAGGCATAGCCCCGTCGCGCATTTCACTGCCCGAATTTCGGGCAGTGAAATGTGCAACGGGTGCTACTGCACCCGCTGCACATCAGCATTGCCGCCGGCTCTATTACGAGCTGGCAGCAATGTTGATGTGACATTTCCGCTGGGTCAGCAGACGGTAACACTGTTACCGTCTGCTGGCCCAGCGGAAATGTCATAATAGGGAGCCAGGAATACCGCCGGCAATGGGGGTATTCTGGCTCCCTCGGCCTCGGCGGTCTTTTTGCAAGACCGGCGAGGTCGTAATGACCCCTCATGTCTTTTTCATCAGAGTGCATGCACAACGCTTCAGCTTCTTTACATTTCCTGACACCATGCTTTTTAAAAAGTAGTCGTAATTCAGTTTTCATAGTTGAGTCATAAAATGACATAGTAAAAGAAAATGAACTAATGTTTCTTGACCGCCAAAGGGGCAGGGACAGCAGTCAAATCTCCCCGACGGAGCAGGGTGCCACTTTTTGGTAACTGAGATCACTGGGAGCGCGCCCATACGAAATTTAAAATAAAGAGATCTTTTTTCCTCAGGATAGATACTGTCAATAAAGGTAGCTGGTTTAAGTTCTTGATTGAATAAAAAGTAGTGCTTTAACAAGGGACCAGGTGAATTACAAATCCTCAGAATCTTGTGATATGGCTTTATGACTGCTACAAGACTAAGGGGGTCATTAGGAACATGGTGGTAAACACCGTTGGCCACCGTGGCGACGGTGAACAGAAGACTGCCAGTGGCGGGGAATAGAAACCTGCCAAATAAAGATGCCAAAAAGAGAATCCGCCAAAATTTCTGCTACCACCAGCCACTGCCATGGCCTTGTCAGCAGAAAGGCTGCACATCCCACCCCACCACCACCAAGCAGACAAATCCCCCGCCCTCCAAATAATGATGCACAAATCACTGCGGCGGTTAGTGGATCCCTAACGACCATTGGCAGTACAGACCGCCACAGTCAGCAATGGGATCCAACAGCAAGTAAAGCACACATTGGCAAGTTTGAAACCTACACACCTAACACACATCCACAACACTATAAAACACGCACAGACACACCCCACAATCCTTTGCATCGCCAATAGGATAAGCCAGACTGATAACACTACACGCAGACACTGAACGCAACATCACACAACTCACACACCCAACCACACAACAGCACTCTCACCCATATTTACACAACACAACACACCACCCACAACACACACCATGGCACCCCCTAAGCACCCATGCTTCACAGAAAGGGAGCTAAGAACAATGGTGGATGACCATGGATCACCATGGCACCCCCTAAGCACCCATGCTTCACAGAAAGGGAGCTAAGAACAATGGTGGATGAGATACTCAAGGTCGAGCCACAAATCTTCAGGGCACAGGTCCAGCACACACTCATCACCATGAAGATGGAGTTATGGCAGACTATAGTGAACAAGGTCAATGCAGTGGGAAACCATCCACACACAAGGGCCAAAATCCGCAAGAGATGGAACGACCTGCACGGGAAGCGGAGGTCAATGGCATAGAGGCACAACATTGCGGTCTAGAAGACTGGGGAAAACACCCCACCTACACCCCCCGAATACACCGACTGGGAGGAAAAGGTACTGGCCATCCTGCACCCTGAAGGCCCCACTGGACTCACTGGAGGAATGGACTCGGATAAGTCATCTACAATTACCCCATATCCACCACACCTGTAATGCATGCACCAGATCACCCCTCCAACTACCACAAGGATGACACCCCACCCTGGCCTCAATCACCACATCCAGGCACCTTGCATGCCCACAAACCCACCAACAGGCCCGCATCCTTCCCTCTGTGCACAGCCACCGACTCCTGCAAGGTATCACAATGGCACTACACCACCCACAATGCACCACCACATCCCATGCAAAATGCAATGGTAACCCCACAAAAGGTCCTTGCATGGCCCAACAGGGGAAAATCCTGCACAAAACAGGGCAGAGCTCTGCATCCTCATCCGAATTAGTAAATGTAACATACATGTCCATTCCTCCCCACAGGCACCACCACCCATGCCACTCTGACAGAAAGGCAAAGGAGTGCCAGCGCCCCACATGTAGACAGAAGCATCACTCAGGACACTGGAGAGGGAACTGTGGACACTGAGGAATACCCTGGCCCTTCACACAGTCCTGGACTATCACCCTCCAGCAGCCCCACCCAGGACACCACTGACACCCCTACCAACTAGCCACCAACATCTGCACATGCCAAATGACCCCACACCAGTGTATTTAGGCCACAGACTGGTGGAACACAAGTACAGAGGCCACAGTCTCCACCTGCCAACAGGCAGGATGACGATGGCCCCAGTACAAGTGGTACCGCCAAACCTGAGCCGGGGACACAGGCACAGGAGTCTATGCCCAGTGGGAGGGTATCAGTGGCCCAGGGGGGAGGCCAAAGGATGGATGCTGTAGCCCAGGAGGTGATCTCAGGTCCTGGGAGCATACCACCATACCCAAGACAGGATGGGCCAGATCCTGGCCACCCTGGAGCAGAGTCAAAGGCTGCAGATAGCCCAACATCAAGAGACCATGGAGCAGTGGAAACAACTCAATGCCACCATGGTCACTATTGCAGGGGTGCTGCAGCACCACCACCCAACCCAGCCTGAGACCCCCACAAACCAGGATGCCCATACCACTGACCACTGACCACAACATAGACCAGCCATCAACCTCAGCAGCAACAACTGGACTGATGTCACTGTCTAAGGACACACAGGAGACCAGCACCCCCACCCGTACAGCCCAGCACCAGACACTCAAATGGTCCCTCCGACCCAGATATGGCACTGGAACACCTGCCAAGACCAAGGAACCCTCAAAGAAGTGACTTTGACATGAACTGTCTCCCAAGTGTGCCACTGTGCTACCATCCTCACTGGCCAATAGCAACTCAACAACTTGCAAGGTACAGATGGACCTATACCCACTGCAACCACTCGCCCAGCCCATGTAGCCAGTATGGACATCCAGTTCCCCTGTCATTATGTTGAATCAATTGTAAGTGTGAATGCATTTGCCAGTTAAATTCAATAATTAGACCTTTATTGCAGGAATGGCACCCCACGCACAACATTGTGTGGAGTAAACAGAAATGTACAGCATGTTGGTTATCATGGCACATGGCACCTTAAATTCATGTAACAGTGTCAATGACTACAGACCCCACATCCCCATAGTGATTAAGTCAGACTGACATGCAGTGCAGACAACATTATCAGTGAACAGTACCTCATAGTCACTGGGAGTATAGTCGGATTAGTTGGTTCCCGGAGTAACATCTTCCCCCTCTTCATCATCACCATCACTCTCATCTCCTCTCAGAGGAAGCAAGTCTGGATATACAGCACCCTCCTTCTCCAGTAGGGGGATAGATTTGCTCACTGCACGTTGTGCAGCATGTAGCAGGCCATCACTATTCTACACACCTTCTCAGGGCCATAGCACAGGGATCCCCCAACGAGATGGAAGCAACGGAATCTAGCCTTCAGGAGACCTATAGTGCGCTCTATCACCCTCCTAAAACGTCCATGGGCCTCATTGTATTTCCTCTCTGCATCTGTCCTAGGATTCCTCACTGGTGTCAGGAGCCAATGCATGTTGGGGTAGCCAGAATCACTTGCAAAAGTGGGCGAAACAGGACTGTAACAAACTACCATCATTTGCAGACAGCCTGACTGTCAGCTCTGTACAGAAAAAGTGTCAAACACACTCACCTATGAGCCATCCTCTTTCCCCTTGTAATTGTTCCATCATGTGTGGCACACTGCTGTTCTTCAGGACAAATTAATCATGGACTGATCCAGGGAACATGGCATTCACATGTGAAATGTACAGGTCTGCAGTACACACCAATTGTATGTTCATTGAGTGGAAGTTCTTCTTGTTTCTGTACACCTGTTCACCTACTCTTGGGGGCATGAGAGCTATGTGGGTGCTATCGATGGCACCTTTCACATGGGGAATGTTGGCAAAAGCATAAAAGTCCGACTTGATGGCAGGGTGTTCAGCCCTTTGGGGAAACTTCTCATATGTCTGCAGGTGTAGTACAAATGCATCCACGAATTTGGACAGAACAAGCCAAAACATTGGCTGTGAGACCCCTTCACCCATGCCCACTGTCACCTGAAATTAGCCCGTGGCCAGGAAATGGAGTACAAAGAGCACTTGCACTTTAGTAGGGATGGCATTCTGATTCCGATGTTCCGGTCTCAGTACAGGATCCAGTAATGCATAAAGTTCATGGATAGTAGCACGAGTGAGTCTGTAGTGGATAATGATGTGTCGTCCCACCATGGTCTCCAAATCAACAAGAGGTCTCTGCACAGATGGGGTCCTGCCTCGCCACATGGGTCTGTTCCCTAGGAGGAGTGGCAAACACATGTGAGGGATACACATACATTTGCACAACCTGTTGTGTATAAAACACTGCTATACAACATGTAGGTTACATACAAGTATTGTAGGATGTACCACTGGAGTGACATGTTTGAACTGATTCGTCTGGACTGTTGTGGGCAGTAAATAGTCATTTGGGCATGTGATTGAGGGCTGGGATCCATAAGGCCTGCATGGGGCCCATGACCAGGAAATATCTGCTTAGTACTTGCAAAATGGCAGCCCCCTGCCATCCAGATATGTAGCAGTGGAAGTGACTTCATACCGCTAGCGATTGTTGTTATGGTGTAAGGCTGTGTTCACTGCCTCATCTGGCGGGGGAGCAGAGGCACCAGCGAGTGGTGATGCAGCTGCCCACGGTTCCAAGGAGGCAGAGTTGACAGATGCCAAGGGGTTCAGTGGGTTGGAGGGCTAGGGGAGTACCATGGGGGAGGCTACTACCACTGGAGGTAGTGACTCTGATACCTCCTCCAATGGGAGCTCCCTGGTGGTGGCGGACCCTAGTGGGTCCACCCATTCTTTGACGTCTTCCACCACCCCCCATACCATCACCGCCCTCCCAGTTGCTCCCCACCAAGTTGCCTGTGCCCGCTCACCCAGAAGGGTGGGCGTCTCCTTCGCCCCAGGCACTTCACCCCCAGCCCCAGTCAGCCCTGCTGCCCTCACTGAGGAGACTATTGACCTCCTGAGGACCATCTCTATAGGGCAGACAACCATTGTGAATGCCATCCAGGGGCTAGCTTCCCAGATGCAGCAGTGCAATGCATACCTGGAAGGCATTCACGGTGCCATGTCTGGCCTACAGAGATCTTTTCAGGCTCTGGCCTCCTCTTTGATGGCAGCCAGTGTCCCTGGTCTTTCCATCCCCCCTCCAACCATCTCTACCCCTTTCAGTACCCCACTCCCTTCACCCATCTCAAGCACACGTTCAGACAGCCATGCACACACCTCAATACACAAAAAACATACAGAGAAATAGAAGCACCACACTTCCCACCACATGCATACACACAGCCAACATACAAAGGCAAACACAACAACATCCACTTCCCACAGTGTGTCCACCTCTCCTGAAACACTGTCTGTCACCTCTACATGCACACTCACAAGCACTGCACCCTCAGTCTCAGTCACTGTTGCTGGCCCCATTCTTGCAGTCACCACAACATCAGACATCCAGTCATGCACCCCAGACACCATACCTGCACTCACCACAAAGACTTTCAGTGACACTTGCAGCACACTCACCAAACTTGCAGATACCCAGACAAAATCCATTTAAACTGGCAGCCTGTCTTGTCCCACTGTGTCCACCCCCCTCCTCCCAAGACACTCAAACGTTCCCAGACACCCACCCAACACACATCCACCACACATTAGCATACTGTACAGGCACCTGCATCCACGTCAAGAACACCTACACCCGTTACGAGCACTCCCTCTACCTCCACTCCCACACCTTCCTCCATGTCCACCCCCACTGCCCCTAAAAAGGTTTTCCTGTCCCGTGTTGACCTTTTCGAACCCACTGGCCCATCCCGTCTCATCCCTAAACATGCCCACCTCCTTGTCCTCTCCACTCCTTCCACCTCCAAGTCCGCCCCGTCCGCCCTTTCCATTCCCGTGCTCCTTCCAAAGTGAGCAAGAAGCTACGTGCTCGCCTTGGTCCATCTCCCACCCCCTGGTCTACGCCCGCTCCGCCACCTTCCAAGGCTAAACCCAAACCCCCTCCACCTCACAAACGTAAGCCCAAGCCCACCCCTCCCAGACGTAAGTCCCCACCCCGGCCACCCCCTACCCCTGTTCGCTGAGGTGCCTGGCTGACCCATTGGTGTCCCGTCATGGTGGAGTACCATTTGCACATGTATGAGTCAGGTTCGGGCCATTTGGGCCCATCAGCCTTTTTGTGTTGGACTGGCCAATGGCATAATTTGGACAATCTGCTATTACATTTGTAATAAAGTTTGTGTGCCCAGTGTTGGTACACTCTGGATACATGGTTCATCATTTAATTGTGGGGGTGTGGTGTGCACATGTGTGTACTTTGGGCAGGTTTTCTTGGCTTTGTGTTGGGTAAGTCCAATGGACCACTACCTGCCCTGAAAAATACCAAAACTAAAGGTTTCGTTTTTTTTTCAAAGTGCAGCTTGTTTTCCTTTAAGGAAAACGGGTTGCACTTTGAAAAAAAAAAAACTGCTTTATTTAAAAGCAGTCACGGACATGGTGGTCTGCTGTCTCCAGCAGGCCACCATCCCCGTGAGTGCCCTGACTCTCTATGGGGTCGCAAAATGCGACCCACCTCATTAATATTAATGAGGTGGGTCTTTGCGACCCCATAGAGAGTCGCAGAAGGTGTCTGGGACACCTTTCTGCATTCCAAATTGCGAGTTGAAATTTGCGAGTCGCTTGGACTCGCAAATTGCAACTCGCAATTTGGAATCTTCCTACATCTGGCCCTAAGTTTCATAAATTGTTCTGGGTGGAACCAGAGTTCTTCTAAGCCTATGGCAGCCAAAATAGTTGAAACATGATTGAACCAAGGCAACTTTTGATGTTTTTGTAAGTTCATGATGTCAATCATTGCAGCATTGTATGATTGTAATTCCACATTGGACCAAATACAAATCCAGTATCCTATTGGAGCCAATGCTATGTAATTTTCGATTTTCCCCATTTGCAAGTCTATTCTTATTGCATCCATATCTGTACCACTGACTAGACAAAGCAGTCGTCGTATACATTTGTTTTCAGTTATTTGTATTGCTGGGATCTTTTATATCCCCAGATCTCTGCAACATACAGTGCAGCAGCCCTCGCTTTCATTTTAATACGCCAGCAGTGCAGATCTCACAGAATGGTTCCCTGTGGATTTCGCAAATCTAAGTACGGAGATATTGCTTTTGTATACCTGCACGTTCCAGGCCAATTTGTCATCCATCCTGCATCCCAAGTACTCATAGGTCGCTACTCGATCCTGAGACCTGTTACTAGTCATGAAGGTTGCTCACAACTTCTGTTTTTGGTTGAGAATCAAGAATTTTGTTTTACTTGTATTGATCGTCAAGTTCCTTGATGCGCAAAAAGACTTGAAACCCCTTTAATAGATGATGCATCAATATCACTGTTCTTGCCAATAACACAGTATCATCTGTGAAAAGCAGTATAGGTATACTTTCATTAGCTATTGTTGGCAAATCAAGATTTAAATTCTTCAGTTTTTTACCCACTTCATTTATGTAACAATTGGATAGGATTGGAGCAAGAACACACCCTTGTTTAACACCTTGCTGGATTGGAATCTCTGCCATGTGATAATTTCTCATGCTATATCTGACCCTTGTGGTTTTTCCTGTGCGTAGTAAAATTAGCAGCCTTAGGATCTTTCCTGGGATACCCATTTCCATCAGAGGTTGCCATAATATTGGGCGATCCAGGCTGTCAAATGCTGTTTGAAGATCGACAAATACCAAATACAGCTGGAATTTTTTAAGGAGACATATTTGGAATAGATCATGTTCAGCTTGAAGAATTGATCTATTGTGCTTTTGCCCATCCTAAAACCAGCTTGGTATGACAATAGTAAATCCGCTGGTCTAGCCGAGATTGTATCAATTTGGCAAAAATGTTCCCGACACTGTCAAGCGGTGAAATTGGCCTGTAATTGCACACCATGTCCTGTGGTCCCTTTTTATGTATTGAAACGATTATTGATTTTCTCCATGATGGTGGAATTTCTTCAAAGGACCAAATGTTGTATAAGCAAGTTAAGACTGGTAGCCATAAAACTAGATGATTACGATAGACATCTGATGGAATTCTATCTCGGCCTACAGCCTTATGCGTTTTTTTTAAAGGATGGCTTGCCCAACTTCTTTCTCACTAAATTCTTGCACTAACAATGTGACATGGGGTGTAACGTAAGCTGTATGTCGGGACTTTATCTGAAGAGTGCTATGGAAAACTGACTGAATCATTGTTTCATATTCAGGTGCCTTGGGTCACTGGATCATTATCACGCAGTGCTTAAGAAGCGACACTGTCTCGCTTGAGTTGTGATCACTTCCTTCCAAGACTTGCTTGTGACCTATTAAATCAATAATATTTTCAGGTATAATCTTATCTTCTCCTTGGTACAGAGTGGTAAAGTGATCTACCCAGAGTTGTAGATTAATGTTCAATTCAACATTTTTGGGGGATCCTTCACATCCCCACCTGATTATTTCCTGCAGAAATTGCATCCAGGAGGTCTCCCCAGAGCTTATGTGGAAATACCTTCTTTTTATACTTTAGTAGCTTCCTGTATTGTTGCATGCAGTCTAAGAATTGTTTCTCATTGATATTGCTCGAGTGCCGATTCTTTAATGCTTGTGGTAGTACCTTTTTTAATGTTAAGCATTCATCACCAAACCACCTTTGATTGTCTGGTGGACTGTTTTTGGCGTTTTTAGCTCTTTCCATCGATGTTTGTACTAAGGGATTATAAAATTTTTGTAAAAAGATGGAAACCTCATTACCTGATAGGTCTAACATTGTGCAGAATGATGCCATCCAGATTTCACTAGGGGTGCCGATGTAAGGTTCACACTCAATTACCATTGCAATATTCTTCCTATTTGGTCTCAAAGCTATTATTGGGTGATTTCCTTTATAAGAGAAGCAGGTTTCCACGAGCCCATGTCAGGATGGACCATCTCCGTTAACAGTGGATCATGATCACTTTCGATCCTTTCCATGACTTCCATATCTATGATGTAATGCCAAACTTCAATGTTTATTGCCATAAAATCAATGATACTTTGCCTTTTTCAGAAGGCAGATTTCAAAATTGTATCTGATTTAGTTCTTCCATTGAGAGTACGAATCCCACCTTCAATTAAGGCTTCAAAAATTAGTTCTCCTTTCTTTGAACCTCAGCATCGTTCAATGGGGGGGTTTGGAATATTCCAAACGTTATCTTCTTTTAGTAATAGTTCATCCCCTAAGAAAGGATTCGGATTGGAGTTGAAATCACCACATATCAATAGGAAGTTGTTACATAACTGGAAAGGGCACCCATCCATGGATTCAATTGTAGATTTCCACTGGTCACCAGTTCTTCTCTTTAGGATATGCTCCTTAAGTAACCAAACTCCTGGCTCAATGTGAACTCAGCTAATAGATGGAAAATACACATTCACTATTTCAAGTGTCCACGCCTCATGTTTCACTGCTATTGTGTGGATGTCATTACTTAATACAGTGTGGGTTGCTACAAAGTTTTCAAGTAGCGATGTTCTAATCCAAATGGTCAAACATTATACTGGCCTACCTTTATTTTGTTTGGTTGCTGCTAGGTGAAAGGTGGAATCCCCATCCAAGTCGATGATATTAACACACCATGTTTCCAGAAAGCAACTGATATCTTGTTGTTTGATGAATTCTATCCAATCCTTGTCCTCAGTCTTGGCCTTTATGCCTGCAATATTCCAACATAAGAATTTTAGTGGCGTCTTATTCCATCTTATATTTTCGAAAAGTCCTTTTTTTGCTACAAACTTCTATACTCCTGTTCTTCATGAGTTTGCAGCTGTGGTATTGAACTGGAATTGTTCCTTGGGATGTGAACTGATAGGCAGAACCTCTTGTTACTCAGATTTGTCCATTTAGGGAGTTGTTGATTGGAACTAATTGCTCCCTGCAATACTGAGCCGAAGTTATCTTTAGGCTCATGTTTACTTTGTAGATTTTGTGTTTGTGCTTTTTCAAGAAATATAGATGGATATAGTTCCTTTTGCAGGATGTTAATTGTTATGCTCAAGTCTTCATTAAACTGGACTGATTCAAGATCTCATTCGCTATCCATGCTGAGGCCCAGATTGTTTCTGAAGATTCTCTACTGTTGGGCCCTTTTCTTTGTATAAATCTTACAGAGAGCAAATCATTAGTTGTTACATTATGAAAGCCTGGCAAGGAATTGACAAGGCATACAATGTTACTCCTATTTAAAATATCTTGACTCCCTCAGGAAGAATATTCCTGGGTAAACATGATCGTAGCATCCTGGTCTTTGTTCCTTCCGGGGTGCATCTCAGTATACTTGTTGTCTTCTGGTATAAGCCAGAATTCATCTCTCTCTTTACTTTTAGCATCAAGTGCCAGCTGTATGGGTACTGGCCCTTCCTGGTCTTTGTTCCTTCCGGGGTGCATCTCAGTAAACTTGCAGCCTTCTTGTATTTGGCTTCTTTGAAGCCAGAATTCATCTCTTACTTTCATTTTTAGCATTGAGTGAGGGCCGTAGGGGTGCAGGCCGAGCACTATCATTCGACTGCTGGAGACACCTTGTCTGGCTACAGTGTCCATCTGGCAAGACACTGTGATGATATTTTTTTATTGAGAGAGCACGCCAAAGGATATAAGATCATCATCAATTTCCCAGTGAATGGCTGTTTTTATGCTTTGCTCTCTGTCCTCAAGCTCAATACACTTTGTTGTTCTATCATTTGTTTGCATGTACACTCAATAGTGGTGTTAGATTTTTGCTGGGAAATTTCATTGCAATTTTCCACTACACTCAAATAGTGTACTTGGGCTAGATGTTCTATTTTAGTAAGTCCGACCTTCGGGATCTGTATCCATAGTGTGATTTTGCATTGATTTTAATAACTCTGTACTCGGTTTAGGCTTTCCATTTGGTGGTTCCTCATTTACCCAGGTTGTCACCACGTTTGTTGTTATATCTATTTCCATCCTCTTCTTTTTTTTAGTTTCTGAACTGGATGCTAGACTTCCCCTAAATCCAGTGGGTATGCGAGTTATATGAGAATGAAGGGTACAGCTTTTATCCCACAACAAACCTGGATTTTCATTCAGAAAGTCACACTTTTTTCAGATATTTTTCCCAGGCTCTCTACCACAGTATTTTGACCTACATTCTGTTGATGAGCAATGCATTTCTTTCGAGGCTGTGCAGTTTTTTGGTGTTGCCCTGCTGCTCTTGACTGCCACGTCAAGTTTTTTGTCTTTTATGCTGTCGCTATTTTACTCCCCTTAGCTTTTTTCCCCTTGATTTTGGTTTTCCCCTTTAATTAAAACCTTTTTCTCTGGGCATTTTTTTACCTCTGCACTTGGTGCTTCAGTTACTGGTGTAAAAATTCCACTCAGTTCCTCTATGTCCTCACTGCAACCACTGTTTCTGGGCAGTCTACATGTCCTAGAATTGGTGGACCTGATTTGTTCATTAGCTTTCTTTGCGCTGTTTCTTTAAGCTCAAGGCCAGTTGTGGGCAGATTTTTTAGACTAAGGCCCTCATTACGACCCTGGCGGTCGGCAGTAATTTGGGGAAAAGTACTGCCAACAGGCTGGCGGTACCTTTTCCCAAATTATGACATTGGCGGTTTGGCTTAAGCCAAACCGCCAATATACCACTCTGGACGCCAGGATGGTAATGGCCGCTGGGCTGGAGACTTTGGTCTCCAGCCCGGCGGCCGTCACAATCCCACCCTCGGGATTATGACCCCACCTACCGCCATGGTTTTTGTGGCAAGCGTACCACCACGAAAACCATGGCGGTAGGCATTATCAGTGTCAGGAAATTCCCTGGCACTGATAGGGGTCTCAATCCCCACCCCCATCCCCAGAGTCCTCCCCCTCCCCCACCCTGCCCCTCCCTCTCCTGCCCCAATTTACACACCTACACGCGCACACACACACATGCATACCCACATCCACCCACACATGCACTCATACACATCCACACACCACAACACACACCAACATACATTGTTGCACACATTCATTCACAACACACAACATACATGTACACTCACATTCAGTCATTCACGCACGCATTCAACATGACTCACACCCGCATTCACGCATACAAAAACGAGACACCCCCACACACACAACACCCTCACACACGCACACAACACCCCCATCCCCCTCTCCTGTCAGAGAACCTGACTTACCTGCTTGTAGCGGGTCCTCCGGCAGGAGACGGGATGTGGCGCTGCTGTCAGCAGCAGCATCTGCCAGCAAAACACCGCCATGCCATATCATTGCTCATGATACGGTAGGTGGTGTTTTGCTAGTGTGGCGCTACTGCTGACAGCAGCGCCACCTTACTGCCGTCTGCCGCCATGATTGTCAACGGTATTCCGACAGCCTTCTGGTGGAATTCCATCAAGGTTCATAATGCGGGTGGGCGGCTGGTAGCCATGGCGACGGTATGTAGGTGGCCGTTGCCATGGCGGTAAGCGCATTTACTGCCAATGTCATAATGAGGGCCTACAGTGCTGCATTTCCTGGCAACTGGTTCTTTCCAAGTGACAGTGGGCTTGGCAGCAGGAATGTCACAGCCAATGTTCTCAATGGTGCTAACAAGAGTGTTGTCTGCCCTGATTAAGCACATGTGCAGCTACATTGTATTTCCCCAGGTTGAAGATTTGGCCACAGTGAAGGCCGATTTCTATGCAATGGGACATATCCCCAACATAATTGATGCAATTGATGGAACACATATTGCATTTGTACCCCGTCAGAATGAACAGGTGTTCAAAAATCGTAAGAGTTTCCACTCTATGAATGTACAGATGGTGTGCTTGGCGCACCAGTACATCTCCCACGTCAATGCTAAGTATTGTGGGTCGGTACACAAGCACCACACCTCTTCCCACATGCACTCACACAAACACCATTCAGTTGCAGACACAACAACATTGTAGGAAGTTGGCTCTGTATATACTGTTTCAAAGTAAGAAATAGTGTGCACAAAGTCCAAGGGTTCCCCTTAGAGCTAAGATAGTGGCAAAAAGAGATAATTCTAATGCTCTATTTTGTGGTAGTGTGGTCGAGCAGTAGGCTTATCAGAGGGTAGTGTTAAGCATTTGTTGTACACACACAGGCAATAAATGAAGAACACACACTCAAAGACTTACTCCAGGCCAATAGGTTTTTATATAGAAACATATATTTTCTTAGTTTATTTTAAGAACCACAGGTTCAAGATTTATGAGTAATACTTCAAATGAAAGGTATTTCACTCAGGTATTCTAGGAACTTTGAATAATCACAATAGCATGTACAGTTTTGACAAAAATGGCAATAAGCTATTTTAAAAGTGGACACAGAGCAAAAAGCAACAGTTCCTGGGGGAGGTAAGTAAATGTTAAGTTCACAGGTAAGTAAAACACTTATAGGGTTCAAAGTTGGGTCCAAGGTAGCCCCCTGTTGGGGGTTCAAGGCAACCCCAAAGTTACCACACCAGCAGCTCAGGGACGGTCAGGTGCAGAGGTCAAAGAGGTGCCCAAAACACATACGCTTCAATGGAAACAGGGGTGCCCCGGTTCCAGTCTGCCAGCAGGTAAGTACCTGCGTCCTTGGAGGGCAGACCAGGGGGTTTTTGTAGGGCACTGGGGGGACACAAGCAGGCACAGAAAGTACACCCTCAGCGGCACAGGGGCGGCCGGGTGCAGAGTGCAAACAGGTGTCGGGTTTTGTATTGGAATCAATGGGGAGATCAAGGGGTCTCTTCAACGATGCAGGCAGGCACAGGGGGGCTTCTCAGGGTAGCCACTACCTGGGCTAGGCAGAGGGTCGTGTGGGGGTCGCTCCTGCACTGGAGTTCGGTTCATTCAGGTCCTGGTGGCTGCAGGTGCAGTGTTGGTTCCAGGCGTTGGATCCCTTGTTACAGGCAGTCACGGTCAGGGGGAGCCTCTGGATTTCCTCTGCAGGCGTCGCTGTGGGGGCTCAGGTGGGTCAACTCTGGTTACTCACGGGCTTGCAGTCGCCAGGGAATCCTCCCTGAGGTGTTTGTTTTCTGCAGGTCGAGCTGGGGGCGTTGGGTGCAGAGTGGAAAGTCTCACGCTTCCGGCAGGAAACGTGGGGTCTTTAAAGTTGCTTCTTTGTTGCAGAAAGTTGCAGTTTGTTGAACAGGGCCGCTGTTCTCGGGAGCTTCTCGGTCCTTTAGATGCAGGGCAGTCCTCTGAGGCTTCAGAGGTCGCTGGTCCCTGTTGGATGCGCCGCTGTTGCAGTTTTCGTCGAAGTAGGGAGACAGGCCGGTGTGGCTGGGGTCAAATCAGTAGTCGTCTCCGTCTTCACTGCAGGGCTTCAGGTCAGCAGTCCTTCTTCTTCTTTTTTAGTTGCAGGAATCTATCTTCCTCGGTTCTGGGGGCCCCTAAATACTGGATTTAGGGGTGTGTTTAAGTCTGGGAGGGCAGTAGCCAATGGCTACTGTCCATGAGGGTGGCTACACCCTCTTTGTGCCTCCTCCCGATGGGGAGGGGGGGGGCACATCCTATTCCTATTGGGGAAATCCTCCATCCACAAGGTGGAGGATTTCTAAAAGTAAGAGTCACCTCAGCTCAGGACACCTTAGGGGCTGTTCTGACTGGTGGGTGACTCCTCCTTGTTTTCCTCATTATCTCCTCCAGCCTTGCCACCAAAAGTGAGGGCAGTGGCCCGAGGGGCGGGCATCTCCACTACCTGGGATGCCTTGTGGTGCTGTAACAATGGGGGTGAGCCTTTGAGGCTCACCGCCAGCTGTTACAGTTCCTGCAGGGGGAGGTGAGAAGCACCTCCACCCAGTACAGGCTTTGTTCCTGGCCACAGAGTGACAAAGGTACTCTCCCCATGTGGCCAGCAACATGTCTGGTGTGTGGCAGGCTGGCAAAAACTAGTCAGCACACACTGGAAGTCGGGTATGTTTTCAGGGGGCATCTCTAAGATGCCCTCTGGGTGTATTTTACAATAAAGTGCACACTGGCATCAGTGTGCCTTTATTGTGCTGAGAAGTTTGATTCCAAACTTCCCAGTTTTCAGTGTAGCCTTTATGGTGCTGTGGGGTTCGTGTTTGACAGACTCCCAGACCATATACTCTTATGGCTACCCTGCACTTACAATGTCTAAGGTTTTGCTTAGACACTGTAGGGCCATAGTGCTCATGCACATATGCCCTCACCCGTGGTATAGTGCACCCTGCCTTAGGGCTGTAAGGCCTGCTACAGGGGTGACTTACCTATGCCACAGGCAGTGTGAGGTTGGCATGGCACTCTGAGGGGAGTGCCATGTCGACTTAGTCATTTTCTCCCCACCAGCACACACAAGCTGGGAAGCAGTGTGTATGTGCTGAGTGAGGAGTCCCTAGGGTGGCTTAAGACATGCTGCAGCCCTTAGAGACCTTCCCTGGCATCAGGGCCCTTAGTACCAGGGGTACCAGTTACAAGGGACTTATCTGAGTGCCAGGGTTGTGCCAATTGTGGAGACAAAGGTACAGTTTAGGGAAAGAACACTGGTGCCGGGGCCTGGTTAGCAGGGTCCCAGCACACTTTCAATTCATAACTTAGCATCAGCAAAGGCAAAAAGTCAGGGGTAACCATGCCAAGGAGTAATTTCCTTACAAACATCCACTATTTCCATTGTCACCCTCCACCTCCTTCACCTTCCACCCAGTTACGTCCACACTCACACCTGCATGCACTACATCATCATCCACTACGTGAATCATCACCACATCAAGCAGAACACACACCTCACTGGCGGACACCTTCACAACATCCATGCACACGTCCCCTGTGTCCTCTCCCACTGTGTCTGTCCCCCACTAAAGTACACAAACGCAAGCACTCAGACACCCAACAGCCATCCACCTCCCAACAGCATACAACCCATGCACCTGTACCCAAATCCAGCAGGCAAACACCTCCAACAACCACTCCCTCATCCTCCACTCCCATTACTTCTCCCTCTTCCCGCCCCAATGTCCCTAAAAAGCTTGTCCGTTCACAGATTGACCTCTTCCCTACCCCTTCCCCCCGTCCTGCACGTATGGCCAGGTTATCAAGGTCCCAGGCAAGCACCTCAGCCAAACAGTCCAGTTTCAACAGAACCTACTCGTGGTGGAAAGGATTCCAGGCCACAAATACTGAAGAGGAGGGAGCCTGCACCAGCCAGAAAGAAGGGGAAGGAGCCTGCACCAGTGAGCAAGAAGGGGAAGGAGCCTGCACCAGCCAGCAAGAAAGGGAAGGAGCCTGCCCCAGCCAGCAAGAAGGGGAAATTTTTGCTGGCTGTGGGTGTCCATTCTGAGCGCAGCAGCATGTACCACCAATGGTTTACCACCATTGAATGTCCGCTGTGGTGATTCGTGTATGGTGGGCATTGTTCTGTTGGCGTAACGGTGTGGGTTTTGATACTGCCACTTCATCATTGACCTTTGGACAGGCGGATTTGTGTCTGTGGCTGTATTCTGTCGGATTGGTGTGTGTGTGTCATAATATGGTGATCGGATATCCGCCACTGCTGTGGTAAGTTGGCAGCCATCAGCGTGGCGAGATTTACGGCCAATGTCATAATGAGGGCCTATTTATTGAGAATGAATGTCCAGGAGGAACACAAAGTCAGGATTTAAACATAACACAGTGGTTGTGGTTATCTGTACAAATAAAACTTTATTAGGTCCCAAATTAACCCTTCTTTGCCACCATAGAGTAGCAACAGATTGAGGGAAAAAATAAGGATCTAAACTCATGATTTACGGTTTGCATGCATCTTCTTGATGCTGTTAAACAGATCACTGCGCTGTATTAAAAGGTTTGCAATTTACAAACTGGAAGTAACAAAATTATCTCAGTGTCAAAACCAGTAGCCCACTTTCCTAAGTTCATAATATACAAATCTGTGATGTGCATGTTGCATTATGCTCTTTGTAGCAGGCGCATTAATCCTCTATGCTACTTTATGAGCCAAAACTGTTACTAAACAAAAGACAGAATTCTCCCAGAACTGTGTTAACCGCTAGAATTGTTTTACAGCTGTTATAATCCCATCAAAACGGATGGGCTCACAGAGATCTCTGCAGCAGATGTTTTACTGGATATTTTAAAATGCAGCCTCATTGTGGCCAACTAAGTGATCTAAAACACATTTACTGTTACATTTGTCCTTGTTGCCAGATTTTTTTACAGCAGAATCTACTTTTCAAGCTCCAACCCTCCTCACTTCATCCCCTTTCCTATGCCACCCCTTGAGCATCAATTTATGGGTTCGCGGAGTAAATATTTTCCATTTCCAGCACGGACTTCAAGTAAACCTTTTTTCATGAATGTGTTTTCGTTTCATTAATGCTCCTTTCATTATGCAGACATTCAAATGTTTCAGCTTGCCTTAACAGGAAAAACTCTGGCCAGATTTACTAATTATACAAGCAGCACACCACAACATCCAAATATGCTGCACTACGCTTTGTGAAAAGGAGAGAGCAGAAGAGTGCCATATATACAGAGAGATGGGACTCTCCTCCCTTCTCCTAGCACCAGCCCAGAAATCTGCTGCCATGGGCCACGCGCACACGTTTGCAACATAGTGCAAGGGTGTCTGTGTGAGTCTAGCAAAGGTTTTGTACTGGAAGGATACCCTTAGACTAACTTTAAAACTTCTCACATTGTATGAGTGCTGCACAATGCAGAGCTCATGCAAAGTCGGAAAGGAAAATAGAAAACAAAGCATTTCTCCGTGATACTGCCTATTTTAATAAATCGTGCATTGCGTCACAAACCTTGGGTGGTTACATGAGAATACCGATGTAACTTCCATGGAAAGGCCCCTTTGCGCTAAGTAATGTAAAACAGTGCTATGTGCTGCTTTGCGTTACTTTCAAGTGATTTTCCAGTACAAAAGAAGTTTTGCACTGGAAAGTAAACTGGTAAAAAAAGACTTTGCAACAATTTGCATCACTTTTGTGATACAAACAAGGCACAAAATCTTAGTTGACATACCCCTCTGTGTCAAGATTATACAATGGGGAGTCTCAGGGAATTCCGCAAATGTCAATGCACAAATCATAATAACGCTTCTTTTATATTGCCGTTCCCCTTCTTCACTTTAAGAGACATTTTGACTGGTGATATTTTATATTCTTGAACCCTGCTTTCATAATATGGTGGCAAAAGGTGTTTGCACCAAGCACTGCCCAGGGGCCTAACACAAGCCGTTCAGCCCTGCGGTGCAGGGAAGGTGGGGGGGGGACCTTTTAGTGGCCCACTGACCCTTCGCGGGGTACCCGCATTCATCCCAAGGCCCTTGAATATCTGTTAGATATGGGAGACTTACGGGTTCCTCCTCACATTCTACAGGGTCACTGCTTTAACCCCTTCTGTGCCTTGGACGAGATGATCTCGTCCAAGGCTACAGTTCCCCTGTGCCTTGGACGAGATCATCTCGTCCTAGGCACAGGGGAACTTGGGGGCGCGCTAGCGCGCCCTCCGTGAACCCCCCTTTCCCCCCCCAGGCGGGGATGGAAGGGGAAGACCTTCCCCTTCCACCCCCGCCCCCCCGCGCTGACGTCATCTAGTGTTGCCGGCGCGCTGGAAGCCATTTGCTTCCAGCGCGTCTTCGGAGCAGGAGCTCAAAGGTGAGTCCTCTCCGTTTTTGGGGGGCGGGGGGTTGAGAAAACAGACACGGTGGGAAAGGAAAGGGTTTTTCCTTTCCCCCTGTGTCTGTTTTCTCAAGATTCCAGCTCCACGATCGCGGGCCCTGCACTAGCCACCAGGGATTTTCTTTGTGGCTAAATTTGGGGGCGACCCCTTGGGCAAGGGTAGCCCCCCCCTGGGGGCAATTTTTATTTGGATTTTGCCCCCCCCCCCCCCTGGGGGCAGATCGGCCGTTTTTTCGGCGGATCTGCCCCCAGGGGGGGGCGAAAACCACTAGACACCAGGGATATATTTTTTTATGTTTGTTTTTGGGGGCGACCCCTTGGGCAAGGGTCGCCCCCCCCGGGGGCAATTTTTATTTGTATTTCGCCCCCCCCCCCCTGGGGGCAGATCCGCCGATTTTTCGGCGGATCTGCCCCTAGGGGGGGGCGAAAACCACTAGACACCAGGGATATCTTTTTTTATGTTTGTTTTTGGGTGCGACCCCTTGGGCAAGGGTCGCCCCTCCCTGGGGGCAATTTTTATTTGTATTTCGCCCCCCCCTGGGGGCAGGTCCGCCGTTTTTTCGGCGGATCTGCCCCCGGGGGGGGCGAAAACCACTAGACACCAGGGATATCTTTGTTTATGTGTGTTTTTGGGGGCGACCCCTTGGGCAAGGGTCGCCCTCCCCCCGGGGGCAATTTTTATTTGTATTTTGCCCCCCCCCCCGGGGGCAGATCAGCCGATTTTTGGGCTGATCTGCCCCCGGGGGGGGGGGCGAAAACCACTAGACACCAGGGATTTTGTTTTTATTGTTTATTTTGGGGGCAACTCCTGTGGCAAGGGTCGCTCCCCTGTGGAGCTTTTTTTTTTCTGTTTCGGCCCCCCCCGATGGCAGACCAGCCATTTTTTGGACGATCTGGCCCGGGGGGGGGGGTGGTGGAAGCACACTAGGTGCCAGGGATTGTGTTTGGTGTGTGTTTGGGGGCACCCCTTGGGCAACGGTCGCCCCCCTAAGGTGGGGAAAATTTGTATTGCCCATCTCTGCCCGTAATTTTGTAGGGCCATCTGCCCCCAAGGAGGGCAGGGATTTTTTTTGTTTTGTGTTGTGCTGGGGGTGCCCCCTTGGGGAAGGGTCGCCACCTGAAAGGGGGCACAGAGGTGTTGCCCATTTCTGCCCCCCCTTGGGGTCAGATTGGCCAAATCTTTTACGCCCATCTACCCCGAGGGGGGCAGGATCCACTTAGGTACCAGGGACAACTGCTAAGTTCTTGGTGGTGGGGTGTTTGTCAACTGGCAAAGTATTTGTAATTGTGATTATAACAATTTATTTCTTCTTTTTCTTCTAGTTCAACGCTTTTGCTTCCTTTGCTGTGGATCTTTGCGGTTTTGGCAGTAGTTGTCCTGCGGTTTGCATAGTTGCATGTTTTAGGTAAGTGAACGCAATTTACTCCAAAGGAGTATTGTTGACATGTTTGTAGGTGGTGTACTAAATGCAGTATTGTGTGTTTGACATTGTCCTTAGATTTGAGCACAGTGGTGTTTGTGTTGTCATATGTCTAAATTGCTTTTTTCTTTTTTCTTTTTAGTGGGATATCATTGGTGATTGCAGAGTAGTTGCTTGGTGAGTAGCTATTTCAGGCAACTGTGTGGTATTGTTTTTTGTAGTACATAACTCTTTGTGATAAAGCTACACTTTGTTTATTACTTATTTTAGTGCTAGTTGTTGTTGGCAATCCATTTGTTGTTAGGATCATGGCTAGCCGCAAAGTGACCGCTCAGCAGGTTGTTCGCATGCTCTTTGAGTCGTCTTCAGACCATGATTACGACACTGACTCTGCATCTGAGGCAGAGGAGGAAGCAGGAGATTCTGGAAGTGAGTTTTCTGTCTGAGAGTATTCTTCTGATGAGGAAGCTACTCTCAGTGCAGATGAAGGGCCTGTGTTAGAGGAGGACATTGATGTGCCAAGAGTGCAGCAGCCTGGGGCTGCAGGGTTTCCCATTGGAAGACCTGACACCTGGATTGCCCCAAACATGGAGCAGCCACAGTTACCTGCATTTACTGGTCTCCCAGGGTGTAGAGTTAATACGGAAAACTTTCTGCCTGTCCATTTCTTTCACTTGTTTATGGACGATGTATTTTTGGAAGAGATTGTGGAGCAGACAAATGTGTATGCAGAGCAATATTTGCGGGACAACGCTGCCAGACTTAAACCTCAGTCTAGAGCTACTCATTGGGTTCCCACATATCTGGAAGAGATGAAAAGGTTTTTAGGTTTGTCTTTTTTGATGGGGTTGATCAGGAAGCCGTCACTGGCTTCTTATTGGTCTACTAGTCCCTTGATGGCAACTGCTATATTTCCTGCAACTATGACACGTAATCGGTATTTGCTTCTTCTTCGTATGCTGCATTTTGTAGACAATGCTTTAGCCTTGCCACGAGATCACCCTGATTGTGACCGCCTTTTTAAGATTAGGCCTGTCCTTGATCATTTTGTGGATCGGTTTTCAGAGGTCTATGTCCCAGGCAAAGAGATAAGTGTGGACGAGTCTTTGGTCCTTTTCAAGGGGCGTTTAGTTTTTAAGCAGTACATTCCTAGTAAGAGGGCACGGTATGGGATTAAATTGTATCTGCTGTCAGAAAGCAGTACAGGATATGTGTATAATTTCCGGGTCTACACTGGTAGGGATTCCAGTATTGACCCTCCTGGTTGTCCGGCCACTTTTGGAGTTAGCGAAAAAATTGTGTGGGAACTTGCTAGACGGCTGTTTAACAAAGGTCACCATTTGTACGTAGATAATTTCTACACTGGAGTGCAGTTGTTCAAGGAGTTGTTTAGGGTGGACACTGTTGCTTGTGGCACAATCCGTTCTAACCGGAAAGGCTATCCAAGGGAGCTTGTCTGTAAAAAACTTGAGAGGGGACAGTGCAGTGCCTTGCGGAATAATGAGCTGCTAGCTCTGAAATTTTCAGACAGGAGGGATGTGTACATGCTATCGACCATCCATGATGAGAGTACTTCCCCTGTGGCTGTTTGGGGTCAGGTTGCGGAAGTCTGCAAACCTGCGTGCATTTTGGACTACAATAGGCACATGGGTGGTGTTGATAGAGTAGATCAGAGGTTAGAACCTTACACTGCTCTTCGTAAGTCATATGTGTGGTATAAAAAGTTGGCCCTACATTTATTTCATTTGGCAACTTTTAATGCCTTTATTGTATACAAGGATTGTTCACCCGAGTCAAGGATGACATTTGTTAAATTTCAGGAGTCGGTGATAGAAAGCCTTATTGTGGTGGAACCGGCAAGAGTTCCTAGAGTAGAAGTGGTGGAGGATGTGGCTAGATTGAAAGATCGGCACTTTCCAGATCACATTCCTCCCACTCCCAAAAAAGACATGCCCACAAAGAAATGTAGAGTATGTGCCCGGAGATTAATCCGGAGGGAGAGCCGGATGTACTGCCCCGAATGCCCTTCAAAGCCTGGGCTGTGTGTTCCCGGCTGTTACAGAAGTTACCATACCCAAAAAAAAATCTGGGAAATACCTTGAGCGTAAGCTGTCTGTTTTATATTTTCATATGTTTCACGGTTGGCATCTGTTGTGTATTTAGTTAGAGCTTTTGTGTTTGTAGTTTTGTGCTTATTTTATAATTAGTAGTTTCTTTGTTGTTTATAAATAAAAAAAAGTGATTGCGGTGTGCGTGGGGTGGCGCTTGGCTGGCGGTGTGCGTGGGGTGGCGCTTGGCTGGCGGTGTGGTGGGGTGGTGCTTGGCTGGCGGTGTGCGTGGGGTGGCGCTTGGCTGGCGGTGTGCGTGGGGTGGCGCTTGGCTGGCGGTGTGCGTGGGGTGGCGCTTGGCTGGCGGTGCCAGACGAACGGCAGTCCACACTCCCATCAGCTGGTGTGATTCTTGTATCAGGCATGTGGGCGTATGTAAGTGATGGGCCCTTGAGTGGCGCGGTCTGTCGATGTGAGTGTTGTAATGTGCTGGGCCCGTGGCTGGCGGTGTGAATGGTCTTGTGCGTGTCATGTATGAAAGGTGTGTGAATGGCCTGTAAAGCGGTTGGTGCCTTGTCGCGGCTTTACAGCTCACGAGCTGTGAGTCATTGGTTCACTTTTTTGCCTTTCAGTTATTAGCAGTGCATTTCATTTTTGTGAAATCTCTTGTTAATAAAATTTGATTCACTGAACCATCACTCACCCTCGTGCCAAATCCAACCAGTATGTGTTGTAAAAAAAGACAAAACCTGCTCCGCTGTAATCAGGCGTCGCAGCACACCTGTGACACGCTAGGTGCCTCGGGTGGGACCCCGATGATGAAGCATGCCACCAACTTGGTTGGTGGGTGAGGGGTCTTCTTCACATAACCTAAGTGTGTTTCTTTTCACAATTTTAGTGTTTGGCACATCACAGACGTATGTGCACACATCAAAGTGATATATTCCAAAAATGCCTGTGTTTGGGGGGGGAGGGCCCACCTATGTTTTTGGTCCAGGGTGCGGCTGTCATGTAGGGAAACCTACAAAACCCAGAAATTTTTAAAAAATAGGCACCCCAAGGAGTCCAGGGAGGTGTGGCTTGCGTGGCTCCCCCAACTATCCCTTCTATCCCTTCAGGTTTTGGGCCTTATTCTGTTCCAGGCACCTGGCCCACCCACACAAGTGAGGTATCATTTTTATCGGGAGACTTGGGGGAACGCTGGGTGGAAGGAAATTTGTGGCTCCTCTCAGATTCCAGAACTTTCTGCCACAGAAATGTGAGGAACATGTGTTTTTTTAGCCACATTTTGAGGTTTGAAAAGGATTCTGGGTAACAGAACCTGGTCCGAGCCCCGCAAGTCACCCCATCTTGGATTCCTCTAGCTCTTTAGTTTTCAGAAATGCACAGGTTTGGTAGGTTTCCCTAGGTGCCAGGTGAGCTACAGGCCAAAATCCACAGGTAGGCACTGTTTTCTTTCAAAAAATGGGATGTGTCCACGTTGCGTTTTGGGGCGTTTCCTGTCGCAGGCGCTAGGCCTACCCACGCAAGTGAGGTATCATTTTTATCGGGAGACTTGGGGGAACGCTGGGTGGAAGGAAATTTGTAGCTCCTCTCAGATTCCAGAACTTTCTGCCACAGAAATGTGAGGGACATGTGTTTTTTTAGCCATATTTTGAGGTTTGCAAAGGATTCTGGATAACAGAACCTGGTCCGAGGCCCACAAGTCAGCCCTCCTTGGATTCCCCTAGGTCTCTAGTTTTCAGAAATGCACAGGTTTGGTAGGTTTCCCTAGGTGCCGGCTGAGCTAGAGGCCAAAATCTACAGGTAGGCACTTCGCAAAAAACACCTCTGTTTTTTCCCAAATTTAGGATGTGTCCACGTTGCGCTTTGGGGTGTTTCCTGTCGCCGGCGCTAGGCCTACCCACGCAAGTGAGGTATCATTTTTATCGGGAGACTTGGGGGAACGCTGGGTGGAAGGAAATTTGTAGCTCCTCTCAGATTCCAGAACTTTCTGCCACAGAAATGTGAGGGACATGTGTTTTTTTAGCCAAATTTTGAGGTTTGCAAAGGATTCTGGGTAACAGAACCTGGTCCGAGCCCCACAAGTCAGCCCTCCTTGGATTCCCCTAGGTCTCTAGTTTTCAGAAATGCACAGGTTTGGTAGGTTTCCCTAGGTGCGGGCTGAGCTAGAGGCCAAAATCTACAGGTAGGCACTTCGCAAAAAACACCTCTGTTTTTTCCCAAAATTTAGGATGTGTCCACGTTGCGCTTTGGGGTGTTTCCTGTCGCCGGCGCTAGGCCTACCCACGCAAGTGAGGTATCATTTTTATCAGGAGACTTGGGGGAACGCTGGGTGGAAGGAAATTTGTAGCTCCTCTCAGATTCCAGAACTTTCTGCCACAGAAATGTGAGGGACATGTGTTTTTTTAGCCAAATTTTGAGGTTTGCAAAGGATTCTGGGTAACAGAACCTGGTCCGAGCCCCGCAAGTCAGCCCTCCTTGGATTCCCCTAGGTCTCTAGTTTTCAGAAATGCACAGGTTTGGTAGGTTTTCCTAGGTGCCGGCTGAGCTAGAGGCCAAAATCTACAGGTAGGCACTTCGCAAAAAACACCTCTGTTTTTTTCCAAAATTTAGGATGTGTCCACGTTGCGCTTTGGGGTGTTTCCTGTCGCCGGCGCTAGGCCTACCCACGCAAGTGAGGTATCATTTTTATCGGGAGACTTGGGGGAACGCTGGGTGGAAGGAAATTTGTAGCTCCTCTCAGATTCCAGAACTTTCTGCCACAGAAATGTGAGGGACATGTGTTTTTTTAGCCAAATTTTGAGGTTTGCAAAGGATTCTGGGTAACAGAACCTGGTCCGAGCCCCGCAAGTCAGCCCTCCTTGGATTCCCCTAGGTCTCTAGTTTTCAGAAATGCACAGGTTTGGTAGGTTTCCCTAGGTGCCGGCTGAGCTAGAGGCCAAAATCTACAGGTAGGCACTTCGCAAAAAACACCTCTGTTTTTTCCCAAAATTTAGGATGTGTCCACGTTGCGCTTTGGGGTGTTTCCTGTCGCCGGCGCTAGGCCTACCCACGCAAGTGAGGTATCATTTTTATCGGGAGACTTGGGGGAACGCTGGGTGGAAGGAAATTTGTAGCTCCTCTCAGATTCCAGAACTTTCTGCCACAGAAATGTGAGTGACATGTGTTTTTTTAGCCAAATTTTGAGGTTTGCAAAGGATTCTGGGTAACAGAACCTGGTCCGAGCCCCGCAAGTCAGCCCTCCTTGGATTCCCCTAGGTCTCTAGTTTTCAGAAATGCACAGGTTTGGTAGGTTTCCCTAGGTGCCGACTGAGATAGAGGCCAAAATCTACAGGTAGGCACTTCGCAAAAAACACCTCTGTTTTTTTCCAAAATTTAGGATGTGTCCACGTTGCGCTTTGGGGTGTTTCCTGTCGCCGGCACTAGGCCTACCCACGCAAGTGAGGTATCATTTTTATCGGGAGACTTGGGGGAACGCTGGGTGGAATAAATTTGTAGCTCCTCTCAGATTCCAGAACTTTCTGCCACAGAAATGTGAGGGACATGTGTTTTTTTAGCCAAATTTTGAGGTTTGCAAAGGATTCTGGGTAACAGAACCTGGTCCGAGCCCCGCAAGTTAGCCCTCCTTGGATTCCCCTAGGTCTCTAGTTTTCAGAAATGCACAGGTTTGGTAGGTTTCCCTAGGTGCCGGCTGAGCTAGAGGCCAAAATCTACAGGTAGGCACTTCGCAAAAAACACCTCTGTTTTTTCCCAAAATTTAGGATGTGTCCACGTTGCGCTTTGGGGTGTTTCCTGTCGCCGGCGCTAGGCCTACCCACGCAAGTGAGGTATCATTTTTATCGGGAGACTTGGGGGAACGCTGGGTGGAAGGAAATTTGTAGCTCCTCTCAGATTCCAGAACTTTCTGCCACCGAAATGTGAGGGACATGTGTTTTTTTAGCCAAATTTTGAGGTTTGCAAAGGATTCTGGGTAACAGAACCTGGTCCGAGCCCCGCAAGTCAGCCCTCCTTGGATTCCCCTAGGTCTCTAGTTTTCAGAAATGCACAGGTTTGGTAGGTTTCCCTAGGTGCCGGCTGAGCTAGAGGCCAAAATCTACAGGTAGGCACTTCGCAAAAAAACACCTCTGTTTTCTCCCAAAATTTTGGATGTGTCCACGTTGCGCTTTGGGGCGTTTCCTGTCGCGGGCGCTAGGCCTACCCACACAAGTGAGGTATCATTTTTATCGGGAGACTTGGGGGAACATAGATTAGCCAAACAAGTGCTATTGCTCCTTGTCTTTCTCTTTTTTTTTTCCTTCCAAATATAGGAGAGTGTGTAAAAAAGACATCTATTTGAGAAATTCCCTATAATTCACATGCTTGTATGGTCACCCCGGAATTCAGAGATGTGCAAATAACCACTGCTCCTCAGCACCTTATCTTGTGCCCTTTTTGGAAATGCAAAGGTTTTCTTGATAGCAATTTTTTACTCTTTATATTTCAGCAAATGAATTGGTGTATACCCGGTATAGAATGAAAACGCACTGCAGGGTGCAGCTCATTTATTGGCTCTGGGTTCCTCGGGTTCTTGATGAACCTATAAACCCTATATATCCCCGCAACCAGAGGAGTCCAGCAGACGTAACGGTATATTGCTTTCCATAATCTGACATTGCAGGGAAAAGTTACAGAGTAAAACGTAGAGAAAAATTGGTGTTTTTTTCACCTCAATTTCATTATTTTTCTTTTTCAGCTGTTATTTTCTGTAGGAAACCCTTGTAGGATCTACACAAATGACCCCTTGCTGAATTCAGAATTTTGTCTACTTTTCAGAAATGGTTAGTTTTCTGGGATCCAGCATTGGTTTCATGCCCATTCCTGTCACTGACTGGAAGGAGGCTGAAAGCACAAAAAATTGCAAAAATGGGGTATGCCCCAGTAAAATGCCAAAATTGTGTTGAAAAATTGGGTTTTCTGATTCAAGTCTGCCTGTTCCTGAAAGCTAGGAAGCTGCTGAGTTTAGCACTACAAACCCTTTGTTGATGCCATTTTCAGGGGGAAATCCATAAGCCTTCTTCTGCAGCCACTTTTTCAAATTTTTTTGAAAAAAACTAAATTTTCACTGTATTTTGGCCAATTTCTTGGCCTCCTTCAAGGGAACCCACAAAGTCTGGGTACCTCTAGAATCCCTAGGATGTTGGAAAAAAAGGACGGAAATTTGGCTTGGTTAGCTTATGTGGACAAAAAGTTATGAGGGCCTAAGCGCGAACTGCCCCAAATAGGCAAAATAAGGCCTGGCACAGGAGGGGGAAAAGGCCTGGCAGCAAAGGGGTTAACTTACCAAGGACATGAAAGAGCACCCTTTTGTGATCCGGACAATGTTAACACTTGCAGTGCTAGCTTTCTGTAATACGGCCCCACGTCTTATTTTTAATATAGATGTGTTCGTATTCACAACCTCAGTTTCACTATACGATAGTTTAATTCATATGCATTTAGAATCCCACGCTGTATGATAAGTGGAAAGAATCGAGAGCAAACTTGCCTCATAAAAAGGTCTGATGCTGCCCTCTGGTGGATAACTGAAAACAAAGACAGTCGCTTTAAAAGTTTCTGTAGCACGTGTGTTGAAATTTCTGTCACAAGCTCGTGAAAACTGGTAGCACTGTTAACCCCTTCGTTGCCAGGCCTTTTCCCCTCCTGTGCCGATCCTTTTTTTGGCTATTTGGGGCAGTTCGCGCTTAGGCCCTCATAACTTTTTGTCCACATAAGATACCCATGCCAAATTTGCGTCCTTTTTTATCAGCATCCTATGGATTCTAGAGGTACCCAGGCTTTGTGGGTTCCCCTGAAGGAAACCAAGAAATTAGCCAAAATACAGCAAAAATCTAGTTTTTGTCAAAAAAATGGGAAAAAAGAACTGCAGAAGTGTGGTTTGTTTCCCTGAAAATGGCATCAAGAAAAGGTTTGTGGTGCTAAAATCACCATCTTCCCAGCTTCCAGGAATAGGCAGACTTGAATCAGAAAACCCAATTTTCAACACAATTTTGGCACTTTACTGGAACATACCCCATTTGTACTATTTTTTGTGCTTTGAGCCTCCTTCCAGTTAGTGACAGAAATGGGTGTGAAACCAATGCTGGATCCCAGAAAGCTAAACGTTTCCGTAAAGTAGACAAAATTCTGAATTCAGCAAGGGGTCATTTGTGTAGATCCTACAAGGGTTTCCTACAGAAAATAACAGCTGAAATAAAAAAAATATTGAAATTGAAGTGAAAAAAAAAAAAATTCTCTACGTTTTACTCTGTAACTTTTTCCTGAAATGTCATAATTTCAAAAGCAGTATAACGCTACGTCTGCTAGAGTCTTCTGGTTGTGGGAATATATAGGTCTTGTAGGTTCATCAAGAACTCTAGGTACCCGGTTTCAATAAAGGAGCTGCACCTTGCAACAGGCTTTCATTGTATACCGGGCATACAGAAATTAATTTGGTGAAATATAAAAAGTGAGAAATAGGTATCAAGAAAACCTTTGTATTTCAAAATGGGCACAAGATAAGGTGTTGAGAAGCAGTGGTTATTTGCACATCTCTGAATTCCGGGGTGCCCATACTAGCATGTGAATTAGAGGGCATTTCTCAAATAGACGTCTTTTTTACACACTGTCTTACATTTGGAAAGAAAAGAATGTAAAGAAAGACAAGAGGAAATAACACTTGTTTTGATAGTCTGTGTTCGCCCAAGTCTCCTGATAAAAATGGTACTTAATATATATTTTTTGTTTTACTATTAAAAGTTGGTTTAATTTAAAAATAGTTTAACCCCTTCGCTGCCAGGCTTTTTCCCCCTCAGGTGCCAGGCATTTTATTGGCTATTTGGGGCAGTTCGCTCTTAGGCCCTCATAAGTTTTTGTCCACATAATCTACCCCTCCAAACTTGCATCCTTTTTTTCCAACATCCTAGGGATTCTAGAGGTACCCAGAGTTTGTGGGTTCCCCTAAAGGAGACCAAGAAATGAGCCAAAATACAGCAAAATTGTATTTAAATTGGAAAAAGGGCTGCAGAAGAAGGCTTGTGTTTTTTTCCCTGAAAATGGCATCAACAAAGAGGTTGCAGTGCTAAAATTACCACCTTCTCAGCTTTTAGGAACAGACAGACTTGAATCAGAAAACCACATTTTTCAACACAATTGTGGCATTTTACTGGTACATACCCTATTTTTACTATTTTTTGTGCTTTTAGCCTCCTTCCAGTTAGTGACAGGAATGGGTATGAAACCAATGCTGGATCCTGGACAGCTAAACATTTCTAAAAAGTAGACAAAATGCTGAACTCAGCAAGGGGTCATTCGTGTAGATCCTACAATGTTTTCCTACAGAAAATAACAGCTGAATTAAAGAATATTGAAATTGAGCTAAAAAAACAGCCTTTTTTCTCCATGTTTTACTCTGTAACTTTTTCCTGTGACGTCAGATTTGTGAAATCTATACTCCATTATGTCTGCTGGAGTCTTCTTCTTGCCGGGAGATATAGGGCTTGTAGGTTTATCAAGAACCCTAGGTACCCAGCGCCAATAAATGAGCTGCACCTTGCAATGCGTTTTCATTCTATATCGGATATCTAGCAATTCATTTGGTGAACCATAAAGAGTGAAAAAAAGGTATCAAGAAAACCTTTGTATTTCCAAAATGGGCACACAATAAGGTGTTGAGAAGCAGTGGTTATTTGCACATCTCTGAATTCTTGGGTCCCCATACTAGCATGTGAATTACAGGGCATTTCTCAAATAGATGTTTTTTTTTACACACTGTCTTACATTTGGAAGGAAAGACTATAGAGAAAGACAAGGGGCAAGAACACGTGTTCTGCTATTCTGTGTTCCCCCAAGTCTCCCAATAAAAGTGGTACCTCACTTGCATGGGTAGGCCTAATGCTTGCGACAGGAACTGCAACATGGACACATCACATTTTTACATTGAAATCTGACATGTTTTTTGCCTAGCTGTAGATTTTGGCCTCTAGCTCAGCCGGCACCGAGGGAAACCTACCAAACCTGCGCATTTTTGAAAATTAGACACCTGGGGGAATCAAAGATGGGGTGACTTGTGTGGCTCTCACCAGGTTCTGTTACCCAGAATCCTTTGCAAACCTCAAAATGTAGGCAAAAAAACACTTTTTCCTCACATTTCAGTGACAGAAAGTTTGGGAATCTGAGAAGAGCCACAAAGTTCCTTCCACCCAGCATTCCCCCAAGTCTCCAGATAAAAATGGTACCTCACTTGTGTGGGTAGGCCTAGCGCCCACGATAGGAAATGCACCAAAACACAATTTAGACTACCTGCTTTTGGGGGGGAGGGGCACCTGCGTTTTTGGTCCTCGGCTCAGCAGTCATCTAGGGAAACCTACCAAACCCAGATGTTTCTGAAAACTAGACATCCGAGGGAGTCCAGCGAGGTGTGACTTGCATGGATCCCCCAATGTTTTCTTACCCAGAATCCTCAGCAAACCTCAAATTTATCTAAAAAATCAAATTTTTCTCACATTTCTGTGTGGGATCAGCGCACCAGGACAAACTTCCTACCACCCAACGTTCCCCTCAGTCTCCCAGTAAAAATGGCACCTCACTTGTATAGGTGGGCCAAATGCTTGTGACAGGGAAGAGCGAAAAACATGTTGAAATTGAGGGGGAACCAAAGTGGGTCCAAAAGGGCAGTTTGAAAAAAAAACATTTTTATGCTGGCAAGTGCAGCAGAATTCTTATCGGTATAGGTCAGACAATGCTGGGTGGTAGGAATTTTGTGGATTCCTGCAGATTCTGGAAGGTTCCATCACAAAAATGTGGGTAAAATGTGTGATTTCCTGGAAAGTTGGAGGTTTGCAGGGCATTGTGGGTAATAAAATGGTGCAGAGTGCATGTGAAGCACACCACCCTGGAATCACCCAGATGTTTAGTTTTCAGATGTGTCTAGGTCTTGTGGATTTTTCTACATGGCAGTGTCCCAAAGTCCATAAAGTGACACCCTCACCATTCCAAGTGGGACGATTTTGAGAGTTAGCCAAGCTCTCATGGCCCAAATGTAAAACCAAAACCAAAATAATCAAATGTCCTCTTGCTTGCTGTTGGACAAGATGTTTTAGTGTGCGGGGGGAGAGCTGAATGACTGTTATCCTTTTCAGTTGGGGTGGGGGCATAACCAGGCCCATACTGGTCAGTGGCCACCATCACACTATTTTTGTTTTTAATTCCCTGGCATCTACTAGACTTTCTCCTCCTCCCCCCCCAGGGGCGTGGATCGGGGGTAATTGTGCCATCTGCCCACTGGTGGGCAGAACAACTATGGCCCCATATATTTGGGGTGGGGATATGGCCATACCCCCACCCTCTTATTTGGAAAAAAAATCTTCCCTGGTCTGTGCTGGACTTTCTGCCCCCCTTGGGTGCAGCTGGTCCTTCCAAAAATAGGCCAATCTGCCCCAAAGGGTGCAGATATGGCCAACAGTAATGTGCCCCCATGGGGAGCGACCCTTGCCCAAGGGGCTACCCCTCAAACAAAAAACATACACCAATCCCTAGTGCCTAAGTGGTTTCTGCCCCCAAGGGGAGCAAAAATTTCCTAAAATAAATTTGCCCCCCCCAGAGGAGCGACCCTTGCCTAAGGGGTCACTCCCCTTGCGTGAAATTGGCGCAAAAAAAAAATCCCTGGTGCCTAGTGGTTTCTGCCCCCTTGCCCCCAAGGGGGGCAGAAATGGCCTACAATAAATGTGCCCCCCAGGGGAATTACCCTTTCCCAAGGGGTCGCTCCCCTTGCTTAAAGGGGCGCTCCTCTTGCGTGAAATTGGCACAATAAAATAAAGATCCCTGGTGTCTAGTGGTTTCTGCTCCCCTTGGGGGCAGACTGGCCTAACACAAATATGCTGATCTGCCCCCAAGGGGGGCAGAAATGGTCTAAATACAATTTGCCCCCCATCGCTCCCGATATATAAAAAACAAAAGTAAACAAACAAAAATATATCCCTGGTGTCTAGGGGTTTCTTCACCCCCCCCCCCCCCCCCCCAGGGGAGTGACCGTTGCCTAAGGGGTCACTCCCCACCTTTAAAAAACGAAAAAATGAAAAAATGAAGAAAAAAAAGGATTCCTGATGCCTAGAGATAGGCCTAATAACAGTAGGACGATCTGCCCCTAGGGGAGGAAGAAAAGGTCTTGAAAAAATTGCCCCCATGGGGAGCGACCCTTGCCCAAGGGGTCACTCCTCTTATGCCAATTTCCTTTTTCAAAATAATCTCTTGTGTGTAGTGGGCATTTCACCAGCCAGATCGCTTCACAATCTAGCTGCTGAAATGCTCTGAGAGACTTCAAAGTGAAGGAAATTCCTTTACTTCCCTTTGAAGTCTCCCAGGCCCCCATCACATGATTGGAAGAGAAATGCTCTGCATTTCTCTTCCGATCGCACTGGAAGCTCAGCTTCCAGCGCAATGGGAGGTGACCTGGGGGGGTCCCGGCAGGGTTCGGGTGGTAGGGGAAGCTATTCTCCTTCCAGCCCTGCCATGTGGGGGTGGGCGGGAAGCCCACCGGTGCTGGGACGTAATGGTTACGTCCTCGGCACAGGAGCACTGTGCCAGCGGACGTAACCATTATGTCCCTGGCACAGAACGGGTTAAATCAATCAGCTTGCTTTGTTCCTAATCATTGTCTTAGGCGGGGTTGGCATAAAATATTTTTTCAGTGCTGGGGATCAATATATTTTGCACAGCATCATGCATGGAGTTTAAGTTAATATATTATTTTGTTGCTTCTTAACGTGGTACTCATGTTGTTGATACATTTGGATTACTGTGCATTTACCTACTGATCCCTCTTACTTATTACTGTCCTACATTATGAGGTATGCCTTGTTACAAAGACGGAATTTACCTATCTTATCCCTAAAATATACGTTAAAAAAAAAACACTTTTAAACAGTCCTAATTTAGGCTCCACCTCCTCCCTGGGAGTTGTCAAGAGGGACTGCACCTATAATGTTTACTTCCAGTTTTGTTCTTTTCCTTTTGGCACGAGTTATTTTCTTTTTCTTTAATTTTCTCACCCTTCACATTCCCTGTACCAGTGGTAATGAACCCATTACTTACCAGTAAACTTCATTACCCCAATTAAGGCCCTCTTCATTCCAATCATAATTTAGTGAGACAGTATCTCCCCCCCCTTTCTCAGACAGGCATATCTATACGCTAGTCTTTTAGTTAATTTTACTAGTTTTTACAGCTCCTCCCTCCCTCCACCTTGCCTGCAATAACAAGTCTAGACAAGGAGTTGTGAACCATCAGGGAGCGAGAAAGGATCGGTGAATGAAACGAGGAGGACCTTACTAGGGGTAATGAAGTTTACCCATATGTAATGGATTTGTTAACCCCTATATGATCTCCTCGTCTGAGTCATTTTTTGGTGAGGATTTCACAAGCAGCCAAGAAAACAGTAATTGCAATGCTTGGTCTTTATTGAAAAACAATTACTTCATTGCTGCATGTACCACACCAAAAGCAAAGTTGTTAGAGAAAGAATGCAAAACATTAAGCCAATAGTGTTTGACAAATGTGTGATGGGATTTCCATGTGGCTGCCCTGCAGATTTTTGGGATTGACACCACTGCCACTCTTGGGCATTATTTCACCAAAATGCCCGGGGTAGCGGAAGTGACATCTCTCACCTTTTGACCTCCTCTTTTGTTCACAGATACATACTTACACATGCACACAAATTCAAACTCACTCTCACCTGCAAGCATACACACAACATACATTTAAAAGCATTTTTACTAACCTAAGCTTCCATGGAAGGGCATATTCACATTTTTATTACATTAATAGTGAATAATATATGTATTTTTTTCATTATTAGTGTAATAAAAAAATTGACAAAAAACAAAGAGAAAGGAGCCCCAACTGACGTCCATAAGGATGAGCTGCCACTGTGTTCCTGACGCTGAATTTGCCACCTCTGAAGCCAGGGGTCGCAAAGACAGTGCCAGGGGTCACAAAATGCAAGCCTCTGACGACCCCTAAATGGCGTCCATGCTGCCACTTCTGCCCACAAGGCAGAAACTGACCTAGTTGAGCGTCCCTGAATTTGAGCGGGAAGAACTTCACCAGGGAAATATAGGCTTGACAAATAGCTCAGACAACCGTGATATTAGTGCTGGGTGCCTTTATTTTGTCACTCTTAATAGCTGGTATAGGGTGCTGTCAGTTAGCACGACTTTTATGTGGACGGAGATACTGGGCCCGGCTAAGCTGTAGGCAGCGAAGCAGGGAACGGAGGAGGAGCCGGGGCAAAAGTCTGGGACCGGCAAGTGTCTCTGAAAGCCAGTATTAGGGGGTCGAGTTCATTTGCATTGCCAGCGGAAGCTAATACGTCCGGTGGCTGGGTTTCAACTGAGCAGGTGGGATTCGACTGCAGCTCCGCTCGTGGATTCTACTCTACTGCCCTTCACGTTCATTGTGAGATTCCGCTGCCTGTGCTGTCTCTGACATCGGTCACCTGGAAGTGAAACAGTTCTTCACAGAGGGCGAAGCGGGAGCTTCGAGTTAACAAAGGAGCCCAGTGTTCAAGGATTGCAAAAAGACCTAGGAAAACCTTGAGACTGATCTTACCGAACGTGGACGTAGCAGACTGCTAGTCACCGTATACTGATGTGTTGGAAACATACTTTAATATGTTTGAGACAGAGTGACGCACTGAGTGAGATGGAACGAGCGAGACGGAGCTGAAGCACTAACAAGGGCACCGCTGTAGACGCGGACGAGGGCATCCGCTGCCGTTGATGCCATTGCTGTTGCCTTGTAGGCTACTGAGAGAGGCAGGGTGAGTGCAGCTGTGTCAGTCACAGAAGCGGAGTGAGTGCACCAGGGCCACACAGAAGCTGCCCAGCCAGGTCTGGGTGCAGCTTGTGGGCCCTGTGTTCCCCTCTTACTCACCGCACCTCCCAACTGCACCTCCTCACCTACCTCCTCACTTACGAAACCTACGAACATTCAGCCCTTGGACACTCAGCCCACTGCTGTACGTCGTCGCGTGTACAACTTCACCTATTATTACCTAAGCAGAAGGTGTTGTGCTCAGGGCCTACCAGGGCCCACCATTCTCTACAGGTCGCAGTGAGCGCAGCAGTTTTTGTAAACTGCTGCAGAGAGAATGCACCGGGGTTACATGGAGGCGACCCGCTAGGTTGGGTGCGGCTTGTGAATCCCCCGGGTGCCCCGCTCACCTGCCGCTGTAAGCCACTGTAATCCTGCAATCCTAAACATCAGGAAAAAGCAAATTGCGCTTCTCTTTCACCAATCCGAGCCAAGAGATAGCCACCATGAGATCGGGGCGACTCAGGATTCTAGCAGAGGGCAAAGTCAAACCTTTAAAACCCCAAAGGAGGGCGCAAGGGAAGGGAAAGTGCTCAGCGAAGCACTCAGCGCCAAGTCCGCAAAGTAGCAGACAGGGTCAGCTGGTAGCGCCCCTCACTCCTTTTCAGCTCTACTTCAAACAAACAGGACTCACTAACAAGACGGACTTTTTGAAAGATCCAGTGGCGGCTTTCTTCTCAAATCCCGACACCGACGTGGGCCTTCCAACCCTACTGATTCCACAACCTTTGATCACGGGGCAGCTGGGGCCCGAGCTGTTAACAAACCCGACACAACAATTAGGGGTAGCCTCCCCTGTCAGGAAACATCAAAGGACCAAGCTACTGAAGAGCTTAGTGATCCCCTGCTCCAAGGGCAACAAATCAACTTCAGTTACTTAAGTAGCGCAATAGCGCACAAAAATTCGCAAGCAGGTAGAATCGTGACTGTGGCTCAGGTACATGCCCAGGAGCGGGAAACTTCTCCAGGTGCTCATCTACAGGTTTTAACGGGCAACCCAAGTAACTCCGAGCTTCCAATCTCTATGGCTAATGCGACAGAGGTACATAATGACACTGGGTATGTGAAAACCCACCAACAATCGACTCCAATCCCGCGGTCAAATTTCAACACTCAGGGGAACAATGAGAGACTGGGCATTGGTTCCGAAGTAATTACAGGGTTGGAAGATTCCTGGTTACAGTCGCTCTTTATAACAAATAACAAAGACCTGGGAGAAGCGCTGGACTTAAAAACTTTTGATCTAGTGAATCCTAAGGACCAGCAGTCGAGCTATCCTCTGGTGGTAGGAAGCATTAAAAACAGTATTACTACGCACCAACAAGAAAGAACTTTTAACTTGATTACTGAAATTTCTAGCGAGATGTCCAAAATACAATCACTTGAGGAATTAATGGTAAAAAGCAACTTGACTGCTTCACCTTACAATAATATCCCCTCAGAGTCCATTAACAGGGAAATTCTATTCAAAAATCCCGCTCACGCAGGCCACCCTACTTGTGAAATGGGAGATCTAATGAGACTACACACCTCATTGCTGAATGCTCTACATACTTCAATAGCGGTTCTTAACATGCAATCAGATAAATTAGACTTGCAAATGGATCTAATGAAGGTAATGGCCACATGCATAGCTGGCATCAATCACAAACTGGACTCGCTGGCCATTCGTCCAACTGAACAAAATTGCAACCACCAGCACTTTCCTTGTAATTGTGGCCCAATATTAGATAAACTGTGTACGTTACCACAAGTCTTAGTAGAGATTCTGCAGGAAGTTAAAGCAAGGAAAACCAATGAGACTATCTCCAGGAACCAAGATACATCTCAAAAGACACCAGTCTTTGGGGTAAGCAGCCCAGCAAAAAAAGATGCAAACATTCAGTGCATTAACCCAGTGGTCACAGACGGATCAGATAGATCTTCACAGTCGGAACAAACAGCATCTACCAATTTGGAGAGTATAATTGAACAGCCAGCTCCAGCACTGAAACCCCTAACAAAGAGACAAAAAAAGCGAGAAAGAAAGGAAAGGAAACAAACACATGCCAAAGCTATTAAAGACAATCTATATCCCATATTTTCAACGCTTCGGCAACCGCAAAATCGAGCTTTAGGAACCGCAAGCACTATGCAAATCTCAAATAGCTTCAAAGCCATAAGGGAGGGGGTAGTCACCAGTCCAGAACAACAATTCACTGGAGAACATCTACCTGCTGACTCGCCAATGGCGCTCAAATATAACATGCCACACCCAACATCCCAAGACCAATTGAACAGGCACGCATTGGCCACGAGGTTGGCAGCTCCTTGTCAAGGAGACCTAAGGGCAGGAAATTGCATCTACAAGGATAAATCTGAAATCCCTTTAGATGCCCAATTACCAGTGAAGATTCCACCAGAACCACCCTCCTATGCAGCTGTCGCACAAGACAGCTATCTACAATAACCCTTCCAGAAAAGACCCAGGGCATCTTATCGAGTCTCAAAACATCTTCCAGGCAAAGATCGTCCGCCCAGGTCAATGCGGGGCAGGTTATAGTAATCCCCGCAGGCACAAAGAACAATAAATTCACTCCTTTAGCAGACGACTCGCAGTCCAGACTCAATCCTCGCACCACAGAAATACACCTGTCACCGACCCTAAATCTCAAATATCCTTCTAGGGAGGTCGCAACTACTCATCATGATGGACGAATAAAGACAAAAGTAACAATTCAAAATACTCAAATAGCCGCAACAGACCTTGAAAACAAAGCCTTTTTAAGCAAACAATCATGCACACTCAAAAGGGCCCCAAGTAGAAACAAGTCGGAGGATGGTCAACGGAACAGGCCTATGCCACACAGAATTATAGAGCATTCCCAATCTAGTCATGTTATTGAAAATGATAGGGAATCAAGGCAGGTCATGCTAAACCCATATTATGACTCACGCGGCCAACAAGATAGCCTGAACAGGGGCAACATTCTGAGGCTTTTGACAGAGCTTCCTTCAACTAAGAAAATTATGTCCCCAGATTTAATATCACTGAAATTCCTCTCCAACAGCACTCAGAATGACCGGGAACAAACTCTGATTATGTGGAGAACAAGCGAAATCGCTGCTTTAATTATGGCAGTTAAGCAACAGTTTGAAAACTGGGGTATATGGCTATCACAACCAACCAGCCCACGTTATCCTTTTCCCCTATTGTTAAATCTGAAAAGTGAACCAATTAAAAAAACTGAATCACAGGCCCGCAAGCGCGGAGGGGGCCCGGACGTTGGGGAAGCAGAACAGCGTCAATCCAAATGGGGGGAAAAAGATTAAAATACCTCTATTGACCCCCTAGTTGTAGGGAATGTAGTACAAGACGAATGGAGATGGATGGCACGTACCCTAAATTCAAGGAGAAGTAATTGACCCACCATGCGTAATGCACCAGATACAGATCAAAGGCCGACCGTTACTATTATGTCCTGGAACATTGCGGGAGCAAAAGCAATTATTACAGAAGGATTTACAGTAATGTCCAGTTGCAACTACTCGATAATAGTGCTGCAAGAAACATGGCTGGTAGACCCGATAGAACTAGGAGGCTATTCTCTACACCACATTGGAGCTGAAAAATCAAACAAATCAGGCAGGGCAAGCGGTGGTCTAGCCACATACATCTCTACGGCACTTCAGGTCACAACAGAACAGCTGGCCTTCTCATCAATTGACTTACAGGCAATAAAAATCAATTTTAGTTTCAATCGTCACGCTCCACTAATTATCTTTAATGTCTACGCCCATCTGCGGAAACATCGCAAAGTACTTCTCTTCGAGAAGTTACCACAAAAGGTAGAAGAGATACGGTGCGCTAATCCAGCATGGGACATCTTAGTAACGGGCGACTTTAATAGCAACCTGATATATACTCCAGAACCGGACGAGCAATTGGCAGCAGAAAACGCAATTCGGTCAGTGCTACCACAGTTACCATCAATACAGATGAAACTGGATATAAGGGGCAAGCAATTGGTCGAGGCCTTAGAACATCTGAGTATGAGGGTGCTAAACGGCAGGGTGAAAGGTGATGCCCCACCCAGCTTTACTCATCATAGTGCAAAATCTGCAACTACAATTGACTATACTGCCGTCTCTCTTCCCCTGCTGGCACATGTTAAAAAATTCAAAATCCTACCTACTCTTCACAGTGACCATTGGCTTCAGCACATAGAATTGGCTTGGAACGCTCCGTGTTTTCTTCCAGCCATAAATGAATTAGGAACAGTAACCTCTGTCAATCTAAACCGCTTTTTTTGGACGGAGTACTCTTTACCACAGCTGTGCAAAAATATAAAAACCCTGCTTCAATCAACAGCATGCCAAGATCTCTCAGCTGGGGAAGTGTGGGACAGCTTTCTACAGTTAGTACCATCACTTGGCTCGGCCAGGCGTCAAGCTCCAAATCATAACCGGAGGCCACTAACTATGCCACCAAATATCTTAGAATTAAGAAAGGATCTGAGACGTAAACTCAGATCCAAAAAAAGATAAACCTCCTACAGAATCTTTATGTGCCCAAAGAAAAACCCTTTGGAAAAATTATAAGAAACAGCTATGGCAAATACGAACCCAAAAGGAGGAGGATTTCTGGATCAAATTACTTTTCAAATTAAGAAAGGCTAGTACTAGAGAATTCTGGATGTCAGTGAATGAAATAGACTGAAAAGGAAGAGTAATAAACTGTACTTCAATTTCAGAAGATAAATGGGTGGATTACCTGTTAGACATCTTTTTTAAGCCAACCCCTCCTGTAGTAAATCAGCAACTGAAGGCTTCACTAAAACCTACAGACGTTCCTCAGAGTGATATGAGATTCAGTGCCAATAATGTAGCCCAGGTGATCAGAAGGAGCCGTAGGGACGGGGCTTCCGGCCCTAATGGTCTCCCCCAAGCCATATTTAAGGCGGATCTCGATTATTGGTCAGCCACTCTGTCAATATTATATGCTGAAGTCAAACGTAACAGTACCATTCCTAAAAGTTGGAAGGGATCCATCATTAATCCTATATACAAAGGAGGCAGCAGGCCAAACCCAGCTAGCTATAGGCTGATAGCTCTAATTGACAGTGAGGCCAAATACTTTGCCTCTTTAATCCTAGCAGACCTGCTCACCTGGTCTAATTTAAATAACTTGGTCCCTATGAATCAAACTGGTTTCTGGAAGGGCTACGGCACAGTGACTAACATTCTTGCGCTAGGAGATATAGCCAACCAAGCAAAGTGCTTAAAGAAAAATTTACACATATGTTTTGTGGATTTCAAAAGTGCTTTTGATTGTGTGGACAGAGCAATTCTCTGGAACAAACTACGGAGTTGGGGTGTATAGAATTGCTGTATGACAAAACTTGGGTACGAATCAAGGTAGCAGACGGCTCAAAAGTTTCCAGGAGAATACCAACAAATATAGGATTAAAGCAAGGCTGCGTGTTGGCCCCACACCTCTTTAAACTCTTCATGGCAGATCTCTCTGCAAAACTAGATGCAACAAACTCACATTCTCCAAGGATGGGAAGTCTGGCTATAACACATCTATCGTATGCTGATGACATTGTTCTGTTAAGCCACACAAAAATAGGGTTGCAACCACTGGTTACTGCCTTGGGCGAATTTGCAAAGACAAACAAACTAGAGGTTAATACTTCAAAGACAAAAACAATTTCAATAGGCTGCTCTTTGAATCCTGCAAACAAAATAAAATTGAACGGTTTCACTCTCGATACGATCTGCAGCTACAAATATCTTGGACTTACAGTAGACAATAAGATAAATTTTGTGCCGCAAAACCAGTATATTCTACAGAAGTCCAAAGCCTTGGCGTTCGCTTTCTGCTCTCTTGCTAAAATATTAAAGGGCCCATCATAAAAACCACTAATGTCGGTTATGTCGGCTAAATTCCTTCAAGCAATTACATACGGAAGCGCAGCCCAATACGGGAAAGATGCTAGCCTTCTGGAAAGGCAGCAAATAAAAATCTATAAGCAAGTCTTCAATCTTCCTCGCTCTGCTTCCCCTGCACAGATAAGGCTGGAATTTGGTCTAACACAACAGCAGCTCGACAGGAAGGCCGACACAATAAAGATCTGTTACAAAATAAGTAAAAACATTGTCAGCCCGCTAGTAGCGGCACTAAGGAGTTCAGTAAATGGCAATCCTAATTCAGTATACAACAAGTACCTGAACAACTCCTTGCAAGAGACGAAAACAAAGTACCTATGGGATTCCAACATGTCGTATTCCCTTTTGTGTTGAGCGATAAAAAAGGAAATAAGTATCCAATCTTTTCTAGATGATAAAGCTAAACTTGCGCAACGCTCACACGCCTGGCTGGTAATGCACACTTATACCACCATGGCCCCATCACAATACCTGGCCGAAACCTTCGCACTTCATATCAAGCATCGCTTCTTGACTCTGCGTTTGGGAGCATCTCCTGCTAGAGTGGATCAACCATCATGGAAGAATAGAGGAGAGACTTCCTGCAGGCTATGCAAAGGCCTGAAAGAAGATATGGTTCACTTGATTTGTATTTGTCCAGCCTTAAAAGAAGCCCGCAGACAACTATTAAAACTGCTTTTTATGAGAAATGGGACTCGTTCCTGTCGGTCAGCGGTGATGTCAATGTTTGATCCTAATAAAGCACAATCAATATGCAAATTTATCAAATTCTTGACTGCACACACCAAAGACGTAAACCTGCCATCCGGGATGCATACTTAATCACACACTTTTTTGCATCTTAGAATTAAGAAACTGATTTTAGATCCTCACATGGTTTCATGGCCAAGGAATTTACGGAATTTTATAGAATTTTAGAGATGTTTTATCTTTAAACATGTTGTATTATGAGATGATTGTTATGGTTTTTATTAACTAAACAATAAAGATTATTATTATTAAAAAAATAGCCTGCAGAATTCAACTGCTGAGAGTTAAGGTGGCAACCATTTTCTTTTTATTAACACTACCAAAAGAGACAAAAAGTGAAATTACAAGTCAAAACACGTTTGTGCTTTGTAAATAAACAATCAAAGCACTTTTAATATCCAAAGAGGAATGGACCTCGATATCACCCCCTTCTTGAAATACTAGCAGTTTTACCCCTTTTATAAATGAAATTTCACTGACACTTTTGGAATAAATTTGTGATACATTTGTAACACCACTTTATCAGGGAGTATTTGAAAGTAGGGATAAGACACCACCATTGCCCCCAAATTGCCCAACCTCCTAGTCGATGTCACAGCTAGAAGAAAACCCATTTCAACTGACACCCAGATCATATCTGCCTCCTTAAGATGTTCAAATGGGGGTAATTGTGAACCTTGAAGGGCCATAGGTTAATCCCAAGAAGGAATGATAACTAGTGTGACTAGATTTCTCAGACAAAAACTTTTCAACAACAGGACTATCAGTGGTAAAATACCCTGTGATTTCCCTTTTGCACACAAAAGGCCTTAGTCATCACCCATTGAGCAACTAGAGTAGTTGGAGCCAGATTCTTCTAAAACCTCCCTTAAGTATTCCAGAATTTGAAAGTGATCTTCAAAAACAGAATCTAAACCCTAAGCATCACCTCCATTTAACAAAATAAATCCAGTTTTTCTTATAGGAAGAAAGAGTGGATTGTTTACAGGATACCTGGATCTCAGCTGCCAACTGGTTAGAACAACCCATTGTGGCTAGAACAGGGCTATCACAATCATTGACACTCACTCCTCTTGAAGTGTCTGCAGCACACTGGGGAGGAAGGGAATTGGCGACAAAGCATACAGGAGAGATGGGGGCCAGGAAATTAAGAGAGCATCCAATGCCCTAGCTTGCAGACAAGTTACTTCTGCACAAAATATAGGAAATAATGCATTGTGGGGAGAGGCAAACAGATCAAGCCATGGTTCCCCAAACAGATGAAAGATCTGAAGAATGGGAGTGTGGGATAAATGGCAGAGCATCAAGGAGGGATGATTGTGGCTTAAGCTGTCTACATGAAAATGTAGCTCCCCCTGAATGTACACTGCCCTCATGTCAATTAGAATCTTCTCTGCCCCTAAATAAATCTGATGAGCCAACATGTTCAGAAGAAAACTCTTTGTACCTCCTTGCTAGTTTAGATAGCATCTCAACACCTGATCATTTTTGCATATCACCAGGTTCACACCCTGCAACAGTGGATAGAAATATTGCACTGATTCCCATACCACAGCTAACTCCCTCCACTTGGAAGAGCAATCTCATGTCCACCACTGACCACTGCTTCTTTACTTCCAGATCCCCCAGAGTTGCTCCCCTGCTCCATAAACTGGCATCTGTTGTTTGCAACACTGGGGCCTGCATTTGAAATGTCAACAATTGTTGGGGACAAAGGGACTTGAGTGTCCCAATTGGCTAAGGAAGAGCTCCAGTAACTCAAAAGATATTTATTGAGTGGTTTTAGGTGTAGACGAGCCCATGGGACCACTGATGTCATTGCCGCCATTAATCTTTGGACCCTCAACCAGTGGTGCTGAGGACAGGGATAACAATGTCCATAGAATGGACTTTAATGTCTCAATTCGGGTTTTGGATAGAAAAGTGACACCCTCTAGAGTGCTGACTATTGCCCCTATAAACTATAGGCATTGACCTGGGTTGAGATGGGACTTCAAGTAATTCAGTCTGAACCCCACCTGTAGCAGTAGAGAAACTGTAGATGTCACTGTTTCCTGAACCTTAGGGACAAAAGGAAGCACATAATATCCAATCATCAAGGTAAGGAAAGATCTAAATTCCCTTAAGTTGCACAGGAGCCAATACCAGGAACTTCTGACTCTCGGGATGAACTGGAATATGGGAATACATGTCTTCCAAATCCAATCTTGTCAAAATGTGTTCCTCCCTGTAAAGAGAATGGTGGACTGTAGACTTCTCATTCAAAAAGGTTCCAATCTTACATATTTGTTCAATGCTTTCAGATCCAAGATTGTATGAACCCATCTGCCTGGTTTGCGAACCAAGAAAAGAACTGAATATAAACCTTCAATCTCCTGCAAAGGAAAAACTTTGACTTTTGCTTCTGTTATGGGGAATTTGACCACAACCATTAACATTGCTTTCTCCGTGCTGCCTCTTTTGACAATAGTGTAATTCAGAACTCTCCTGCTGGTGGCTCTTGAACAAATGGAATTTGATATCCTTGGTGAATGATGGAGCTCCACTAATCCATGATTTGTACAATCCATTCAGGAAGAAAATAATGGACCCTTATTCCAATCAAAGAATAGTAATTTCTGACATACAGCATGCATGCTTTGTCCCTATGGTTGGGTTTTGTTAGCAAGCGTGGCTCTTCGACCTTGAGTCTGTCCTCGAAAGGGACAAGAGTTATGCTAGAGACTTGGCAAACTCCATTTCTATAAGAATGATTTCTTTCCTTGGCAGAGTTTAAAGGGCTTCAAGATCTTCTTTTCATCAGAAGATCTGTGAACCACGGCATTCAACTCATCACCAAAACGTTTGGAACCCACAAATGGAAGTTTATGCACCAAGAGTTTTTGTTGGCCTTCAACTTCCATGGTTTCTTCCACAGAGATCAATGCTCTGCAAAAGTCACGTCCAAAGGAACTGTGCTAATATTTCCATTTGGTCAAAAATTGGAGCGGGGTCACTTTAATCCTGGAGACACTCTAATAGTCTTTCAAATTCCTTCAATGAGACATGTAATGCATACGCAGAATATGTACTAGGACACAAACCAAAATTGTAAGCTGTATATGCCCGCTTCAGGACTGATTCAACTTTATTTTTAACAGGATCAAACAAAGTAGATTCCTCTGAAGAAAGGGAAGAGGAGGAAGCCATGGCGGCTAAAATAGAATTACCTTTTGGGATCTGAGGATATTGATCCTCAAATTGTGCAATCAGATACCTCATGTAAAAAACGTAGAATATTTTGCATATAAATGTCTTTCTATTCTTTTGAAATTATATAGTTGATGAGGTTATGAGGAGGAAGGTCATCAACAAAAGAGGTATTGTAATGTGAATAAAACCCCTCCTCGTCTAGGGTTTTTGGTTCAACACCAAAGACGTCTCACATATGTACTGGCATGTCTGAGATTATCTTCCCTTGGATGTATTGTTCTTTAGGTGAATTATCCAGATTATCCTCAGGGTCACCGTTCTTTTTCTTAGCTTGAGGGTGGGCCATTGCAACTTATATGGCTTGATTAATTAGCTCCTGTAGATCAGATCGGGAAATCTGCAAGAGGTTATCATCACCCAAATCTTGCACATGCTTTCATTTCTGTGCAACCTTCCTTCCAAGAACAGAGGAAGAGTCATCACTAAGCTCCATTCTGTCACAACAAGCCAGTAACAGGAAACAAGCAGAGCTAAAGGAACCCACTTCCTATTTATCTGCATTTCCCAGCAACCAAAATTCAGGATTCACAAGACTTGGCTGCATAAGAAACGCTAGCTCAAGTACAACCGACACTGCTGCAGGGCAGAATGTTGCTCGCAACTCAGCATCTGATCATTCTGTTCCCTCCACAAGCGGATCGCATGACGAGATCCCCATTCCAGCCAAGAACGTGAACATGGAGCGTGACATCAGGAGGTGCAAGCAAATACCATTGCCCAGCAACTGGTAAGAAACTAAGTAACAGAAAAAACATTAAGTGCCTGATTACAACTTTGGAGGAGGTGTTAATCCGTCCCAAAAGTGACGGTAAAGTGACGGATATACCACCAGCCGTATTACGAGTCTATTATATCCTATGGAACTCGTAATATGGCTGGTGGTGTATCCGTCACTTTACCGTCACTTTTGGGATGGATTAACACCTCCTCCAAAGTTGTAATCAGGCCCCATATATTGAATATGAAAATAAAGACAAGCACGTCTCCTACCTGTTGCAGACAGGAAAACGCATGCATAGCAGAGGGAGGAAGGAGCCTCTAAAAGTAATAAAAATATTAGAACTACTAGCCTATAGATATGCCTGTCTTGGGGGGAAGGACTACCTCAGTAATGACTGGGATGAGGAGTAATGGGTCCTGATTCAATTAAGGTCCTACATCATTTGGTTTAGTAGTAAAATGCAGCTCTAAATAGGATGTGGTGTGTCTCTCGTACTCCTGACTACTTGCGTCACTGCTCCTGCTGCACTGTTTATAGCTACTACCCTGTCCCGTACTTTACCCGTAGGGATGCCCTCTCCATCCCATGGGGGTTTCTGGTCCTTAAGGACATGTGGATTTAATCAGCTGAAGAGATCTTGGGATTACAGTCCTCTGTACCTCCTCCATGCTCCTGGTCCTCCAGCCTCCTACTGCTCCTATTCCCATCACCCTGCACTTGGCTATTTTATCCATTCATGGGTTCTGGATATGCCGTTTCTGAGGTGATAATTTTGCAGGGCACACCCCACTAGAACACATCTTGTGGGAAATGGGGGGAATGTGCACTCATCTTGAGCTGGATGATCTATGCCACTCTTCCTTACATGGGTTTCTGCTTAGTATTCTCACAGGCTCAGTTATGGCCTTCAGGTTCAGGGGACCAAGAGAGGGGAGGGGGCACTTGGACATTACTTAACAGGTGGCTGCATAACTACATGTTGCTGAGGCGCTGTTGCCAGTTGTGGATTTTCCTGTTACGACCTAATGCAGCCTGGGTGTTTTAGTTGTGGTGTGCGTTTATTGAACTAATTGGACTACTACAACCATTAGAAATGATTGATGGGTTAAGGGCTCAGGATTAGGGAAAGTGCACGAGGTGACATAGGGTGTTGTGGTCACCCTAAGCTGGCCCCCTTTAGTCACACATCGCCGGTATGTTGTTCACCAATCCATTTTCATTCCTGTGCATGCAAGATGTGCATTGAGTAAGGGTAATACAGGGCTGGGGCTAGAGCTGGTATTGTGCTTTCTCTCTGGCACAGGGTCAGCGCATTTTCAGCTTCACCATTAATTCATTGGTCAACTGAAGTGCCATTCCAAATGTCCTCAGCCTAGAAACTGAAAAGGGTCTCTTAAAACATAAGAATAAAAATGGCCTGGGTCATGTACTTCCTTCAAAGAAGTGGCTTCTTTAGTTCTCTCATGATTTTTTGCTGAGAGATGCATGTTACAATGATTTAGGTGTGGGTCAAATAAATAAATCAAGTTTACTGCTTAAAACATGGGGGGATATTCATGAAAAATGACGCACAACTGCTCTAGCACAGTTGTGCGTCATATTTTTTAATGCTGCATAACGACTTTCCTTAGCGCCATGCGTGTGCCATATTTATGGAATGGCGTTAAGAAAAACCTAGTGTCAAAGAAATGATGCTAACCTTTGTGACTTGCCAAAGAAAAATGAAGCTTATGCTGCAAAAGTGGTGCTAGCATGATTTGCGGCACAGTTTTTGACGCTAATTGTGCTAGTGTCATTTTTGCATCACAGGCGTAAAAAAATCCAGCAAAAACGCTAAACACAAATAACATGGACCCAAGATGGAGAATGTAGGAGAGACCAGACCCCAGAGAGACTCCAGTCAGCCAGTACAAGTCTGGATGGATAGACAGACGCACAGGAGAAGGGGAAAAGGAAGAGGAAAGGTTGCTTCAGTCAGGAGGAGAATAACATCTTGGTCAGAGAGGTGACAGAGCACCAACACCAGCTCTTCGTCACCTCTAAATTGCCAGTAGGGAGGAAGGAGGTCATATGGCAGTCAGTAGTCGATAAAGTCAACAGCGTGGCAGAGGTGAAGAGGACTGTCATTGATTGTAAGAAGCGCTGGCATGACTACAAGGGCAGAACTAAGGAGAAACTGGCCAGCAACTGAAAGGCAGCACTACAGACCAGAGGTGGGAGTCTAGCAATCCACGAACAGCTGGATGAGCTTGAGGAGATGGTAGTAGCAGTCATCCCAGAGGAGCTTGTCACCGAAGTCTAGGGGCAGGACAGTGCAGTGTTTCAAGAACTACCACTAATGCAGGATAAGTTGCAGTGGGGGACAATCTGGTGACCAACAAATGGCAGAAGGGGGATGCCATTAGAACCCACTGTATGCTTACAAAAGGGCTGCATCGAGTCACAGTAATGGCCAAACACTTGTAATGGGCACCCATCTCCCACACATATGCACAGGCCCTTTCCCAAACACCAACATCACTCAGCTTTGGCAACTGTAATAGCTGCCCATGTGTAATCTTCATGGCCCAACATGTAGAAGGCTTGTTGCGCCGGGTGGTCCAGCAGCAACTCACATATGCCTCACAGCACCACTGGGAATGCCCACAAATGTCAGCATACACCACGTATGGGGCATGTCTGTGATTGTCATCTGTGCAGCTGTACAAGTAGATGCCATGTCACCATGTCACAAGGGTGCCTGTGTACAGGGGATGGTTGGTGTTCTGCACTAATTGACTTCTTCCTGCAGAACACTTGCTACAAGTGGTCTTACCACCTCAGAAGGGGCCATATTTTGTGTTGTGCAGAAAGGGAGACCTTCCTGTTTGAACACATATACAAGAGGTGGTTGATCCTTACAATGGGTGGTGCAGGATACACAACACATAAATCAAGGTGAGGAGGATGATGCATGTGGATAGCTCACCCCCTTATATCACTTTAACAATACACATGATCTTGCAGAGGAATACGATACATACTCATGAGTCATGCCTTGCCAAAGCAACATCTACCTTATGCCTCCATTGGTGCTGGGCTTACAAAATCAAGAACAATGCCTGTGGCAGGTGGATATGGAACAGCCAACTTAATGTAAGGGGTACATATGCAGAAGTCCATGATAATTTCTGGAAGGTCGGTGTAACAGACTGGGAAATGGGAATTGGCAGATTGTGCCGATGGAGCTTAACTAAAAATGACACATGAATTAGGGCCTCGATGTGTGGCTTTGTACCATGTCACTATATCAACAGATTCTACAGTCCAAGTTTCATAAGGCACTATCCCATTGCAGATGATGATGCCTTACCTCCTGCCAAGCTGCTTGTCCTGGAATTCTCTGATGATTTGGATGACCAGCTGCCGACCATCAATGAGGACACTCCAGGATGTCCTGGGTACCATCGGGACACCATCTCCAGTCGCAGGGAGGACAAACAGCGTTGTGGGGTCTCAACATGACCCACCCAAAACACACCACCTGTCAGCTCCTCAATAGCCCTGGACTCCTAGGACCCAGATATAATCTTCCAAAAAACAGAGGTGGAGTCCAGCAGGAGCTGGCACAGCATGTTTGGGTGGGAATGGAGACTATGGCGAGCAGCCTAGAGGGAAAGGGAGGTGCCTCAGTCCTAATAAGGACAACTCAGCTGCCATCGAAGACACCCGCTCTCCATTACGTGGACTCCAGCACGCCCTGGCCAAAGTAGCTGGTGTCCTGAGGCGGAGGGTTGAACAAATCTCCTCCCAAAGTGCCACCTGCATGATTGACAACAGACTGGGGGCTATTCAAACTGTCCTGAAGTCCATGCAGCAGATGCTGGGCTCCCTCAATGACAACCTGGCTGCCTACCACTGTGATGTAGCTGGTGTGCTACATTGATGCCTTACATCTTTCCACAAATGGCAGCAGCCCAGACCTTGGAGACCACATCTTCATCCCCAAAGGTGTGTTCCCACCCAACTTCAACAACACCACCAGCCATGGCACAGAAGGCGCCACACACATCAGAGGATGAAGATATGGAAAGAACACCAATCACAAGAAAAACCACCGGTAGCTGCAGTCTGTGGCACATGGACAGTATCTCCTTAGTTCTGTGCTGAAGATCATGCCAGTGTTGTAACAACTGGCAACATCCTCTTTTCACTCTCCCACTGTTGACTTATCACACATCGACTGTCATTGTGGCCAATCCCACCTGTTGCAAATTTGTAAACCTCCTGACTGATGCACTCCTCTCCTACACATATCTCATGATATGCTCCCTCCCCCAGACTCTGTCTGGACATCCAATGGCTTGAAACCCTTCATGGGGTCACTCTTGTACAATGTGCATCCTCAGAAACCAAACGTGCACATGTAAATAAATATCCTAAATTTTAAAAATGTTTTGATATTGTGTCTGATGCTGTAACTGTTTGACCTGTATACATTGTGTGAAACCAATACACTAAGTAAATGTCTGGCATTCACACACCAAGCCACACACAGTGACTGAAACATGATCAAGCTGACTGATAGTAATGTGGACTGGCAAGTACAATCTGAGTCTCCCAAGCATGTCATGAATGAAAATTTGCTGTGGCGTGCATGATGTACTACATTAGTGTTTGGGAAAATCTAGGATGTTAGCACCATTGTGACACTGGTGCAAAATCCAATTTAGACAGCTATAAAAGTGTGCGGGGCAGCCATGTGGGTTCCCTTAACAATTTTGGGTGAGTGCACTGACGTCAGCCTCTGAACATTGAAAATATCAATACCTAGCAACACAAAGGAATGGTGTAAGAGAACCTGTTTTGAGATGTCTATTTTTGCACAACCAGAGTGTCACTTACAATGCTGATGACTGTCTTGAATAGCTGATTTATACCATTGCCAACCTGACACGTACTTGGACATGTGGGATACACGTAGTCACACATGTAAAGTGGGACTGGATGCAAAATTAAATTCTTTGTGTAACATTACCTGTGCAGACATGATAGCACCCAGCTATCAAAGCATGAAGGAGACCATAGAATGCTAAATGACAAGATTTAATAACATCTAAAATGTACTATCCTAAAAATTCTTTAACTACAGATGAACCTACACTAACCTAACCCAAACTATCTTAACTTAACTTATACCTACAGCTAACCTATCTAATCTAAACTTATGCTAAACATGCAATGCCACACAATAAACATCAACCCTACCCCCCCTTAAGAGACATACGTAAACAATGACAACAGTCACTAGAGCTAAACATTGAATGACTAAACATATAGGCTAAACAAATATATATTTCTTTGTTATTTGTAACATTTTTCTAATTTTGGGGGGATCTTTTATAATATCACATACCCAAGCATGACCCACTCCCAAAAACAATGCAAAACCCAAAAGCTACCCCCCTAAGATGTAAAACTATAATCTAAGGCTAACTTACCCTACACTAACTAAACTAAGTCTAACAATCTAAAACCCCTGGTATAACTCAAATACCATAAAACATGAGGAAGGGAAGATGAGGAGAGTAGGAAGGCTAAAAACAGTTCATAATTTTGAAATGTTCTTTTTGATTTAGTATAACATCCTATAGGAATTCTCCTACATTGCCTCCAACTTGTCCAGCCTCAATTTCACTTCTTTCATATCCCGGCACATGTCCTGTTTTTTGCCAAGATTTGACCTCCAGGCTGGGGTCGTGATGGTGCTGGAATTTGGCCTTTTGAGGTTGAGGATGCAGAAATGGTGGAACCACTCCTGCCCTTCTTCTTGGAGCTCCTGCTGTGTGGTTGCTAGTCTCAGACTCTTTTGGTGGCCCTCCATGTGCAAATGCCCACCAGGACACCAATGCTTTCTCCCAGTTGTATCTGTGGCCCATTCTCTGGTAGGCCTTATCTACAGCACAGATGTACTTCTAGCATTTCCTTCTTTTCTCAAAGGCCTGCTTCTGTGCTGCAGCCAGGGAGGCTGATGAAACATGAATGGAGCATGTTACAGCAATGTACATTTGACAAAGGGAGCAACCATGCAAAGATAACAGCACCTTCGGATGACATACATTGGGCAAAGCAACTCACAATATCATCCTGAAGGCCTAGGTCATCACACATCTACAACACACCCATCTTCTACACATTCCTCATGTCCAAGATGTCAAAGCTAAGCAATGTTGCACATTACTGGTGCACAAGCTTTTAACATTTCTGAAGTCCTAGGTAAACATTCATCATGCTCATCCAATACACCATTTTTCTCACCATAGTTGGTCACACACATGGCGGATGGCTCATGAAGGTGCCCTTGCACATATCATTTACCTATGATTCCCATATCTGATCCACACTGATCAGAACAAGGCCTGCAAGTCATATGTGGACTAAAAAACTATGGTGTTAATCCACAAGGCCCTTGCACCCCTTATGTGTCACTGTTTCCAATATAAAAAGGGATGCACCTACAGCGCAATGGCCTCATAAGGAAGCCCCTATGTGCAGAATCAGGCAAGGACAGATGTCTGGAAACACTGATACATTGAATGTACATGTGACATGTATTGTATGTGTGAATGTAGCGTGGATTATTCACTCATGACACTGAGATGTATGGATCCACTCCAATATCCACTCATCTCACTACATGATGGGCTGTGCCATGACAACATGCATGGTCCCAGTGCGACTTGATGTGTGACACTATGCTGCACAATGTCTGTATGTGTGTAAATAGGTTCAGGTAAGCATATTGCACAACAGAATTCATCTACACCATCTCATACGTGGCTGCATGAGTGCCCCGCATCCTAACTGCACAGTGATCTACCAATGGCACTGGGTGGTACTGCTCATTGTGAGGAGCTGTTTGTGTGACATCTTTAGACATTCTCAGAACCTTAACTTTTTGAAGGTGTACTGAGTAAATGCATGCCAGAGGAGATCCCTCTTGTCCTACACACAAGTCAAGTGCTATGAGGATAACATGGATTGTTTATTTTGCCATATCAAACATAGTGGATGGGGTTTGAATAACATGTATGTGCAAGTCAAAATCTGTGTTCACAAGTCAAATCAGTGTTCACATGTGGTTTGTCCTGAGTATCAGAAGTGTTTACTTATGCGCCACTTGCACTGCTAGTGTGTCATATTTCATAGGAGAAAAAGTGAAGCACTGGCAGTGCAAGGGGCACAATGATGAGCCCCTTTGTGGCAAATTCACATGGTCCCTATTTATTATATGCTGTTGGTTACTGGGTGCTACGTGTGACACACAGAGCTGGATAATGTGCTGTGACCCACATATTTGTACCCTACATAGATGTTGTTTAACCAGCACTTCAGGCACGTGTCCTGACAGTCATCACAGTGTCTGTCCGCATAGATACCTATTCCAAACGATCACAAAACTCTTGCAGCACCCAATGCCACTAATGCATCACTTTGTTGTACTCCACATACTCTACGTGACATCTGACATACTGTCAATATTCAAGAGTGGATAATGGTGTCCAAATTGTCACACATGCAAATATGCCATGCCATTGTACTCATTGTACAACATCAGAATCAACCATTGCAGTACACATTATACATACAGGATGACACTTACTGGTAGTATCGGGGTCTGCAAAGCCTTCAACCTCACCGGTGGTGTATGGAGTGGGTCCACCTGCAAGACATGACATGAGACATAGCAGCGTGAACATTGCCATATGCACACCTTGTACCAAATTTACACATCACCATTGTTTTTCAGATGGACTTAGGAAAGTCAGTTGAGGGAATATTCAAGTGAGCCCTACAATTTGTTTATTTGACAGCCATTGGTATGCCATGTAAACATGTACAGATATGTACATGAACTATATGTACATGTTTCAGGAACATTGTTAACGTTTTATAGAGGACAGTCCACTGACAATTTTTCATAAACCTAGCACACTGTTGTGTCACTCTGCACATGTATGACTCAGGACACACTCATGCATTACTACTTTTACTCATGCGTCATGTTTTCCATCACGTCCATGACTAAGCAACATACCACAGTGGTAAAATTACCTGGCTAAACACAGGGAAAAAAGACAGGAATATGCCACTTTTGTGATTGACGGTGCATTGCTGCCCTTTTCATGGATGATGGTTGGCACAGACACACTACTGGCAAACCTGGCCTTTGTCATGACCTGGCAAAGTTGCTCCTATAGCCTACATTAATGAAAAAGCAAAAATTCCCTAAGCAACATGTGAGCTATGCTTACCAACAGTTCCATCAACCTCTACTCCCAGGTGATCCAGGAGATCCTGTTCACAAGAAGTCAGGTCTGCCCACTGGTGCTTCAGTTGGTGGTCTGTCCAATGAACATTGAAGATCCTGGACAACTGGGCCAGCACCTTGCCCCACCGCAGCTTCCGTGCCTCTGTCTGTTAGCCCTGTATAACACGGCCACCCATGGCCTCCATATTGAGGAAGTAGTGCAGACTAGCCAAATGAAACCTCCCAGTGCCTCTGGACTCATTTTCTTTGCCCTTCCCTTCCCAGACATTATGCTAACAAAATAGAGTGCGAACATTATCAACCCCAACAAAAAAGCTAACCCCAACTAAATTCAACTACCCAAACTTACTGTACCTCCCCTGAGACAAACACCCAAAAATACACCGCAAAATAGATGATAAAATGACAATTAACACTGCAAAACAACACTTTCAGGACACTGCAAAACAGCACTTTCAGGACACAGCACAGACAGCAGACAAGACTCAATAACCACCACTCCTCGTACCAGCACCCGTACCACACAACCTCTCACAAGCACAGACTAAAAGGCTTGGAGGGAAATTGAAAGTAAATAAACTTTTTCCTTTGTCCAGCAAGGAGGTTCAATTACATCACTTCCTGTATGTGTGCGTCACATTTTGAGGTCATGCATCTTTTTTTGACAGATGACGGCCCTGCGTATGTTTTTTCATGATGTCTGACAGTGCATAGTGTGTGAATTTTGACGCACATGTGCAACATGTCATTTTTTTCAACGTGTTAGCTCAAAATTAATGCCTGCATTATTTTTTTAGACACAAACAGGGAGATGTGTTTCATCATGTATGTTGGTCTGTGGGATGCATGGAGGAGTGATATTGACTGCAATTGTACATGTGTCTGATACATTTTCACACATGTATGTATCCACATGCACACAATGTGTGTACTGTGAGTGTACATATGTGAGGAAACTTGCATTGTTAATCTTACACAACTCAGTTTGTACATATCCACTTTGTTTCACCACACAGCTTGTGATAGGTGGCCATTGTGTGAAACATGTTCATGCATATGTTACCTTTGACAAAAGTATACCTGGGGATGCTGGTGACTCAGACTGGTATATGACCTACTGACACAGAGCTATGTAGGTGCATGTGTGTGACACTGTATGGTTTGTACCAAGGGCCTGAAATCATGATGTAATACAACATGTGTAAGAACCAGTTTGCCATGCATGCAAAGTTCTGGATATGTTGGAGTGACATGTATCATGCTTGGTATTCATGTGATATGTTAGTGATTGGAATGTGTCATTCATGTATGATCAGTATTGCCTACTACAGTGGTGTGTTTCGGGATGTATCATCTACTAACTTTGCAATCAATTATGGTTAAATGGGCAGCATTGTGTCAAAACACTTTACTCATAGCAATGTTTGACATATTTCCTTACGTAGATACATGCACAATGTATCTACAAGTCAAGAGTTGTATTTTTCTCACACAGCATGCCATATGTTGCCTGTTTTCATCTGTCCATGCACAAAGTTAAAGGCCACACCGAGCCTGGCTCACCAAGGGTGGACATGTGGCAATTAATGTATTGTAAAATGTTTTGACACATACACTTTGACTGCACAAATACTTCATATGCAGTCTTGCAAGGACTTACATTTTGCAACACAAGCTGCATGGCAGGCCTCCTGTGATACAGAGATGGCAGGCGACTCATCAGTGCACCAATGGCTTTTTCAACACCCCCACAGCCCCATAGGTTCTAGTGTGGGACTGAGATCAGGGTGGTTCTCTTGGCACAATTCACAGGCCCCTGACTATGTACAGAGTGGATGAATCCCCCTCTAGGGATTTTTGTACGACTGGGTCTGTCATTCTCAAGTGACTAATCGGCACTGCAGCGCACATCTAAATCAAGAAATCCAACAGCCCACCTAAAGCCCCCAGCCCCATTTCTTTTACTGGAGTCAGCCCTGCCCTATTATGTACTAGGGATTTACAAGTTATTGTTGTCAGCCTTGCCCAAGTATGTACTAAGGACTTACAGGTTGTTGGTGTCAGCCTTGCCTTATTATGTACTAGGGACTTACAGGTTGGTTGTGTTGGACTTGTGTAATAATTTTCTCGGAATTAGCATGACTATGTGTATGTTGTGATACCTGATACACTAATACATTGTTAAATCATTGGTAGGTTGTGGAACAGGGTCTTTTCTACAGACCCAGGGTACAGATGGTGTCAGTTGCCACTTGCATCAGCCACACTTGTTTGTGCTGGCCACGCACACAGGTGTAGTTAATGAAAATGAGACTGGTATATTTACTGTCCTCCACAATGTGTGTAGGTATGTGTCTGGACTTACATGTCTCCATACTTTTGGTACAGTGAGTATTTGACAATGTGTGATCATTCACACACATTAAAGCCAGACTGTGTGAGGTAGGCTTCTTGGTCTACGTTGCTGGCACAAATTCTGGAGATTTTCAATGTTACTCATCTTCCTTAGCCTCACTGTCCCATCCCTCATGCATGTCATGGGTATATATACTTGTGAACTTTACAGTAGGCTACTGCTTCTTCTACAGGCTATGGAACATGTGCCATTACATTTGCATTTAGTTGCAATTTGAGATGACTGACCCCCACACATCTCTCTACACCAGTCACACCACTTGTGTAGTGTCTATGTCACCCACACATATTGGCTGGCAAAGGTATGTATTGTAGTGTCTTTGCTGTTCTTCTATATTTGTTTGTTAACATGAGTACTCACACAGAGCTCCATACACCATATATTGTCGCATTCATTATAAGTGTGTTTGGATTGTGTAAATACGTCTGACAGCTATGAGTAGAACATGCATGTCTCAACATGTTTGTCTCCTTACTCACATGTGCAGATTGTCAAGGCTTGTGGAATGATTTGACATTGCTTGCATGAACGCTAGATGCTAACTGGTTGAAGGCATACAGACCAAGACATTAAGGTATTTTTTCCTCTGTAGCTAGCTCTCTGTTAGTCATACATGTGAGTGCCACTGAGGGGTATGTTGTAAGTTGCCACCTATGATTGTGGCATTCAGACATTGATTTGCTTCACATCAATGGCCTACTGTTGTTACTGACTACTCTTGTCCTACCTAGGCCGAAAAATCTGAACAGCAGTCTTCACACATATTTTTGTGTGTGGCTGCTATCAAATGTCAACCAGGTACACTTTTATGTTGTGTGTATTACAATATAAGATATTTCTACTACAGGCTATACATACATTTCACACACACACACTCTCATTTATTTGTGCAAGATGTGTAGTTGTTTGTTGTTCTTGGGTGTGTTCCTACTTGTTTTCTAACTGTTGTGACCTAGGCATGCTTTCTGTGATGCAGGTGAGTTGGTAAGGTATGTGCGGGAGAATAGAAGTACTCCAAGACAAATCTGTGTTTACGTGATTTATTTACAAAATCTGTGGTCAGTGTTGATTGCAGTATAGTCCCTAGTTGAAGAAGTTGTGCACAATGTGCTCCTTTCTGTGTGCTCTAGCAGCAGCAAATGTTGTACTTCCACATCCACTACTCATGCATCATTGTCCTCATCCTCATCCCTGGGGATCTCAACCTGTTCCTCTCATGGCACATTGGTGCCTACACAGATGTTGTGCAATATGGCACATACTAGCATGATTTTTGCACACAATGGGTGGGGCATTTAATCGTCTTCCGCCAGATAGATCTAGGCACCTGAACCTCGATTTGAGGATGCCAAATGTCCTCTCCACCATATCTCTGGTCCTTTTGTTGGCATCATTATACGCCTGCTCGGCATCTTTCTGTGGGTTACCATATAGGGTCATGAACCATGGCTGTATCCCGTAACCTTGGTCTGGTACAATTGAAGGGAAGATACAGTGTGAGACTTGCATTTATGTTTTTTTTCCAAACTAACCTGCCAACATGTTTGTCAGTGGAGTGGGTGCTCAGACTTGCATCTGGCATTGTGTGTGTTCCTGTTTGCAAACATGTTTGTATTGCTGTATGGTGATGCACTTTCCAGTCATAGGTTGAGACTCTGGAGCATGGTAATTGTGGGAATTGGTTTGCATGTCAGTTCACCCATACAGGATATGTGTGATGTTTAAGTAAATGATCTCTTAGTGCCATGACTTTGACCTACAAAAAGCCATGTTGTGTACATTTGTACCTATGTTGAATGTTGATTGCCATGAGATGTGTGTTGTGGACTGTGTGTTGCATGTGCCCCCAGTCCCTTGGACATGGTACTTCTCCCCTACACACAGAGCTGTTGTAGCAATTTCCTGGCTAGCATGCATGTGTATATATGCAAATCATGCAAAGTGTGGCAGAGTAGCTGGAGATGGCTTGCCATATATGTGAAAAGTTTACATACACCTGTGGCACAGGACAGGGAATGAACTATTTTCTTGCACTGCCCTGCATCACCAGTAAAGACCAACAATGTGCCCTGTCTCCATGATATGTCAGATTTCTGACCTCAACCACTGCACTGGGAGTAATCCAGTTGCCATAGTCCACTGAAAGCACCCTTGTCACATGGGAGGGAGATGGGTGCTTAGCATATTTGGTAGGTTCTGTGCAGTGAGGTGTCCCTTACTACACACGAACAATCAATGATTGCAAATTCCAATTTGTATGTGTGCTGCACTATGCACCACACATGGTACATTTATACAGAATGAGAGTCTCATTTCTATGACTTAATGGGACTATGGTGGGGCCACACCTAAGGTGGCATCATTTGATGCTGCTACCTCAGGTTTCAAGATTGAAGTAAATGTGTGGCAGTGCCAATATGTAATATTGTTGGCTGTGTCATGCTCAATGCCAAACCAGTTGCTGACCACTTCCACACTAGGTGATAGGTGTGAAAGGGCTATCTTTTTGATGTAGCATTAGGACATGTGATGTCTTTACATCACCAATTTTGAACTGCAGAGTGGGCATTGCTCCACCAGAGCATCATTAAATGTGACAGTCCAGTGGTGCAACAGACTTGTACATGTGGCAATAAGTGGGTGAAATGTGCATTGAATGTGGGGTGTGCTGCATGTTGCATATATGGCATTAAATGGTCATCTGTGGTTTCCTGTCCATGTGTGCCAAGTGTGATGTATGCATTGTTTGTCCCAGATGTTTAGTATGTTGTATGTATGATGTTGTGTATGCTTGCTTACCTACAAGTAGGCCATTGCCATATTGTCCATCCTCGAAACGTTGGTTGATTATTGGTTGTTGGAAGATGTATGCATTATGGACGCTGTCTAGATATTTTGCAAGGATGTTTTGAATATCCCACAATGGTCCATAATAGCCTTCGCAATAATTGAGTGTGTGTGTTTCCTGTTCCTGAAGAGGTGTTCTGTTGCAGCAGGAGGGACAAGTTGGACGTGTGCAGTCCATTGCACCAAACACATGCAGGAACCCAGCAATCTGGAAAACCCTTGTTTGGTGTCCTGCTGCAGTGTTGGGGAACAGGATGTGTCAGGGAGTGAGGTGGATGATGGTGTACAGTACAATAGGGAGGAAGGCAGAATAGGATGGTTGTGAGATCCCACCCACTTGTTCTGCAGTGGTCAGGAATAAGCCACAAGCCAGCATGTAGGGCACGGCTAGGAGCATGGTCATGGGTGGAATGGTTGTCAGACTTTACACTTTTACGGTGATGTCTGGAGCAATGTGGTTGAGCATGCGTACAATGGACTCCCGCATGAGACAGTAGAGTCTGATAACATCTTGTTCCCTGAGGCCAAGAATGGATGTGCCCTGATGGAATATTCTCTCCACATTTCTGTGCTGTCTTTGTGGCTGCTGTTGTGGTGGTTGAGGGTTAAGGGTTCTGCAGTGGCCCTGATTTTAACCTTGGGGGTCATTTTGGAAGACCGCAGAGGTACCGCCGTGCTGAAGACCGCCAGTGCAGATGGTTTTCCGCACAGCGTATTATGACTGCTGGCAGCCCTCTGTCCTTTTTCGGACAGAGAGCCACCAGCAGACCCCTATCAGTGCCAGGGAAGGAATTCCCTGGCACTGCTAGTGCCTACGCCATGGATTTCGTGGCGGTACAGAACCCCACAAAATCCATGGCGGTATGGGGGGTCGTGATACCGCAGGCGATGTAGTGACAGCCGCTGGCCTGGAGACCGAAGTCTCCAGCCCAGTGGTCGTTACCACCCTGACAGTCGGAGTGGAGAAGTGGCAGTTTAGCATGGCCGTCACCGCCATGCTTGTAATGCCATTTTGTTTTCCGCCGGCCTGTTGGTGGTATTACCGCCATTTCTCCACCGACCGCCAGGGTTGTAAGGGCCTTAATGTTGTCACTGTTGTTGTCTCTGAGTGCCGAGCTGTAGCAGTAACAGGTCCATGTTGTCCACTTGGTTGCCAGAGTTCCTTCTGTGGCTTTTCCTAGTATACATGTGTCTGTGCGTCATTTTATCATGTGGTCTGACCAGGCATTGTAATTTTGATGCTAACCAGAGTTAGAGTAATTTTTGTTATGCAATTTTAGGCATGCATCATTATCCAATGGGACATATATATGGCGCTAGCGGACTAGCTTCATTTTTTAGGAGGGAACACCTACCTTCTTTATCATTGTCGATAAATGAAGCATACTAGCTACAGAAAAAGCAGCACTTTATAAATGTGGTGCTGGTTTAGTGCCGCTTTTACATAAAAAAAATTATCGAAACGCAGAGCTAACTTTTAATAATATGGTCCACGGTGTTTGTAAGCATATGTGCATCATGTATTTCGTATTGCCCGTAATCCCTTGCTGGGCACCACAAAAGTTGTACTTGCTCTTCCCTTTATCTACCTTACATGCTTACAAGGTTGAACATTCAGTGAGCCCAGAGCACTGAGGTAAAAAACATCTGTAGCAAAAGCACAAGGTCACCGGTTCAAGATCAATCCCTGGCAAAATCATAATTCAGAAATAAAATACACACAGACATATATAAAATTGAAGTTTTAATTTTGGATTAAAAAGAAAAATAATGTAATTATTGAACACATATATGTTTCTAACTAAATGAACCACATAGTGAATAAAGATGTTAGCAAGGGTGTTATTTGTGAACTGTTTAAAAATTATTATTCATAATTTAAATCAATATATTTAATTAAATATTTAATGCACATTTAATTTGATAGCCGTAACATTGTACTTTTAAATATAGGTTAATACATATTTTTACATATTTTTAAAGTATTTATAATTTAAAGAATAATCATTTTGAATTATTTTCCCTAAACTGTCCTGTAAGAAGATTCCAACTTTGGTGGCAGAGATTACCACCACTGTGAGCAAAATTACTAGTAGTTTTTTCTGTACTGGCACCTCTTGATGATGTCGGAGGATCATCCAGGGTGCCTTAGACTCTATTAGTGCCCTCCTTAATAATCCCTGAGGTTAGATTGGCCTACTCTTCTCCACTGCAAATGACTTGCTGATTCTTGATGTTTCCCTCTCTTCTGTTATTGGGCTCATCCTTGATCCAACGTGGCTACAGAAGCAATGAAAGAATAAAATGCTCTGAGTCTCTGACCATGGTGCCTTGTCTTATTACTGCCCTCCAAGGAGTAGGCTTGAAAAATAAGCGGAGCTTGCTGCCTGGGTGTCAGTCCTTTAGTAGCAGAAGGTCTCTTGGTTGCCTCTCTGACCTCCTAGCCCTTCACTTTCAGCTTGAGCATTTATTTAATTGATTCTGCTTATCTCCAACCCCCCTCATTATGCGTGACCAGGGATATCCACCTTGCATGGTATGGTAATGTGTCTTGGATCACACACCCCGGCAATTTTGGTTTGGAGCTCTACTCGTTGTGATGATTGGCTTTCATCAGTATTCCCTTATGAATTACCGGATTGCCCATTTGATGTTGCGATGGTTGGTTTCTGTGATCTGAAATTACCTTCCACCTCTTCATTGGCCTGGGGCCAGTGGGGCATGATTCACTGGTGCTGAACACCCACTGGCCAGAGATAGTCGGCCATTTGTTTTTCTTGAAATAGTGGGCCATTGCAAGTCCTGAGGCCCTGAATCAGCCCGTGGTTGGCCAGGCTTTTCTCAAGTTTGGGGGCAATGGCATCTGTGCTGCTACTGTACATAATTTCCATTTTTGATATTTTGAATGATCGTCAATCACAACCAGCATCTGCTTACCATCTGGCAGGCTGACAAAGTTTGCACGAATGCTCACCCAAGGGTATTTTAGGATGACTTCCGCAGTGCTTAATTTGAGTTGGTGGTTGCAGGTGGGGCCCACCATCACTCATCTTTAGTGTACCAACACTTATTTTTCTGCAACAAACTTTGATCTGAAGCAAGAGAGAGGAAAACTCAAAATGGGGAACGGAGCAGGAGTAGAAAGACAGAAAAGGCAAAGGGAGAACTAGTAATATAAAAAGACCCTGCAGGAGAGAATTAAATGGGCAAGAAACATCTGGTGGTGAATCAAAGAGGCATAAGGTATAATCAAGATTAAGCAGTCTAGGAATTTTGCACCCAGACCTTTGAAAGCACAATCCGTGGGTTTCTGAGCTCAACTTTGTACACCAGCACTACTTCTTTTACAAATTAAGCACCGGCTTCCTTGATTATGGGGGCTGGGAAATAACGACAACCCGTGGTTTGCCACGTGTTACACGTGATCACCATGTTTTTCATTAGGTCAACAATTTGAGGAAACCACACCTTGCTCTGGATCTGGCCTTTGGTCTTCTCAATGCCCTGTTGCTCCACATGAACCAGGTAACCAGCCTTGAGCATGAGGGAGCATGGGATCACTGAAAGATTTCCCTGAATAAGACAGCCATCTTCAGAAGCTCCCAGCTCCTGCCTCACATGATGCAATAGCTCCAGGATTTATCTGGCTTCCACTGTCCTTTGAGTCAGATGTTGTCAGGGGGGAAGCCAGTTTTCAGTAGCCACAGCTCTGAGAGCTGTCTTCAGATAATTATCAGTTTTGGTGGCTCCCTAATTTCAGCAAAAGAGATCAGCTTGGGTTGCGATCTTTAACTCACCAGATGCACATATTCTTTCTCCCTAGTTGTGGCTGCTCTGGGGTGTCGAGAGAGAGTTTGCTGGATTCTGTGATCCCTGCCTATACTTTACAGTATTCTGTCGGAGACCCAGGTGTGTGGAAAAGTTTGTAATATGCCTCAACGTGAGATCTAGGGGTTGGTGGTACCATGATCGTAAGTCCATTGTTGAAACCTAGCAGGCCCCTCTGATCTCACTGATTATGTCATCAATTGTGGGAGTGAGGAGTCACTCCAATTTGTTGGCCACATGCAGGGGTGTCATTTCCACACAAATGTGGATCTCATCAGGTCATTTAGGTTTTTCCCTTTTTAATAATGTATGCTTGTTCCATATCTCGGCGTTCCTCTTTCACTTTTGACCTCAAGTGCAATGCCGCATGCCTGTGTCAGAGTGCCACTGGCTGTAACAACTAGTCGACGTAGAACTTCACAGTTCTGTCTTTAAGGCACCAAACTCCTTTGAAAAGATCCTGGAGTGTGTTAAGATCTGTGGCATCTATCGCCTAAATTGAATCATAAAAGTTGCAATCTTTCTGCAACCATGCCACGTAGTCATTGCCTCTGCAGATGATATATATCTTTTCTTCACTGGTCACCACACCATAGGCTACTTGTGTGAGGAATACTCCAGCTGTTAGTAGATGGTCTAGGTGCCTTTAGACATATGCTCTAGTGTTGGTGAACCATAGCATTGGTGTGTATGGAAGGGTGTTGTACTTGGGCCATGTCTTGGGCCATACTATTAATGGAAGCTCCAGTGTCTGTGATAGCTGTCATGAGCTGCTGTCCTACTTTTTCTTGGTACTTTGAAAGTGATCTTGCATTGCTGTGTGCTTCTTTGATAACATAGAGAATGTGCACTGTGGCTTCATATTCATCATCATTATTTGTATACCTAGTCTCCAGGTCATTGGTCAGGAGTGCGATGGAGTTGATTGCTGCCTTTCTTGTGGGTCTAGGTTTTCTTGATGATCTGTGCACATTTGCAAAATTGTGCTTTGCTAAAGGCTACACACTTTTTTTCCCAAGAGAAGTTATTTATCATAATGTGGGATAGGCCTCCTCCAATAACCACGTAGTCAGTTGGGCTGGGATTTGTCTCCCTTCAAGGGCAGGGGTGTAGCTTTTGTGAACTTGCAAAACAAGTTTGCCCTTTATCAGTCATTGCTGCACCACTTCCACGCGGGAGACGCACACATTGAGAGCTCTTCAGATTGGCCTAGCGTTAGGATTTCCTGAAGCTTCTTCCCTGGTTGCTCCAGAATTTATTGATGGTGCCTTGGTAAAGAAGAAATCCTTCATATTCTGGATTTGTCATTGGTTCAAATTGGTAATTGAGTGCAGTAATCATGGTGGTCTATATATATATGGGGTGGCCTGCTTGTGGTAGGTTTCACAAATGTTTAGAAATGTCCTCACCCACCATGTGCAGCAGGACACTCTTTCTCCCATCTCCCACCCCTATTCCCTCAAAGTACATATCAACAATGCCAAACCAGAGTTTCTACATGGGTGCTTTCATCAAGAATGGACCAGCCACTGTGAATGGTTCAATGGCCATTATTTACAACATGGTGATGTGGGAGGGGGATATAGTGCCCACAGAGGATGTGGATCGACATGTCTTGGTGGCACCTCTGGGTGACCTGGGCTAGTCTGTCACCTGTAGCAGCTGGTATGAGTCTGACTGACACTCTCCTATACTCTCCATAGTCAGTGCACTTTCCACTGCGATCTACCAATGGGTACGGTAAGGCATGATGCTAATGCCTTGTGTTGTTTTATGTTGCTAACAGTCCTCCAGGCCTCCCTACAGCCTTCTACGGCACTTCTGGCAGTTTGCATCAGGGACCTACCCCACTGTTAGGCCTGTGCTCCTCCCCAAGTGGCATAATAGTGCATTGGCTCATGCCCCCTGGTAGTATAACTCCTTTATCGGCCTACTCTGGCCCTAGCATGTGTGTGTCGCTGGCTTGTGTTACCGTCAAGCATGGGTGGTACATCTGTAGTGTTAGGAAAACCTATACCTGGTCAGCACCCATCCTCTTCACCAATATGTTGTGTACTTGGGCATGGAAGTTGGTGGTGCAGCAGTGAAGCAGACACATACAAAGGAGGGTTCAGTCTTACAGAAACCCTAAGACACAGGCTCCTGGCCTAATTATTCCTGTTGTAAACTCAGTGCTGGACCCATTGAGCACCTTCTTTCATGGAGGGGAATCTCGGCAGGACCCATGGCCATACCAGATCTGCGCGTACATGTGTACAGTGTAGGCCCATATATTTCCAATTGCCTAGCCATATTACAAAAAAACCTCACAATAATGGTAATAGGTACGCATCCTCTAAACAGATATATTGCATTGGTTGTCTGATTGAATATCACCCACAAAAATATCAGCAACCAAAATATTGCCAAATGTATATCCAGAACATACATATCAACTTTATTTACTTTGTATATAAAGTAAAAAATATCCACTTTATTTAAGGTTAACTAAAATACACCATATTAACATTAAAACAAATCTTAACTGTCAATAAGATATTACTTTTTTAAAAACAATGTACCTACAAAGTATACAATAACAACATAATCAATTAACTTAATTATGTTAATAACAATGATTATTTTTAACCCCTCGGGTGCCCTGGACTTAACCGTTAGGTCCAAGTAGGGGCACTCAGGGAATTGCTAGCGCTCCCCCAAGGGGCCTCGCACCCCCCTCCCCTGGGCAGGGATGGAAGTGGCATTGCTTCCCCTTCTACCCCCCCAGATACCCTCTCATCAGAGGCCTACCCCTGCGTGCTGGAAGCTCAGCTTCCAGCGCTGATTGGAGGAGAAATGCAAAAGCATTTCTCCTCCGATCATGTGGAGGAGCCAAGGGAGGCATCAAAGGAAAGGAAAGGCCTTTCCTTTCCTTTTATGTCTTTCTCAGCATTTCTGCTGCCCGATCCGGATGCGATCTGGCAGCAGAAATGCCACTAAACACTTTTAAAAAATATATATATTATTAAATAAGGGGAGCGGCCCATTGGGCAACGGCCATGCCCCGGGGGGCAATTTATTTTTAGGCCATTCCTGCCCCACCTACTATAATTTGGCCGATCTGCAACCCGGGAGACAACAGGGATAATTTTTTTTTGTTGTTTACTTTATTTTTTTTATATGTGGGAAACGACCCCTTAGGCAGGGGTCACTCTCCTGGGGGAAAAATTAATTTTAGGCCAGGGGCAGATTGGCCTATTTTTATTAGGCCAATACCACTAGACACCATGGAATTTTGTATTTATTTACATTTATACATAAGGGGAGCGTCCCTTCGGGCAAGGACTGCTCCCCAGGAGGGCAATTTATTTTTAGGCCATTCCTGCCCCACCACTATGATTAGGCCAATCTGCCTCCCGGGGGGGGGGGGGGGGGGCAGAAACAGCTAGACAACAGGGATAAAAAAAACATTGTTTACTTTATTTTTTTTATATGTGGGAAGCGACCCCTTAGTCAAGGGTCGCTCCCCTGGGGGTAACATTTATTTTAGGCCAGGGGCAGATTGGCCTATTTTTATTAGGCCAATACCACTAGACACCAGGGATTTTTTTATTTATTTACATATATACATATATACAAAAAAGGTGTACACTGTTCCAAATGGAAAGATATTATCACTAGGGGAACATTAAAGTTCAGGAGCAAGAGCCCTCACACATCCGAGAGGATGTCATGCTTCATCATAGGGTAGCTCCTCGTCAGACCGGCGCTGCAATGTCTGACGGGCTCCCCGTAAGGGGGCTCTTTGCCGGAGATCTTTTAAGTAGCAGTCGTGGTAGTGGACACTACAAGACCTGGTGTCACGGTCAGGTACTAATCCTGGCAGGAGAGTGAAAACTAAAAATGGTTCCCAGTCTTTAATAGGAGTGAGTCAATTTCAAGCAAGGGGAGCGACCTCTTAGGCAAGGGTCATTACCCTGGGGGGAAATTTATTTTAGGCCATTTCGGCCTATTTTTCTAAGGCTGATCTGCCCTCAAGGGGTGCAGAAACCACTATGCCCTGGGAATTTTTTTTTTGTGCCAATTTCACGCAAGGGGAGCGACCCCTTAGACAAGGGTCGCTCTCCTGGGGAAACATTTATTTTAGGCCATTTCTTCTCCCCTTGGGGGCAGATCAGCCTATGTACATTAGGCCGATCTGCCCCCGGGGGGGCAGAAACCACTTAGCACCAGGGATTGGTGTGTAAGTGCCCCTTGCGCAAAGGTCGCTCTCCATGGGGGCACATTACTGTTGGCCATATTTGCCCCCTTGGTGGCAGATCGGCCTATTTTTGGAAGGCCCATCTGCCCCCAAGGGGGCAGAAAGCCCACCAGAGACCAGAGAAGATTTTGTTTTCAAAACCCCAAAGAAATGGGGCCAAAGTTGTTCTGCCCACCAGTGGGCAGAAGGGGAAATTACCCCCGATTCACACCCCAGGGGGCAGAAAGTCTACTAGATGCCAGGGAATAAAAAAAAAAATAGTGGGGTGGTGGCTACCAACCAGTATGTGCATGGTTATGCCCCCACCCCATCTGAAGGAGGTAACAGTCATTCAGCTCTCCCCCCGCATGCTAAAACATCTTATCCCATGGTAAGCAAGAGGACATTTGATTATTTTGGGTTTTGGTTTTACATTTGGACCATGAGAGCTTGGCTAACTCTCAAAATCGTCCCACTTGGAATGGTGAGGGCTGCACTTTTTGGACTTTGGATGCTGCCATGTATAGAAATCCACAAGACCTAGACACATCTGAAAACTAAACATCTGGGTAAGTTCAGAGTGGTGTGCTTCACATGCACCCCTCACCATTTTCTTACCCACAATGCCCTGCAAACCTCCAACTTTGCTGAAAATCACACATTTTTTTCTCAATTTTGTGAGTTCAGGAATCTGCAGGAATTCCATAGAATTCCTACCACCTAGCATTGTCTCATCTATACCGATAAAAATTCTGCCCCACTTGTCAGCCAAAATAGTTTTTTTTCAAACTGCCCTTTTTGGTCTTGCTCTCGCCCCCCCTCAATTTCGGCATGTTTTTGGCTCTTCCCTGTCACAGACACTTGGCCCACCTACATAAGTGAGGTGAAATTTTTACAGGGAGACTGAGAGGAACGTTGGGTGGTAGGAAATTTGTCCTGGTACGGAGATCCCACACAGAAATGTGGGGAAATTTGATTTTTTTCGCTAACTTTGAGGTTTGCTGAGGATTCTGCGTAAGAAAACACTGGAGGATCTACTTCCCTCAGGTGTCTAGTTTTCAGAAATGTCTGAGTTTGGTAGGTTTCCCTGTATGGTTCCTGAGTGCAGGACCAAAAACACAGGTGCCCCCGCAAAAACAGGTAGTTTTGTATTTGATCATTTTGATGTGTCCAGATAGTGTTTTGGGGCATTTCTTTTCATGGGCACTAGGCTACCCACACAAGTGAGGTACCATTTTTATTGGTAGGCTTGGGGGAACGCTGGATGGAAGGAAATTTGTGGCTCCTCTTAGATTCCAGAACATTCTGCCACCGTAATATGTGGGGAAAGTGTTTTTTTGGGCCAAATATTGAAGTTTGCAAAGGATTCTGGGTAACAGAACCTGGAGAGAGCCCTACCAGTCACCCCATCCTTGATTCCCCCAGGTGTCTAGTTTTCAAAACTGCACAGGTTTGGTAGGTTTCCCTAGGTGCCAGCTGAGCTAGAGGCCAAATTCCACAGCTTGACACTTTGCAAAAATCAACTCTGTTTTCTATGGGAAAATGTGATGTGTCCATGTTGTGTTTTGGGGCATTTCCTGTTGTGAGCACTAGGCCTACCCACACAAGTAAGTACTATTTTTATCGGGAGACTTGGGGGAAGGCTGGGTGGAAGGAAATTTGGGGCTCCTCTCAGAGTCCAGAACTTTCTGTCACCAAAATATGAGGAAACGGTGTTTTTTTTGGCCAAATTTTGAGGTTTGCAAAGGATTACGGGTAACAAAACCCCACAAGTCAACCCATCTTGGATTCCCCTATGTGTCTAGTTTTTAAAAATGCACAGGTTTGGTAGGTTTCCTTAGGTGCCAGCTGAGCTAGATGCCAAAACCTACAGCTAGACACTTTCCAAAAAACATGTCAGTTTTCTTTGGGAAAATGTGATGTGTCCATGTTGTGTTTTTGGGGCATTTCCTATTGTGGACACTAGGCCTACCCAAACAAATGAGCTACCCTTTTTATTGGGAGACTTGGGGGAATGCTGGGTGGAAGGAAATTTCTGTCTCCTCTCAGATTGCAGAACTTTCTGTCACTGAAATGTTGTGGTACTGAAAATTCTGGACCCGTGTTATAAACATCGTCGTATCACAATGATTTTGGTATCAGCAGACCGAGAATTATTAGAATAGTATGCATAAGCATTGTATTCATATTCGGGTGACGAAATCACACGAATATCAGAGTTTCCGTCCTGAACCCTCGGGTTCCATTTAAACAACAGCCATTTTGTGATTGCCCTCACATAGGCCAATGACTAATGCCGAAAACGAGTCTGAAGGACACGTGCATCTTTGCTGACTCCTCTGTGACCTGGGCAAGCTGACTCCACTGCCTGAAGCCAAACCTGTTCGGCCAGTTTCTTTCCCAGTGGCCGAATGAGATTAGTATCAAGGCACAACACATCATAAAACCTTTCATCACACACAAACCATGCCTAATCTTACACGCACCTGTCCCTGTTTCTTTCTTTATGACTTGCTTTACAAGGAGGAGGTGCCTGTTTATATTGGGGGTCCGTCGATATCTGATGAAAGTACTGAGCCTTGCCGGGTAATTGATTGAGGGCTGGACAAACTGAAATATGGGCTTATCATCATAACCCTGCTATTTCTTTGTAGTGAAAATATGTGAATGGTCAACTGTAAAATAAGGAATGTTTGCCTAAAGCATAATATTTTGTATAAAAGAGAAGGTTAGCTTTGCAAGGAGAGCAGTCTCCTGAGAATATACACCGTGTTGTACTTCTAGGATACCTGTTACTGGCTGCAGCCAATAAACAAGATCTTTGACTTCACCAAGAAGACTCTGTGTTTCTGTAGTCTGAAACAGGAAGGACTCGAAGTCTTAGGGTGTGTTCCCTGGCACCACTGGGTTCTGAAAAACCCAGTACTTCAATGTGAGGAAAAAGTGGTTTTTTGGCCACATTTTGAGGTTTGCAAAAGCTTCTGGGTAAGAGAACCTGGTGAGGGCCCCACAAGTCACCTCATCTTGGATTCCCATATTTTAAAAAAGTGCGCAAGTTTGGTAGGCTTCCCTAAGTGCCGGCTGAGCTAGAGATCAAAATCCGCAGATAGGCACTTTCCAAAAAACACATCAGTTTTCAATGTAAAAATGTGATGTATCCATGTTGTGTTTCCTGTCGCTGGCCTTAGGCCTACCCATGCAAGTGAGGTACCACTTTTATTGGGAGACTTGGGGGAACACAGAATAGCAGAACAAGTGTTCTTGCCCCTTGTCTTTCTCTATATTCTTTCCTTCCAAATGTAAGACAGTGTGTAAAAAAAACATCTATTTGAGAAATGCCCTGTAATTCACATGCTAGTATGGGCACCCAAGAATTCAGAGATGTGCAAATAACCACTGCTTCTCAACACCTTATCTTTTGCCCATTTTGGAAATACAAAGGTTTTCTTGATACCTTTTTTTCACTCGTTATAGTTCACCAAATGAATTGCTAGATATCCGATATAGAATGAAAACGCATTGCAAGGTGCAGCTCATTTATTGGCACTGGGTACCTAGGGTTCTTGATAAACCTACAAGCCCTATATCTCCCGGCAAGAAGAAGAGTCCAGCAGACATAATGGTATATAGATTTCACAAATCTGACGTCACAGGAAAAAGTTACAGAGTAAAACATGGAGAAAAAAGGCTGTTTTTTTCAGCTCAATTACAATATTCTTTAATTCAGCTGTTATTTTCTGTAGGAAAACATTGTAGGATCTACACAAATGACCCCTTGCTGAGTTCAGCATTTTGTCTACTTTTTAGAAATGTTTAGCTGTCCAGGATCCAGCATTGGTTTCATACCCATTTCTGTCACTAACTGGAAGGAGGCTAAAAGCACAAAAAATAGTAAAAATAGGGTATGTACCAGTAAAATGCCACAATTGTGTTGAAAAATGTGGTTTTCTGATTCAAGTCTGCCTGTTCCTAAAAGCTGGGAAGATGGTAATTTTAGCACCGCAACCTCTTTGTTGATGCCATTTTCAGTGAAAAAAACACAAGCCTTCTTCTGCAGCCCTTTTTCCAATTTAAATACAATTTTGCTGTATTTTGGCTTATTTCTTGGTCTCCTTTAGGGGAACCCACAAACTCTGGGTACCTCTAGAATCCCTAGGATGTTGGAAAAAAAGAATGCAAGTTTGGAGGGGTAGCTTATGTGGACAAAAACGTATGAGGGCCTAAGAGCGAACTGCCCCAAATAGCCAATAAAATGCCTGGCACCTGAGGGGGAAAAAGGCTGGCAGTGAAGGGGTTAAACTATTTTTAAATTAAACCAACTTGTAATAGTAAAACAAAAAATATATATTAAGACAGCTTAATAAAAATCCTATACAAAAATGGACATGGGATGGGCCAAATTTACTATTCACCCTCTAATCTTTATTGTCACTAAGGCCCTCTGTATGATCTTTGCAGTAAATAACGAATACCGCCGCACTGACTGCTGCCAGAATACTCCTGCGGAGGCGCACATCCGTCTGCCACATTATGACACATAATAGAAAACCGACAGAAATCAGCCACAACCACAAATCTGCCAGACCCACTGAATGTGATAAACTGTCGGTACTACCACCCATACTATTACGCCACCAATACTACACACTCCAAATAATGACCCACTAATCACCACAGCGGACATTGAACGATGGTAAACCATTGGTGGTGAATACCGCCGCAGCAGATATGGCCACACAAAGACAAAACAAGACAATATTGGCCAGAACAAAAAACCCACACCTGCCACAAATACACACATCCCACAAACCCACCAACAGCACAATAAAATGCTCACCCACAATCCTTTGCAAACACGAAAAGACCGCAACAGCTAACCACGCAAATCACAGGGACAACTTCACACACACATCACAACCACCCATTCATCCATCACGCACCCCACACACCACCACATTACTCACCACCCTCAGCACAACACACACACCACACAACACTCATGTCCCCATAAAGGCACCCCAGTTTCACTGATGAGGAGTTGCGGGTCATGGTTGAGGAAATAGTCAGGGTAGAGCCAGAGCTGTTTGGAGCACAGATCCAGCAGATATCCATTTCCAGGAAGATGGAGCTATGGCGGAGGATCGTGGACAGGGAGAAGGCCGTAGGACAGCATCCACGAACAAGGGACGACATCAGGAAGAGGTGAAACGACCTACGGGTGAAGGTGCGTTCCATAGCAGCAAGACACCAGCTCGCTAACCAGATGACTGGCGGTGGACCCCCACCTCCTCCCCCACAGCTGGCAGCATGAGAGGACCAAGTCTTGGCAAAACTGCATCCTGAGGAACTCACTGGAGTTGTCGGAGAACTGGACACTGGTGAGTTAACTTTTACTACCTATCACCCCCCATACCTGCATGCCACCACCACCCCTCACCCTGACACCCATCACCCCACTCCATCCCACACAGTGCACCACCATAATTAACAAACCTAAATGCCAAGCCCTGCATGCCATACCCACTGCATGCACATCCCTTCCAGCCCTGTATGTTGTACACCCACCACCAATGCATGCACAACATGGAGAACTAACAATCTCACAATACATCACCATAGACCAACAAAGGTGGCAGGGCAACAGCAATAATATAGGGGAAGCTAGGGATGCAGAATATGTCACAAACATGTAGCATAATACAAAACTTACATCCCCACAGGCGCCCCAGCCAATCCCAGCGGCGAGGAGGTGCCACAGCTACCCAGTCCCCCACCAGAAGATGCCCTCAGTGATGACAGCAACTCTGGAGTTCTGGTTCTGGATGAACTCCCTGGCCCATCAGGGACCACTGGTCAGTCGGCTATCCCAGCCCACACCCAGTCCACCACAGAGTCTCCCCCAGTATTCAACACCACAGCAGCCACCCACCGTCCCCAGATTTCTGACCCCGGACATGTCAATCAGCTGTGTGCTCATCTCTACAGGGACCCCAGTCCACATTTCACAGGCAAGACAATGAGGGTCATGGGGTCAGTGGCAGTGGGCACACCATTCAGGGGACACAGGCACAGGAGGCCAGGGACGGTCGGAGGACAGCTGTGTGCCAGAAGGAGGACAGGCCTTGGGAACTGACTGTCCTGGGGTTTACCAACAAACCCAGGACAAGATGGGTCAGGTGATAGACACCATGCAGGAGAACCAGCGGCTGCAGGAAGAACACCACCAGGAGATCAAGAAAGAATTGCAGGACCTGAACACCACCATGATCTCCATTGCAGGGGTGCTGGGTGATGTGGCCAACATCATGAGGGACTACACATCACACCAGCGGGCCGCTTCCACTAGCCAGTCTAATGACCAACCCTCCACAACTGCTGCAGCTAGTGGACAGGAGGCCCGGCCACAGGACCCACAGGACACTGCACCCCTCCCCTGCAGAAGGGGAACCACCCCGCAAACATTCCCTGCAACCCAAACAGACACTTGCCAAAACAAAGACCACCACCAGGAAAGGAGGCCTTCCTGAATTTCCCCCTTGTGTTCCACTCTGTCAGCTTGTCCACTTTGAACTGACATTGCTCCCCTTCCTATGGCCCCTTGGACACTGGACACTGGACCTGTGTTACAAATAGACTGGCCCACTACACTCGACTATTTCCAACTATCATCCCACTCTATTGCACTCCCCCTTGTACACCATTTTTTAATAAACACCGTTGGACACAACTTGAGTAATAGTGCTTTATCTACAGGTAATGTACAATGTATTGAACTGTAATGAACTGCATGATCCTATGTAAATGTCCAGTAACATGTTTATCCATCCAACAAACGTGTCTCAGCAGTCTGTAAACATCACAGCAGTACACTGTTGGAACAACACCAACATCTGCAATAAGGGAAGGCATAGGTGACAGTTAGGTGGGATGCAAAGGGAATGACTTGCATTATTCTGAAGTCACACAATACAACACTGAAATGTAGAAATGTTTAGTTCAACAGTCTTACCTGAGTGCCATTGGAAGTACTGAAGGATCAACCTGTTGTCCATATTCTCCCACTCTTCCTCCTCCTCACTGTCCTCAGTGTCCACTGCTGCCACAGCTGCATTGTCACCCCTCTCCTCCTACAGATAGGGTACATACTGTCTGAGGGCCAAATTGTGCAACATGCAGCAAACAACAACGATTTTGCAGACATTCTCAGGGGAGTAGCATAGGTATCCACCTGTCAGATGGAGGCACCTGAATCTAGCCTTCAGGAGCCTGAAGGTCCTTTCTACAATCCTCAGGGTATGCCCATGAGCATCACTGTACCTATCTTCAGCCGCTGTTCTCGGATTCCTAGCAGGGGTCATGAGCCAAGACAGGTTTGGGTAGCCGGAATCACCTGCAAGATGTAAGGGACACATATTAGCCCTGCACATTGGCATGGGCTATGACTGCTGAAGGCATACACTGACATACATTGGGTGGGGATTCAGGCTCACCTATAAGCCACACTCTGTGCCTCTGTAGTTGTGGCATCAGCTGTGGGACACTGCTGTTCCTCAGGACAAAGGCATCATGCACCGACCCTAGATACTTGGCAGTGACGTGGGAGATCTACTGGTCAGCAAGGAACACCATCTGGACAGTGAGTGAGTGGAAACTCTTCAGATTCCTGTACACATGTTCATTGGCCCTGGGTGGGGGACTAAGGGAATATGGGTCCAGTCAATGGCTCCAATAACGTGGTATGTGTCCCATTGCATAGAATCCAGCCTTCACAGTGGGTAAATCATCCACCTGGGAGAATGTGATGTAGCTGCACTTGTGTTTGAGCAAGGCTGCCAAAAACCCTTGCAAGCACAATAGATAACAATGGCTGTGACATCCCTGCAGCCAAGCCCACTGTCACCTGGAAAGAGCCAGTTGCCAGGAAATGGAGTACTGAAAGTACCTGCACAAGAGGGGGGATTGCTGTGGTGCTACAGATACCAGGTAGCAGATCAGGCTCTAATTGTTCACACAGCTCTGTGATTGTGACCCTGTCCAGAAGATAGGTGAGTATGATGTGCCGGTCCTCCAGTGTAGCCAAGTCCACAAGGTGTCTTTACACAGGTGTGTGCCTCCTCCTATTCTGGAGTGACAACAGGAACCAGGAACCAGGAACACAGTGCAGCAGTGTACACAGAAACATAGAAGCTGTGGAACTCGCAACCTCTTTCCTTACGGCAAACTGACCAGGACCTAATCTTCAGGTGGCTACTGAAAACATGGCTGTACTGATCTCTTTGTATGAAAGTGTTGTGGAGGATTTGTCAAATCGCTGGGAGGCCCTTGGGTAGCTATGCGCTATATAAATTTGTTAACATAACATAACAGAGCATGTTTGTATGTGGGACACTGGAATTGTGTAGGTGAGTACATGCGACTACAATGACACACTTATCAACCTGTACATGTGTGCCAGCATTAGAAAATGGTACCGGCCTGTCCTCTATTCATGGACAGGTGGAAGTGACCTCACTCCACTGGCGTTTGCGTCATGGCGGGAGGCGGTCTGCACCGCCGTACAATTCCTCATTGGCTAACATGGCCCTCTATAGAGAATGGGAACCAATGATGACCAATGCCGGCTGTCACGGTGTTCACAGCCGCTGACGTGACCGCCATTTCCTTTCTACTACTTCACTTGATTCTGAATTTCAACAGGACATCTCCACTGCGTGTGCTGCTGTGACCTGTGTCTGGAACCTGCCATGGCTCCCATGCAACAGAGAAAAGGGCCACAGCCTTCACATCGGAGGAGTTGGAGTGCCTCGTGGATGGGGTCCTACCCCAAGTATGGGCAGATGTATGGGCCTCCAGACCAACAGGTTAGTACACCAGGGGTACGTTGCATGCGACATGGCTGCATGGAGTTGTGTGTGTGCATGCTCGCAGTGTGTCAGGTGGGGGGTTATGGCTGGTGGCAGCGCTAATGCAGGGGTACGGGCCATGTGTGTGCCTAATGATGGGATAATGCTTTTTGTGGGCCCTATGTGTGACAGGCTGGATTGTCAGGTTTGTGGTGTCCCACCTTCTGTTTTTTTTCCATCAGTAGAAGGGGTTGTGGTGTGCCATCGCCAAGGACCTGTGGACCCTGGAGTTCTATAGCAGGCAGAGCACCCACTGCAGGAAACGGTGGGAGGACCTGAGATGCTGGGCCCGGAAGACCACGGATGCCCAGCTGGGGATGGCCTCCCAACAAGGGAGGGGTGCTCGTTGGAACCTGACGCCCCTGATGGCCCACATACTGTCGGTGGCCTACCCAGAGCTAGATGGGCACTTGAGGGCATCACAGCAGCCACAAGGGTTGAGTACTTTGTGTTTGTCAACCACCTTTCTTGCCTGGCATGGGATTTGGGTGCAGGGTACTGGTCAGTGGATGCCCTAATATGTCAGTTCAGACATTGCTGCGTGGTCCAGCTCTGGTTAATAGGGTGGAAAGCATGTATTAGATAGCTATGTAGGTGGCTTACCATCTCAGACAGGGCTTAGCTGGTCTCAGTTGGTGTATAGTTGGCAGTGTTTGGCTCCTACCTGCTGTGGTACTTAGCCAATGGTATGCCAATGTGGTCCATACTGCCCATTCTCAGGCTCAGTGTGTGGCAGTGATGTGTCTGCCATCTGTGCTGTTGGTGCTAAGATTGACCCTGTGCTCCCTTTCTCTCTCCCCCCACCCTCCTTTTGCCATCCGGACCATGTGTGCATTAGCATCATCTGGCGAAAAGCAGGGGCGCCCGTGAATGAGGGATCTGCAGCCCACGGGACGCAGGAGGCAGAGTCCACCGACACCAAGGGGACCATTGGGACGGAGGGCGAGGGGAGCACCACGGTGGGGACTGGAGGTGATACCACTGACTGATTCCGCCTCCGATGGGAGCTCCCTGGTGGTGGTGGACCCCTCTGGGTCCATACCAGCTACAGGTTCTACCACCACCCCATGTACCAGCACTGCCCTCCCAGTAGCCCCCCACTGAGTTGCCCGTGCCCGCTCACACAGGAGGGTGGGCATATCCTTTGCCCCATCCATGGGCTGGCATCCCAGATGCAGCAATGTAATGCTTTCCTGGAGGGTATCCACAGTGGGTTGGCGGCCCTATAGAGATCATTTCAGGCTCTGGGCTCTTCACTGATGGCAGCCAGTGTCCCTGTTTCATCCGTCCCCCCTCCAAGTACCACTTTCCAGTCCCAGTCTCCTCACTCCCAACCCATCCCACGCACACATTCTGACAAGCATGCACCCAAAACAACACACAAGACTTGCACAGACAAACACAGGCAGCACACTTCAGTCCACAAGCACCCACACAGCCAACACACAGATGCACACACATCATCCACTGCCTCCACTATGTCCCTCTCCTCGTCCCTCACAGTCGCATCCTCACTCTCACCTGGATGTACTGCATGAACAGCCCCAGAACCTGCCACCTGCACAACCTTGTCCACAGACACCACAATAGCAGACCCGCAGGCATGCACCCCCCACACCACATGAGCAGTCACCACCACCACCACCACCTCATGCAGCGCACCCACCTCACTTGCAGACACCACCACAACATCCATCCACACGTCCTGTTTGTCCTCCCCCACCCTGTCTGCCCCTCTAGAAACACACACATGCTCGCACTCAGACCCCCAACATCCATCCACCTCACACAAGCACACTGTCCATGCACCAACACCCAAGTCCAGCACACCTCCTCCTCCTACAGCAACTCCCTCTACCTCCACTCCCATCCCTCCTCCCACATCCTGCCCCATTGTCCCTAAGAAGCTTTTCCTTGCCTGCCTTGACTTCTTCCCTCCCCCCTCATCCTGCCAGTAAGAGGAAGGTCCCACCACCCAAGCCCAGTACCTCAAGCACCCAGTCTGACAGAGCTCCACCCCCAAAGTCTCTAGCTGCCACTAAGAGGCACATGAGTGCGATGCCGGTCCCCTACACCAAGCATACTACTCCTCTCCCAAAACAGAGGGCTAAAGTGCCGCCCCCTCCCAGACAGACTGGCAAGACCATGTGGGCCACCTCTAATACCTACCCAAATCCCAGGACAAGGAGGCCCCAACAAAATCCAAGGCCAAGGAGGCCCAAACAAAATCCAAGGCAAAGGAGGCCACACCTACATCCCTGGACATGGAGGCCCCACAAAAATCCCTGGCCAAGGAGGCCCCACACAAATCCAAGGCCAAGGAGGCCCAAACAAAATCCAAGGCCAAGGAGGCCGCAAAAAAGTGCATGCCCAAGAAGGCCCCACTCAAAACTGTGCCCAAGTAGCCCGATCCGGAACTAGAGGCCATGGAGCACCATCCCAAAACAGAGGCCAAGGGGCAGCATCTGGTACCAGAGGCCCTGGAGCAGCATCTGTACCAGAGGCCAAGGAGCAGCATCCCGAAACAGAGGCCAAGGAGCAGCATCTGGTACCAGAGGCTATGAAGCAGCATCCAGAACCAGAGGCCAAGGAGCAGCGTCAATAACCAGTGGGCAGGTAGCCCCTTCCAGAACCAGTGGGAGGCAGTCCCCTCCAGAACTAGTGGGCAGCAGCCCCCTTCAGAACCAGTGGGCAGGCAGCCCCCTCCAGAACCAGTGGGCATGCAGCCCCCTCCAGAGGCAGTGGGTAGGAAGCCCCCTCTAGAACCAGTGGGTAGGCAGCCCCCTCCAGAACCAGTGGGCAGGAGGCCACCTCCAAAACCAAGCCCCCTCCAGAACCTGTGATCAAGAATCCCCCTCCCAATGGCCCCCTGACCCTCTGAGGTGCCTGCCCATTTCCAACATGATGCCCCAAAACAGTGGAGTCCCATTGTTGTCAGGGGTCAGGGTGGGGCTTGCACTTTGCCCTGTGGGCATATGTGACTTTGGACTGGCCTTTGGGCCTGCATGTATTTATTTCAGCAGTTGTACATGTTTTTGCATTTTACAAAGTCATACAACAGGAATACAGTAGTTGGAACTGTGTGTGTGTCCTGGGTTTGTTTACTCCGGGTTCTGTTATTTTCCTGTGCATCTGGTTCTGGGTGTGTGGTGTGTGTTGACAGGGATCAGGGCCAGGTTGCCAAATTTGTTGATGGTTTTCCATTTGACTGTGCATGTAGGGAGGCACAGCAGGAAATGGGGTGCATCCTTATGGAAGGGGAATCCATGATTTCCCATGAATAATCTAGTATTGTGTCCCAGTAAAAGCTGACAAGAGGGTATATTTAAGTCAAGCATCCGTGGAAATTATTTTAGGCATGCCCCTGCACTGCATACATTATTTGTCAGTGAGCATAATAGATATTGTTCCAGTAGGCGCATAGTGTTGTAAGTGGGGTACTGCTATTGGTGGATAATGAGCCATATAGGCCTGTGATTGCTTGGCACGTGCCCCTGTGTGTAAGTAGTAGTAAGTACTAACTGTGAGGTCTCTGGCTTGTCTTGTGTCATACCTGGTGCAGGTGTCACGTGAGGAAGGCATAAATGAGAAAGGGGCTCAGCGGGATACGATGTTTGTACATTAGGCCCTCAAAGGTGCATAGGATCTTAATGTTGAAGAGGTCGCCCCATGTAGTGAGGGCAGCCTCGGTCCACTGAGTCTCTTTCTGTCTAAAGCAGAGTGCAGAACACCCCGGGAGCATATACAGAGATAACACTGGCATGTATGGGACAATTGTGTGGTGTGGAGCTATGTAGGATTGCCACATGCTTCAGTAGCCTTCATGAGAATGTTTTCATCACTGTCCATTAGCTATTGTAGGACTAGCATTTTAGAAATGGTGATGTGTCACTTTGGAGAAAGTGGAAAGGAAGTCCAAAAGGACAGAGAACCATGTGCCCCCGCCAGGGCCCTCACTATATTGCCATACACCAGATTGTTTTCCAAGTGGTATATTCTGACCCCAAGTATATTTAAAGGTATCATGGCTTCAGGGGAGTAGGGTGTTGGGATTCGTTGATGTTGCTCATCGGAGAGTGCTGTCATGGGGAACAGGTGTGATTTATCCCAATTCACCTTCAAGCCACAGGACTCTTCAAAGAGCTGCAAAGAGGTCCATCAGTCAAGAGCTGCAGCTAGCCTATTCCCAGAGATACACTAGTGCATCATTAGAATATAGTGAAATAATATGCCACCTATCAGCAACCTAAATGCCCCAGCCTGGTGCCCTTGCTCACAGTGCGCATGCAAGGGGTTCCTGGCCCTATATGTAGTAGGGTGACCCATTTCTGAAACTTTTGGTCCTATTCCAAACCTCTTGAACTCTAGGAGGTAATCCCATCCCAGGGTGTCAAACACCTTCTCTATGTCCGCGGAGGCAAACCATGCATTGGTACCTGATGTTTTTGTCCAGGCCATAAGCATAAAGATGCCGTGTAGATTTAAAAAGGTGTTCCTGCCAGGTATAAAACCATTCTGGTCGGGATCCACAATATGTTGCACTATGGCTATCAATTGATTTTCAAGAACTTTCCCAAGTACCTTATAATCTGTGATCAGGAGGGATAGAGGGCTGTAGGACCCCAAAAGCAATGGGTCCCAGTCTGGTTTGGGTAGGACCACCAACACCACTTCTCATAGGGATGGGTGGTGTATGCCAGCAGAGTATGCTGAATGGAAAACTCAGTGCCGTCGTAGGGTGAGCTGAGTTGTGAAAGCAGAAAAAAAATTCCACACGCCAGCTGTCTGCTCCTGAAGTTTTACCCCTCGCCATTTGATTGAATGCCTAGGTTATCTTGTCTTCAGTTATTGGGATTTCCAGGTCTGCAAGATGAGAGGACTGCAATCTAGAGATATGCAGCGTGTCCAAGAACATCTGAGTCTTAGCAGAGTCCGCCACTGCCGGGGCAGCATACAGTGCTGTATAACAGGCACGAAAGGTGAGGTTGTTGACAATTGTGCCCGATGCATCTCAGATAGCGGTGATAGGAACCCTAGGGAAATTAGAGTAAGGAAGCCATGCAAGAAGCTTACCTGCCTTATCTTTACCGAATGCTTCCTAACCAGAAACTCCCTACAGTCTAGGGCACCTAGTTCATCAGAAGCAGTCCTGTGAGCTAGTTTGGGTTGTGTTCACAGGGCAGCGGAAGCACGGTTCATGAGAAGTGCCAGTTCATAGGTTCTAATCTTATCAGTCTCCAGGTTTTGGAGTTCACTACGTAATACCAAGAAGGTATTACGTTTTTATGGCTAGACCCCTGAGTACTACCTTAAATGCATCCCACACTATGAGGTCATCGGAGGCAGTGCCTTCATTTTCCACAAAGAGTGTGGTGATGTGGTATGAGAGCGTGGCACAAAATAACATATCAAGGAGGGCAACAGGCTAAAAGCGCCAGGTTGGAATGCACGGGCAGCCGGACCCCTTGTTAAAAGGAGTTGGATGGGGCTATGATCAGAGGAGGTTCAACCCAGGTATTCAGTTAAAATGACCATGGTGAGTGCAATTGCACTGCAATAGAATAGGTCAGTTCTGGTGTGGGGGTCGTGTAAGGTGAATTAAAAGTAATATTCCGTAGCTGTAGGGTGTAAGCAATGGCAGCCTCAAATAGATGGTTATGAGTGGCCGTGCGCCGCAGATGGTTCTATAGTTCGATGGATTGTGCAATGGGCTTTGGCATGTGGGAACGGTCCAATCCCTTGTTTGGAACACAGTTATAGTCCCCACCCCAATAGCAAGGGGTCATTGCATCTCGCAGCAGTATCAGGATTATGGTGTGTAGGAAAAGTGCCTGATTGGTGTTTGGGGCATATAGTGAGACTACGGTGATGGGGAGCCTATCCAGTAACCCTTCCAAGATATTTTACCTCCCATCTGAGTCAATCCTGGTACGTGAAACAGAAAGTGGGACCCAAGCAGCCACCCATACAAGGTTCCTCTGGCATATCTAAAGTACATTGTGCCCATTAATGTGCCATGCCATGTCTTGCGTATATCTCTTCTAATGCTGGGGCAGTGAGGTGGGTCTCCTAATGTAGGGCTATGTGGACCTCTTGTCGCTTTAAGTACTGGTGTATATAATATCTTACTATGTGGTTATACATAACCAGCCATCCCCTGAACATTCCAGGACATGAGTTGGTACCTTGATCCAATGAAGGAATCGCTATCCTGCATCGGGAGTGAGTTCTGAGTCACGTATTACTGACTCCTCAGCATCCCACTTCAAAACCCACACCACATCTGCACACACACACAAATACAGAGAGAACCTCCAGAACAAAAAAAACAAAATGAAACCACTCAACATCCTATCCCGGGCCAGTGCACCAACGGGTGCCTAGGCAGCTGCACTCCAATGCACTAAAACAAAGTCACATAGCAGCCCTGTATTAAAGCCTCTGTTTGAGTAGGGCTGGAGGGTACCGCCCTAGCTAGTAGACTTCTGAACAGGAGACATTTTGTGTGCAGCACCCCGCTAAAGTTAGTGGGCCTCTTCTACCCCTTTATTGACAGTACTTACAGTTCTGCAAGTGGGGGACCAAAGTAGATCATCTGCAGATCTGGGAGTGACAGATGGAGAAGTACTCGGCAAGAAGTCCGCAAAAAGCAGGTCTGTTCCAGATGTGACATTTTCCAGCTCTTCTGTTCCAAATCCAGAGGGATTGGGGAGTGCTGTGTCCGCCATCGCAACCGCTATGGCCTTCTCCTTGGCTGCTTGTACTTTTAAGGGACCTGCCCGCTTGCCTCTGTTGCAGGGCCTATGACGGCATTGTGTTGTCCAGTCAGACAACCTTACCTCTACTGTGAGGGGAGGGGTGATTCCCATATGCTCTATCCATGCCCAGGCAACTTCGGGGGTCGTGCAGAATGTGGTGTGCTCTTCATGCATTATATTGAGAGTGGCAGGGTGCTGCAAGCATATTTGAAATCATGTTCATGGAGTTTCTATTTCACTTCCAAAAAGGAGTTTCTCAATCATCGTACTTCCATAGTGTAATCCGGTAATATATTTACCCAGGAGTTGCCAATGATCCAGGGATCTCAGGTGCTGGCCACCTGCAGCATATGGTCTCTGTAGTTGAAGAGGTGGGCAACCACGGGTTGCGGGGGGCCACGCGGAGGGTGGTCAACCTGGTAACCTATGGGCATGTTTAGTGGTAAAAAGTTGACAGATTACCCCCAGCACCATTTGTGTGAGCTACTCCTTGAGGAAGAGTCCCTTTCTGGGGCCCTTGATGTGCTCCGGCAACCCCACTAACCTCAAAATTGCAGCTGGAGTGGCTTTTCTGGTCTTTGAAGTGCTTCTTGAGGTAGTTGACCTCCTCCTGCAGGGCTCTAATACATGTTTGTCTCCGTTCCTGCTGGTTGGTGTGTGGCCATGGTGGATTTCTTATCCCCAAGGTGTTGATTCTGGGCTCCAGAGTCGATTTTGTATCCAGGACCACTTTCAGTATCATCAAATTTATGAGAATGATCTGCCAGAGTACTTTCCAGTGTCACCTCTGCAGGGTGTGCTGCATCCCCCTCCCCTCTGATTCCTCTTACCCAGTTGTTGTTGCTGGGGACCTGATGTGCTTTGGTTGAACCAAGTGTGTGGCACGGAAGACAACAGGAAGATTTGGAGTATTTAGTCTTACACTACAGGCACCTGGTTTGTTGTCAAGGTCTATGAGTATTTGCTCTAAGGGTGGTTAGGAGAAGTGTGGGAGGGAGGCCAAAGTAGATGGGCCCAGGGGGCACTCAGTTAAAAGGACTGGATCAGGAGCCTATGCACGGCTATGTGGGGGGAGCCCACACTTATGTCCGAGTGAGGACCACTGTCATCCCACTGTGCTCCAAGGAGTGCTGTCTATTGTCTGGCAAACTGCAAGTATCAACGGGAGGATGGATGTGGCCCTTCTGGCCCTTGGGGACCTCCCACAAGCTATTAGGCAGGAGTCCACTGGGAAAGAGGAGGGACTAAAAAGCAGGTAGCCACAGAAATGATGCAGGCAGGGTGGCAGGAATAAGGCAGGTGGAGAGAGGTCTCTGCTATTTGTATGTCTTGGACGCCCCCAATATCATTGCCAGAATCCTTCCACAATGGAGGATGCAAGGGAGTCCACAGGCTCTCACCCCAAGTATCTCACTGATCGATCCACTGAATAGGTGAGTGCTCAATCCTATTCCCCCAGGGGCTAGTCAGCAGCCAACGCAATCCTACTGGCACACTCAAGGCTGGGAGTTGTCCAAGTGTTTCGCTGTCGCCGTCATTGATCACCATGTCCACGTGGAGCCCTGGATATGCTGCAGTCTCGAATAGGAGGCTTGTGGACTACTCCTCTTGCAACGTACTCCTTAGGGCAGCAGGAATGTAGCGATATTGCAGGTCGCGATGGGAGCTGACTCCACTATGGCCCCCTGTTGTGGTGCTTGCTGTGGGCTGCTACTCAGTCGGATGCCTCCGGCAGGTGTCGGAGGGCCCCCTCGCCCTCAGCAGCAGTTGCAGGGTGGCAGATGCCACTGGGAGCAACACACAGGCCACACAGGATGTTGATCGAAGGACTGGGTACACAGAGCTCCTCTCTGTGCAAGTCACCAGGTCACAATCTTGGTCACACACCCCTTAGAAACACTCCCACATTAACATAAGTGAAAAAAGGAAAGTGTTAGAGTTTGGAGGGTCTAGGTTTACTCTTTCCACTCCAAGATAAGCACCAGTCGAGAATTTTATGGACTTTGAAGGGGTTAGATTTACTATT